>NC_137199.1:14324807-14389807 GCF_960531495.2 Zeus faber | reverse complement strand
CAACTTCTTTGACTCCACCACCAGGGGACTACATCGATTTCTCGCCATGGCTTTGGGGACGCTTGAGCATGCATGTTCTTTTGGGGGTTTTTTATGTGGCGTGCCACATAAGCACACATGCTTGTGAGTCTGTGCCAAGGAGAGCGATGGCCTGCATTTGAAGCCCAATATTGGGGTCAATGTTGAATATATAACATCTTAAACATTTATTTTCTTTCTTTTTTATTTTGAGAGACGGTGCAGATCTTGCCATCTTTATTTCTGTTTTCTCTGTTTAGCTATTTTTGTGTATGTAACAACAGAACAACTCACCTGTCTTTTGAGCTCCATTAATTCAATTCTAAGGCTCCAATGAGTACATACAGTATATTGTGTATACAGGATACACACTGTTGTATAAACACTGAGTATATTTCTTGCTCCGTGCTGCGTATCAGTAATACCGATGTAATGACCCCGCCTAAGGCTGTCCAACTGTGTGCCTGGAATCCTGGAAAACATTCCGACCCCCCTCACACAGGCACAGCTGGAATTAACCCCGTGTGGATCACAGCGCAGGACCCAGCTGGAGGATACAGAGAATGTGGCCGGGGATTACATGTTCTGCTTCTGCGGTTGTTAATTCCATACATGTTCTTTCTTAGTTTTTCTCCCCTTCTTTGATGAGTTTGGAACATACAATATATATGCATGCATATACTGTACGCCTGAAAGGTTAAGAGAGAAGGTAACCCTCCCTGCAAACCACCATTATTGAAGTTATTCCCTGTAATTTCCCGAATATCATCACTTACCAGACATTAACTAGAAACACCACAGGGCGGGAAAAACTGAAGCCTAACATCAGGATTGTTGACCAGGATTTGTCCTTATTTTTCAACTGCTCACTTAATTCTCCCCTCTCTCGCCTTCATTTTCTGTCAATTTCCCTGCACTTTCCTCGGACATGGGAAAGCACTTTGCTTGCCCTTTGCACGGGATGAAGTAGTCAAATATTGTATTAAATTACGTAAAACATTGGGGAGTACACAAAGACATACCAGCCTCTATCTCTAACCTCAGCAACAGCATTAATATCGACTGACATATACATACATTTCCGTCTGGCCGGTTTACTCACCTTACCGACTGACACTATCGCTGTTTTTGAGTCAGATCAATGAATTATTTATTGTGTGTGTGTGTGTGTGTGTGTGTGCGTGCGTGCGTGTGTGTGTGTGTTGAGTGAGAGGAGGGTACAGCACCGTGACTCAGGTCCCTCGGTACAGGAACCTGTCACCGGCCCCATTCTGAACCTTTTCTCTGTCTATCAGCCGACTTCCCTCCACAACCCCTTGTCCCCTCCAGACTGTGTGTGTGTGTGTGTGTGTGTGTGTGTGTGTGTGTGTGTGTGTGTGTGTGTGTGTGTGGGTGTGGGTGTGGGTGTGTGCGTGTGTGCGTGCGAGTTCTGCATCCGCTTCCTTAGTTTTGTTCTCATACTCCCAGGGCTATCACCTGTCCAGTCATCTGTGACTTTATGGAAATTCGTATGTGCCCTTTTTATTGTGTGTGTGAGAATGTACTAGGAGAGGGTCTTGGTGAAAAAGATTTCCTTTTCTTTCCGTGAATGGCCACTCGATGCTGGCGTCAGAAAACCTCCCACTGAATGGAAGTCAGTGGATAAAAAGAAGCCTCTCACGAGAAATACAAAGTCAACACGTTTTTTCCACGAGAGCTGAGAGTGTCAACAGCAAAGTTAACTTCTTCTAATGAGTGTCTTGGTCGTGAATTGAAAATCATCCTTCCATAAAGAGGATATTAAGGCTTGAACATAGGTCTATTTGGGGTGTGGTTGCCTTGATTGACAGGATTCTTGTTTGTTTTTGAGCATGGTTTGGGCTTCTCTCTTCCTTCCTCCCACTGTCTGATGGTTCACCGGCCACGCCGCACACCAAATCACCAAGAGTCCCCGCTGCCCAAATTCAGAAAATTCTGGCTCCAGCCTGCCCCAATGGCAGCGAGTGTAACTCCAAACTCGAGGCTTGAAATTTGTCTCTCTCCATAAATCAATGGTGACGTCATACACACTGCGTCAATTTTTTTTCTACAATCTATGGTGTGAACAAATGCATTACATGTAAATCATTTAATGTACACTTCTGCACATGCACACACACACACACACATATAAATGAAAAACTCAGGACAAGCCTTGCTGTGATACCTGCTGATGCCAAATGTGGGAGTGAGTATGCAGCTGTAAGTCGCCTCAAACCCTCATCTGATTCCGTTGTACGGAAGCTAAATGAATTGCAGACGCTAAAAACCTTCTGAAAAGGGCACTTCACAAAGGAGGGAGACAAAAGGAAATGTTTCCGATAAATCCCCTTTAGATACAGATAATGCTTCTTTTGTTGTGTTCAAATGATCCTCCTAAATGTCCCTTTTCTGACACACGGACCTTATCTCACCGGTTGTTCTATGGATGAATTTTGTATGCGTGAAAACGTGTGTGTGTGTGTGTGTGTGTGTGTGTGTGTGTATGCATCACGACGTCACTTGTCCCAATCCACTTTTACGACTACTGCATGTGGCCCACTGATAGAGGAAGTACAGCTGATAGTGGTGTGTGCGTGTGTGTGTGTATGGTGTGTGCAAGTGCATACAGTTTGTGCGGTATTTCGTCCAAAACCTTTTATTGTAGAATGACGAATTACACCATTGTTGAAATCACACCCTGGGGGCCAAACGTTTTTTTTGTTTTTTTGTTTTTTATATTTTAACTTTAATTATTTCAATTCAAAAAGCCGAAAATAACTGCTGGATGCCATTGTGCAGTATGCCCAAGTGTATTTTCTTTTTCATGTTTTTATGAGGAAAACCAGATTCCTCCAAGGCATGTTTAATTCACCTCAAAATGCCGAGCTAGAAAATCTACCCAACGCCGTCGAACTGGAATTAAAAATGCAAAACGCACTCCCACATCGCCTCAACACTGGAGCTGTCGGGTGCTGATTCTGGCCCCACTGGGCATTCGCTCCGAATAAAGAATGTCTGCCAAGCGGGAAACAAACTGCCAAGTCCATTAAGTTTTGACAGAACTAAGGAACCAAAGAATGAACTTGACCACGGATGTTGGCAGTTTGTCAGAAACGATCGCCCCTCATCTCCGCGGAGCTGTCTGCCGGCTTCCCTGCGTTCAAGCGACGCAGCTGCCGCCTCGAACGGCCACGGCGTCCGACGCCGTAACGCGGAGGCTCGTTCCGACCCGGGTGACGGCGCGACAAATCCGGCAGACAGCTTCGCCGTGAGCTTTAGTGACGGGAGGTTTCCAAATCTGGACTGGCAATGATTGATCTATGGGTGCGAGAACAAATCCAATAACTGAAGGGTTTTTTTGGCCTAATAGCAGAAATACACTGTGCGGTTGCGAAGACGGCTCGGAGTGTTGTCGGGGAAGGACAGCACAGTCATTCAGTTGGCAGCTCAACCAACAGTGTACCAGCCTCTAGCGCAGGATATTACGGGTGCAGAACCATTTTGGTGTTAGGGGCCAGATGAATAATTATATACACAGTAGTGGGCCACAGACTACTAGAACCCACAGAAAAAGTAGTGCTCTTCCATTTGTATGTGATTTGTTTGCACCACACACGTAATTGGTGCGCTGTTGTACCGTAGCCAACTGGGTCCTTTGAATATTTCAATTAAAGGCACTTGAAGAACCAGTTTCATTAATAACATAATTAACTTTTTCACAAAAACAGAAATAAAAGTTCCTACATCAGATCTAGGGAACACCCAGTGGGCCGTGATATCGACTGGAGAGAGAGCGACCGCACCCCTGGCCTAGAGGAATGACCCACGAACAAGGTGAAAGTTGAAACATCCACAGATGCCACCAGGTAGAAGTCCTGGTTCAGGCACCAGTTAAAATCGGATTTTAAAGAATCAATCTTTTTTTTTTTCTTTTTTTTCTTTTACCAAACTCTTGTCCAATTTTCCGTTTCCTATTTCCCTGTCATGACCTTTCATGTCTTGTTTCATTTTATTTTTATTTTTTTGCCGCATCCCCGATCCAACCTGTCCCCCTTCTTTCTTGACATTCTTCCTCGCCGCATCTCCTCCCCTCTCCTCCCTTCCACCCTCATGTTCCCCTTTACTTCCCCGGGGGGCGGACACACTAAGGCGGAGGTGAGAAGGAGGTGGAGGTGTGAGGGAAGCCGTAGGGGAGGAGGAACTGCTGTTGCTGTACTTCCAATGAGCAGCCGCATTTCCACAGAACGCACCAAACTTTGGTTACACGGGGAAACTTGCACGCAATGACGTCACCTTCTCCTTGTGTGTGTGTGTGTGTGTGTGTGTGTGTGTGTGTGTGCGCGCGCATGCGTGCGTGTGTATGTGTGCGTGTGCGTGTGCGTGTGCGTGTGCGTGTGCGTGTGTGTGTGTGTGTGTGCATGCGGGTGTGTGCGTGTGTGTGGTTAATTTGATGTTAAGATATAGCTGGGAGGGTTTCCATGTACATGTTCATCAGGCTACATCTAAAGGTGTTCAGTGTGTGTGTGTGTGCGTGTGTGTGTGTGTGTGTGCCTGTGTGTGTGTGTGTGTGTGCCTGTGTGTGTGTGTGTAAGTGACCTGTATGTATATATTGGCGCCTGGACTTCACAGAGGCCACTTGTCTGACTGAAGTTCCTCCCGGTTCAGACTTTTCCCTGAGCGCGTCACATCTCCAGCAGGCTCAGAGGGGATGCTCCTTTTTAAAATGTCAGACTTTAAACAAGGGTTCAGGAACAAGATATGTGTGATGTTCTTCTTAAGTATCAGTACTTGGAAGTCATCCTGTCAGCTGCTCCCTTTTCCCCCCAACCTTATTACATCAATCAAAGGTATCTCAAGTATACTCTGAATATTTAAAACCGGATTCAGAGGCATCTCGGGGTCCCGGGGTCTGTACTCGAGCGCAATCAGAGAGCGGTCCCCGTGCACCCCGAGCCGAGTCAAACTTTTTGGGGGAAGTTGTCCTGCGGGGCTCCAGCGAGCTTGGGATGGAGTGGCCTTGAAGGAGGCATCTGTCTGCTGCTCTCGTGTCACTGCTTCACAACTTTCCGCTGCATAATTTGCACCGCGCAGACGCCAAATGTTTGATTTGGTTTCACCCTGTTTTTCACCTGGATATGGTGTGTGTGTGTGTGTGTGTGTGTGTGTGTGTGTGTGTGTGTGTGTGTGTGTGTGTGTGTGTGTGTGTGTGTGTGTGTGTGTGTGTGTGTGTGTGTGTGTGTGTGTGCTAGAGAAAGAGAGAGAGCAGATTGGTCTTTCCACAGATGGTTAGCCAGCCATATAATTCACTCTTTTTATTTGGATGAGGCAGCAAAGAGGCCTCGCAGCCCAGTGCCCCACTCAACAGTTGCACGCACGGTGCGGGAGCACGCAAGCACATGTACACTATACACGTGCATACACACACACACGTGCAGGTTCACACATGGATAGTGGGTCATTTAAATTAACTAGGAAACCAAAAACAAAAACGCTCTTGTCTACCACAAAAGCAAAACTCTTCTTAATTTTCAAAATCAACAAGCCCTAGAAGTATTAAAGGGGACGTATTATGAAAAACTCACTTTTTCCGTGCTTGTGCACATACATTTTTGGTGTCTGATGGGCGTACTAACACACACACTGTGAAATAAGACAACCCAGTCCGTTTTTTTTGTGGGCTCCCTAATTCAGAAAATGTGATCCAACAAGCCGTTCAGATTTGCCTCCCTTGCTTGATAAAATACCATTTATTTTGCGCATACGCCGGACACGCTGACATTATGTTGAAAGCTAAGAGGTAAGCGTGGGAACTGCTCTGTCGTTGGCTGCACAGACCAGCACAAATATTTTTAAAAGAATTAAGGAATTCATACCAACTGTCCGTCACAAAACTGCAGATAAGTCTCTCCAAATGTCTCTCCCGCTGTCCTCCAGTTCGAATACTTTCCGTAGATCTCCTGTTTTTTTAACCTTTAAAAAATAATAATAAATAAAACCAATAAAAGCAGTGTGTTTTTATTGTAGATGTATTTATTTCCTGCATAATCTGAGTGGTATTTTCAGCAAAAAAAACTTCAAAGACATGTTTTGGGGACCTCAGAGACCTATATTAACTTGTTGAAAAGGAGTATAAAATGGGACCTTGAAATAAATATTTGGCATCCTTTTACATTAATCTGTTAATCCTTTGACAGATTGAGGCTCAATATGAAATTTTCTTACGATGCTGACAGTGCTTTACTGGTCAAAGTGCAAATATTCTGCATACATACAGTATTAGGCAACTGTTTCATGTGAATTTGAACATTGTATCTCTATCGTATTTTTATTATGTCATACAGCATGGAAGGAGCTCCAAATTAAGGATCATATAGAGATTATGATGTATTTCAAACCTATGTTATATACCTGTATATATTCTTATTAAAGATATAAATCAATTATCAATCCATCAGTCTTACGCACAACAAGTCCCGTCCCCAAGGTTGAGAATGTCCGCACTAACAGAGCAATCACTGCTTGTTACCGACTCAACACTCTCTCTGCCTCTCCGTCCCCAGCGCTGACGAGCGCTTCGACGCGACCTTTCACACCAACGTGCTGGTGAACGCGTCAGGGTACTGCCAGTACATCCCGCCTGGCATCC
Organism: Zeus faber; assembly: GCF_960531495.2. Lineage (NCBI taxonomy): Eukaryota > Metazoa > Chordata > Actinopteri > Zeiformes > Zeidae > Zeus > Zeus faber. Next base: position 14,383,143 of record NC_137199.1, on the reverse strand, counting down.
TGAAGAGCACCTGCTACATCGACGTCCGCTGGTTCCCCTTCGACGTGCAGAAATGCGACCTCAAGTTCGGCTCCTGGACCCACAACGGCTGGCTGCTGGACCTGCAGATGCTGGACGTGGACACCTCCACCTACATCCCCAACGGGGAGTGGGATCTAGTTGGTAAGACTCACCGCCATCATCCATCATTCAGGCGAAACCTTCCTGTCGTTCCATCTCGTATTGGCTCGATGAGTCAAATCAGTGTAATGTCACTATTACTATTATATTATTACTATTACTACACTGTTACTTCTATTATTATCTGCTTTTAAAAGTGTTATTTTCCCAATGGAAGAAGTAGCAGGATAAGTCTAAAACCTGAACATCACATGTTGTAATGGTCTGTAAGGTTATGAAAAAGTTTCCATGCACACATGAATACTACGGTAAACAGAAATTATGCAACCCTGCGCTCTCATTATGCTGCGACCTGATTTTTTTTTTAACCTGCAACTTGACTTGGAATATTTTGAAAAGAGACATGTTGACGTGCAGCTCCCGTGAACGGCGCTGGAATCTCATGGTGTGTGCGTGGAGTTCTCAGTGAACTGTTCTCGGTGTGCTTGCGTGGGTTAACTCTGGAATGCTCCGCTTTCCTTCCACCTCCAAAGACGTGCTAGGCTGATTGGAAATTAGCCATGGGCATGAATATTGTGTGAGTGACCCTACGATGAAAGGAAATGGATGGATGGATGGATGGATGAATGGATTGATAGAGGGATGGATGGATGGATGGATGGATAAATGGATGGATGGATGGATAAATGGATGGATGGATGAATCGATAGAGGGATGCATGGATGAATGGATGGATGATGGATGGACAGATGGCTGACTGGATAGTTGGACAGACGGTAGTTGTATGGATGGATGGATGGATAGATGGATGGATGGATGGATTGATAGAGGGATGAATGATTGATAGAGGGACAGATGGATCGAGAGAGGGATGGATGGATGGATAGGTGGGTGTATGGATGGATGGATGGATCTATGGATGGATGGATGGATTGATAGAGGGATAGATGGATGGATTGATAGAGGGACCGATTGATCGATAGAGGGATGGATAGATGGATGATGGATGATGGATGGATGGATGGATGGATGATGGAGGGATGGATTGATAGAGGGATGGAAGGATGATGGATGACAGATGGCTGACTGGATAGATGGACAGATGGTGGGTGTATGGACAGATGGATGGATGGATGGATGGATGGATGGATGGATGGACGGATGGGTGGATGGATGGATTGATAGAGGGATGGATGGATGATGGATAGATGGACAGATGGTGGGGTTATGGACAGATGGATGGATGGATGGATGGATGGATGGATGGACGGATGGATGGATGGATGGATTGATAGAGGGACGGATGGATCGATGGATGGATGGATGAAAAGATTGCTGACTTGATGGACAGACAGTGGGTGTATGGAGAGATGGATGGATAGATGGATGGATGGATGGATTGATAGAGGGACAGATGGCTCGATAGAGGAATGGATGGATGGGTGAATGTTTTCCATGTTTCCCATCGGTCAGCTCTATAATCTTAAGTCAGTAAATTTGTTTTAATTGAAGATGTAGTGGAAAGGAGGGCGCCAGTTGCTGGGCAGTGAGAAGTGGGAGACATTTGGAACCCCTCCAACCACACACACACACACACACACACACACACACACACACACGCGCGCACACACACTCACCCTGAGGCAGGATATCGCCAGCTGAGACGAAGTGGCAGCGTGGCTTTGTCCCTGGTGCCTGATCCTGGGGGGTTGATTCTTCCGGCGGGAGATGGGTGTCAGACATGGCCAGATGGCGTGCCCCAGGAGTGTTGATCACTAGGGCAGGGTTGCAGCCAGGCCAGGCCCCGTGTGGGCGAGAGACACCAAAGCCCCTCATGGTTCTCTCCGTTGCTGTTAGTGCTGCTTTCACAACATGCCAGCTCCAAGGGCGAGAGTCACACAACAGCTGGGAGAGTATCAGCGCCGATGGAGAGGACCCCCGGGCATCACGGTGATTTCGCTGCTTAACTCAGATCACTTGCCTCGTCGTTAGATGTTTGATTTAAAATCGTTTCATAAATGGATTCAGATCATGAACAAACAGACTTTACAATTTGAAAACCTGAAAAAACACGGCCCGGCGATCCCATGACCAAGGGCGGTTTTGCTAATTATTTTCACCGGAGGGGTCCGCCCTTGAATAAAAGTCTGGATTTCTTTTTAAAATCAGAGAATATCACCAATGGAAAAAAAAAATAGATGTGGCACATGCTCATCATTGTGTTCTAATCGACCCAAATGAACTATAGGTGTATGCTGTTGACAATATTAGTCAGCTCAGTCTTAAAAATGTCGTCACTGCATCACTTGATGAATTTCCGATCCTGCCCTTGGTGGACGAGCGTTGTAAAGTCAGACTCCCAGGGTGTTCGGCCTTCGAATCCCTACGAGTCGTGTCCATTATCTCCTGCAGCATCTGGAATACCAGCTTGCATCTTCCATCCTTCCGTGGTAGGTGTGCCGGCCAAGCGCAACGAGCTGTACTACGAGTGCTGTAAGGAGCCCTACCCCGACGTGACCTTCACCGTCACCATGCGACGCCGGACCCTCTACTACGGACTCAACCTGCTCATCCCCTGCGTCCTCATCTCTGGCCTGGCCCTGCTGGTCTTCCTGCTGCCCGCCGACTCTGGGGAGAAGATCTCGCTGGGTAAGGAAACACTCACTGGGCACGTAGCGCCAGATGGCTGATGGCGACATCCAAATGTACACTGATTTGGCAAAGAGGAAAGAAAGGGAGGGAAGGAATTAGGGAAGGAAGGAAGATAAAAACATGAGAGGTAAGGAAGGAAGAAATCAAGCAAGGGAGAAAGGGTGGAATTCGAGAAGGATGGAAGGAATTAAGCAAGGGAGGCAGAACGGAAGGAAGGAACGTAGAAAGTAATTAGGAAGGAAGGAAGGAATTAAGTAGGGGGGTATGAAGGAAGGAAGAAAGGAATTAGGAAGGGAAGGAAGGAGTCATGTTCAATCGGTTCAATGACTGAGGTCCCCAAAACATGTTTTTGAAGTTTTTTTGCTGAAAATACCACTCAGATTATGCATTCTAGCCATTAAGACATGCCTCTAAACCAGGGTGTTCCAACATGGGCTGTTTCAGTGTGTGTAGCTTTAATTGTGAATGAGCAGCCAAGCCTCTAGTTCTGAGCCGACGGGGTTTGAGCTTTACTCCGGGTTCCGTTTTATTTCGTCTGTAAACTTTCACTGATTTCACCTTAACCCTAAAATCGTACCCTAAAGTCTGTTTCTGAGCAAATCTGAAGCGAGAAATCCTCAATCCAGTTGCTGAATCTTCCCTCGTATTACATCTACAAGGCCTCATTTAGAAGTTTGTTCCCACTTTGGTTGCCGTGCTCCAGCCTTGAGGGAGACACGGACACCGACGCACCGGGACTCTCGGACGCAGGGATTTATTGTTTCATGTACATTTCTGAAAATAAATAAATAAATATACATGCATCTTTTTTGGTTTTGTTTGGAGAAACGCACAGCGGATGGGATGGAGCAGGTGACCATACACTGAAATCCGTGACCGGCTGAAACGCAGCGTTCAGAGCGGTCGGAAGCCTGAGTTTCTGTTTTGTTCACAGCGATTACTTTGTCATTAGTTTACCTCATTATTTGACACTTTGGCCACGCCTTAAATGAACATCCCATATCGGAATTGTATATATATATGATAGAAAATAAGGAAAGGGATAATAATTTAATAATTGTGAACAGAAAGGCTCGCTGGCCAAAACGGGAACATAAAACAACGGAGCATTATTCAGGGTCCGGTTTCTGCTCCGCTGGGTCTGGTCCTCGGGCTTCCAGCGTCCTGCACCATGCGAACCCCGCTACAAGACAAATCAACACATTATGGCACGGTCACACCGCCGGGGACGGGGCTCGCCATGGGCTGCACTGCATTTCAAACGGAGCTCGGCGTCATCCGAACAGCAACGAGGTGACGGCTTCACTGCGACAAGGAAAGTTGAGCAGGTTTTAACTTTATGCAAATGAGCGGCGCCGGGCGACAGCCAATAGGAGGAAAGATACGCCCTCAATGGCACCGAGCCTGCATTGCTGCTATTATTTTAAATGAAAAATGTTACTTAAACTATCGCAACTAAACTATTGAAAGTCCGTGTATATGACTACGTACAGACCCGTGCAGAGACCTGAAGAGGGGCAGGTGCTCAAATAAAAAAAAAGGGCACAGGGAACAAGATTAAAACATTATCCAGCATAACCTACATACAGTTTATATATTTATATAATTTGACTGGTGATGTGAGCTTCCTACACCAATTCCACCAATAAAGACTCATTTGGACTCGACCAATGAGGACTCATTCAGAACGCGTACCTCATGAATATTCATATATTGCACAAATAAAACCGCCACCTGCTAGTCCTCTGGACTAGCAGGTAACTCCCGGCAAAAAAAAACGTGCCTGATTAAAAAGGGCGCAATGGACATCAGGGGCAAAGGAGCCGGTACTCGGGCACCCTCCGCCGCCCCCTCTGCACGTGCCTGACTACTTACTTACTACTTATATACTGTACATATGCAAACACAGTTACACGGGGATCCTGGAATCTGCAGCCGCACGCAGAGGTGACAAACGAGCGAATTCAAATCCTGCACGCTTTACTGACCCGTGCGTCGGGTTTTATTAAGAAGCGCCCCCGCTTTGGTGAATCCCGCCGACCCCCCTTAATCTCCGAGGTCCTACAGTAATCTCTTTGAAATGACCGAATTTCATAATTGTTACATGCACGCTTCCAACATGTCAGGTTTAAAGCTCTCGGCGGATGGATAGAAGTGTCCTGGTGGGGAGAGAGGAAGAGAGAGGGAGAGAGGGAGAGAGGGACCTTGGAGCTGTCACGGCCGCCGCCGTCTAACGGATCACGTACACGAGTCATTAAAGGAAATCATTTCATAGAACGGTGACTCTGATCAACTCTCTTCTCTCCCCCTCTCTCGCCCAATCCATCTTCTCCCCCCCCCCCCCCCTCTCTCCCTCTCCTCCGCCAGGCATCACGGTCCTCCTCTCGCTGACTGTCTTCATGCTCCTGGTCGCCGAGATCATGCCCGCCACGTCCGACTCGGTGCCATTAATCGGTAGGTTCGGTGCGTTCATGCCAGTGAGTGTGACACGCTGTGCACACTGCGCGGCGTTAAGGAGAGTAACGATGGCAGTATGTCTGCGGGACGCTCCATGTGTTTTGGATGGAGACGCAGGCTGCCTTACTCAAAATACCAAGCCATACTCAGTGTATGTCGCCATTTCTTCTTGCTTATTAGGCTTATTTCATTGTTTTTCTTAATTCTAGCTTTACATGCATTGTCTATAGGAGGAGGTTAGTGTAATAGACGATTTAGCCCTTTTTTTTTTTATTGTTTAGTTTATGTTTAGGTTTATTTCATTGTTTATTGTACATTACCTATTTTTCTGTCTACGAGTTAATTAATCCTTAGCTTTAATGTTTATTGCCAGTTTTTCAGGTAGTCCTCAGGTTTATTATGTATGCCATTGTTTTTATATTGTGATGTCTGATGACATTATCTTATTATTTCCTCTATCTATCTATCTGTCCGTCTGTCTGTCTGTCTGTCTGTCTGTCTGTCCATCTATCTATCTATCTATCTATCTATCTATCTTACTTAAGTATATTAGGTTTCAGAGAATTTGGAGACTTTAAGGCAAATATCTATACTTACCACTACACTACCACTACATTTCTAGTCGTGTTACTTTTGTTTGTTTTTTAGATTTAACCATAATTTATATTTATATATATCAAAAGCTTGCAAGTTAAAAAAAAACAAAACAAATACAATCCTGCCATGGCAGTGGGGTGCCAAGTGCGGATTCCAAGACCAGTCACAATCTAAGTGGAATAAAATCGGATTTATTTTTTTTACTTTGTTGTAGATCAAAACCAAACAAAATTTTTTTGGAAAGGCCTTTTCTTGTACTTTAACCTTTGAAAGTTTGAGAGCTTTCACTGGACCCTAAACCGAGATATTGACCTTTCATCAGTAGGGTAGGTTTATTCAGTATTTAAACGTCATCCCTCGGATTGGACCAGATGCTACGACCTTGTGCTTGTGGTTCTGTAAGCCCTCCCCTCCCCTCCCTCTCCTCCCAGTCGCCACGTCCACTGAAACGCAGCGCAGCAGTGCTTTATTATGCGTAGCCGCGCGTTGCTGAGGTAAAATGGGAAGAGAGGGCGCGTAATAATCGAGCACAAAAATGTGACCGTAATGCTACCATATAAAACGTGAGATGCACGGATAGATCGGTCGGTGACCGGAATCGGCCGGTTTTCAACTTAATTGGCTGTGACTGGTGACCGGTGACCGGCCGATCAGTGTCAGATATATCTGATTGCCCAAAAAGAGAGAAAAAGAAAGAACATGTCGGCTGTTTGGAGGTACTTCAAGGTAAACGAAGAAGATTAGATCAATTATTTTCCTATCGCTTGACAATATTCCAAAATTGTGCAGGCTGCGTACGGCTGTCACTACAGCGGAGCGTCTGCTCTGCTTGTTCCTACTACACACGCTCCACTCACGGTGAAAGGTTCGACTCCTTTTTTTAGGACTCGGTTCTTGACGAGTTACTCAGTAAAACGAGTCGTTTCCATTTGATTCAGTTGGTTTAATGCGCGGTGAGCGAAGGAGGACTTCCGGTGAAGGAGAGTGAGAAGAGTCGGCCATTTATTATTATAGATTTCTTTCACCATAATTGCGATTTATTGTGGAATGGCAAGTACCATATAAATATAATATAAAGGTATAATATAAAGAGACTTTCATTAGAAGTTTGAACTGGACTGGTGTCCTCCTAAAACTCAGTCAGAGTTACGGATTGAATTATACTGAAACTTGGTGACTGAACCATATTCCATTTTACTGGAACTCCTGTCGAACAATTTCATGTTCTATGATTGTTTCAAAGTGAATAATGAACAATAGTAAACACACAGTGTCAAAACCATAAATCTCACTATTGTGGTGACTGAAAATTGCGGCGGTAGTCGGTATGTGCGGCTGTCCTGTCACGTGAGATCACATGATGTATTTATCATTGACGAGCAGCAGCTATACCCAATGAGACCAAATGATGAGAACATTTGACTTCTCCGATCATGGATATAATCTCAAAATGATTGGATGATGATATTTAAAGGTCAATGTTTTATTATGAACACACAATTGAATAAAAATCAGAATCGGCCAAGAAAATTGCAATTGGTACATCTGTAGTTGGTTAACATGTTTGGTAACTTTAGGAGATGATGCATTTCAGGGGGTGTATCCTTATGAGATTAATTAGTATATATAGTTAGCCTTAGTAGCTTGCATACGATGTGAGTACCCTCATGATGAGATGGCTCCGGAGTGAATAGCTGCAGGAACTCAAACGCCGCTTAGACTCGCTGTAAAACTATTGTTGTAATCAAAGTATTTTCCCAACGTTGGCGGGTCTGTAAGTGTAACAGCGACGTCTCTGATAGGTGGGGCTCACTTTTACCATGGAAACGTTTGCCGCACTGGCTGATGGGTACACAGGCGTGCAAACGTTGATATTTATATCCAGTTCAATTGTATCCATGAATGAAATTCATACTGAGGGTATGACCCTCTATCCATATTCTCGCCCAACCTTGAATTGAATAGACCATTCAGAGAAAAAGCGAAACCAGTATCTAGTTTAATTTGTGCTAGTAAGAACGAAATTTAAACCCATGTATTGAAAATTTTAATCCATCCATGCCCCACCACCTCCCCGCGGTGGCGTACTTTCATCAGGCTAGTTTTAGTTTTACTGCACGTATCTGCACCCCCCTCCCTCCTTCCCCATGCCCCCCCCCCTTCCAAAGTAGAATAAAATCTCCCTTTTCAAATGAATGAGTTTACATTTTGTTATGTGTATCACAAAAAGGTCCAGAAATGTTACTCCGGGACACAATTTAATAGATAAATACTTGTGAGTGTGAGCACGAAAAAGTGTGAAACCGGGTTGCCCTCCTCCCCTTCCCAGGCAGTGTGCTGCAGGGAGCACATTAGAGAAGGAACGGCCAGAAGTGGAAAGCTGTCAACACCATTAATAGGTCATGAAAAGCCGAACTCCCCACCAGCGGAAGGAAGGAAGGAAGGAAGACATAAAGAAAGAAAGACGGAAAGAAATGGAGAGAAGAGTGAGGATGTAAGAAGGAGAGGGAGACAAAGTTGGAGGGGACGGAAGAAAGAGAGAGAGAGAGGGAGAGAGAGGGAGCGAGAGAGAAAGGGAGGATGGGTGGTGGAACTCAACCTCAACTTCGGGTTGAAGTTCTGAGAGAGACTTCAAAGGCCTCCTGGAGGCTCAAGCAGGGGTTAAAGCTTCCTAATTCAGCTGCCATCTGAGAGAGTGTGTGTGTGTGTGTGTTTGTGTGTTTGTGTGTGTGTGTGTGTGTGTGTGTGTGTGTGTGTGTGTGTGTGTGTGTGTGTGTGTGTGTGTGTGTGTGTGTGTGTGTGTGTGTGTGTGTGTGTGTGTGTGTGTGTGTGTGTGTGTGTGTGTGTGTGTTCAGTTCGTTACAGCCGCATCCATCACCTCATTCCTGCATGCACTTGAGGTTTCTCTCCACGCAGCGTGACTGTGTAATAAATTTGATCATTATTGTTAGAGCTACTCTTGTTACAATACTTGGGTTTGTTTTCACCTGGAAAGATACTTTATTGAACTAAAATTCAGTGCTTTATACTTTTGCTTGGGTTAGTCTGCTATTTTCAATCTTGATAATATTTAGAAAAGTTAATTAATCTGTAAATGACTCTGTACGGGCTCTCAACAGAGCTGAAGATATCGCAGAAAAATTTTAAGAGGTGTGAATTGTGTGGATTGGCAAAAGCCAATCCACACAAAGCATTTCTCTGTCTATGCTTAACAGTGCACTCGCCACTATTGGGTGCGCAAAGTAAAAATAAAAAAATGGCTGATTAGCTATTCAGTTTGTCTAGGTTATTTTCAAATGGATCATAGCCAAAGTCCACTCAAAAAGATTGCTTTCCCCCAAAGGGGTGAAATAAGTAACTCGATGAGTGATTGCTTGTAGCATTTTAAATTCCCTACATTCATTTTCCACATCACATTTTCACAGTTTCTCTGCTTATCGCTCCACTTGTTTCTGCTGTAACAGACTCTCACTTCAATTTGAATTTCCTCTCTTCACCTCGGGTTGAAGCCAGTGCCAAGTGCATAGAACTGGCCTGGTAATAGAAAGCATTTAGGTATTTTTAGGACAGCAGATATGCATGCTGTGTGTGTGTGTGTGTGTGTGTGTGTGTGTGTGTGTGTGTGTGTGTGTGTGTGTGTGTGTGTGTGTGTGTGTGTGTGTGTGTGTGTGTGTGTGTGTGTGTGTGTGTGTGTGTGTGTGTGTGTGTGTGTGTGTGCGCACGTGTGTGTGTGTGTGCGTGTGTGTCCAACCCTCTTTAACCTGCCCTTCTCCCACTGAGACGTTGCTTTCAGATCCATGTTTAACAGCACCTTCAAGGTCACCTCTCAGTCTCGGTTGTGGATCGTTTGGAACTGGAGCGGAGGCGGCAGTTGGAGGAAAAAACGAGTCATGCTTTGCTCAGATGTAGTATTTTCGATCTGATCTGATAATTCTGCACATTACAAATATGCTTCATCTTCACATTTTTTTCATACAAAGCTGAGCTTGCACTCCTGGTAGACGTTTTTTTTTTTTTTGCCTTCTCAGGCAAATCTCTCTCAAAGCCTCTGGTGTAGTGTGCCCAGATTCAGTGTCTTCGTTTTACACCTGCCAGTTGAAGTCTGGTGACTTTTTTATTATTATTTCTTAGATTAATCCTTCTTTATTTCTTTTAAGTTGTTCTTCTCTTAATCTCCCTCAAATGTCCTCCAATAACCCTGTAACACACACAAATTCACACACACACACACACAGCCTTTTCTTTTGCCAACATGACAATCAGGGTTGCATCGTGTGTGTGTGTGCGTGTGTGTGTGTGTGTGTGTTTGTGTGTGTGTGTGTGTATGTGTGTGTGTGTGTGTGTGTGTGTTTGTGTGTGTGTGTGTGTGTGTGTGTGTGTGTGTGTGCGTGAGCTTGCTGGAGGAGTGAACAGTTTTCGGTTCATACTCGCCTTAATTCCCTCACAGTTCCCTCCCCCGGGTGCAAGCATCCTCCCTGGCGACCCACCCCTCTGTTAATCTCTCTGTGCTATTTCGGCTTGTTTACCCAGATTATCTGTTTTGTCATAGTCGTGTACTGTTTCGTATTTAAAAAAAAAATTGGACATGTGTGCTGTGAGCGTCTCCAGCCATTAGCAATGTCACTTTTAGGAAAAAATGATCAGACAAGCTTTCATTTTTAAGTGAGTCAGGGATAATCTTTTGGTAATTTTTTATATCTCAGTGTTTTTTTCTAATCTGTCAGAATACATTTTACAGAATATCCAAATAGGGGGCTTGAAAAGAGTTTGTATTTAATCCATTAGCATCTGCATTAATTGCAGCACTACAGGAATATAATTATGTAGTTATGAACCGATAACTCACTGCTCATTGAATTAGTGATCTGTGATTCTCTGGTTGCTCTGCAGCTCAGTATTTTGCCAGCACCATGATGATCGTGGGCATGTCCGTGGTGGTGACCGTCATCGTCCTGCAGTTCCACCACCACGACCCTCAGGGAGGAAAGATGCCGAAATGGGTACGTCACTGCTGCTGTCTCGGGTGAACTGGCCGGTTGGAAATGAGTTTCCCTTGTCATGCTTTTCTTTTGCTTATACAAAGTTAAGAAGAAAAAGAAAAGCTTGATACTTTCTTTCATAGGGGATTTTATTTGCCCAACATAGTTGTGGCAGTGTCCCCTACCACCCGCCACCCAAGTTCTGTTTTCAGGGACCTCCGGCACAGAGACACAGGCAACAGGGTTGTAGACACCAGTTTATTGTAGAGAGTGGGCTAGTTGGAATAAGCCCAGGAGCAGATAGAGATGTGTCATGACAAGGGCTCCTTTCCTGAGTGTGTGTGGGGATGGGTGTTTTACCTGTTGCCCTTTAGACCAACCAACGAGCAACAGGTGTATAGCCACTCTGATTCTGGGCCCTAATTACCTAGACTCAGGGGAGGTGTGGCTGCTCAAACCACACGATCCTGTTAACGTTAATGGTCAAGATGAACCCAAACGCAGGACACACTGTTTTAGGAGTTTATACAGGGGTTTAATGGGTAGACAGGCAGGGAATCAGGAACAGGCAACAGAAGGGGGATCAGGACTGGCAGGCACTCGTGACCGGGAAGGCAGGGACTCATGCACAGGCAGGGACTCAGGAACCAGGGACCAGGAGCAGAGGAGCCGGTGGAGGATCAGGGATCAGGGATGGAGAGTTCGGGGCACACACCCAGGGAGACTTGCAGGAACAGCGACGTTAAAGACATGCGAGGACACATGCAGGAACACATGCAACAAGCCGACACCTACAGAGAATGGGACCAGGTTAAATACAAAAGGATTGACGAGGAAGGTGGAGACAGCTGGTGAGATTACTGACTGGGGACAGGTGTGCAGTGACAGGGATGTGACGTGACACCAGACACAGACAGAGGGAGCCAGAGAGGGACAGAGGGACCTAGAGACAGACAGGGAATCAAAGCAGGAGAGGGGCGTGACACATCCCCACCCCACAATAGTGTTTATGGACTTATTGTGTTGTCAGAGCGCTCCACCTTCAGACGGTAACTCTAAAGGAAATGCAAATAAACTTGATTTGACAAACTTGACAGCAGTGTTTTTCTGTCTGGTTGATGCGTTGGTCTGCATATTCGATGTGAAGCTCAGATGGAATCGTGGGGGCTGCTGTAAGGTTCTGTGCTGCGAAATCCAGGCAGAGCCACGATGCCGCTGAGTATGACAGCTCTAAGAGGAGAAGGCTGTTATATGCAAATTAGCATTTGTTTATGTTTTAGTGATATGATAAATATGTGTGTGCTTGTGTGTGGCCCTCAGGTGCGTGTGGTCCTGTTGAACTGGTGTGCCTGGTTCCTCCGTATGAAGCAGCCAGGCGATGAGCGAAAGCGAGCCACCCACCACTACCGCCACGCGACCCACCACCACTCCAGCGCCAGCTCCATCGAGATGTCGACCATGCCCAGCATCACAGTCCCCCTCTCTCAGGCCCCCTGTCCGCCCTGTCCCGCCGGCAGCTCCAACGGTTCCATGAGCTTCTACTTTGGCAGCTACCACCCCATAGAGAGCCCTCGCTGCCCGCCGTCCAGCGACTCCGGGGTGGCTCTGGGGCCTGGTTCTCGCGCCCACGGCTCCCCCAACGAGGAGGCCGAGCCGTCCGGTGGCGCCGGAGGCGCCGTCGGCGGGCCGGGTGGGGTTGGGGTTCTGGGGATGGGCATGGGAATCCCCCCTCCGGAGATCCAGCGGATCCTAGAGGAGGTGAGCTACATCGCCCAGCGCTTCAGGGACCAGGATGTGGCCGAGGCCATCTGCAGCGAGTGGAAGTTTGCGGCGGCAGTGGTGGACCGGCTGTGTCTGGTGGCCTTCTCCCTCTTCTCCATCATCTGCACCTTCACCATCCTCATGTCAGCGCCCAACTTCATAGAAGCAGTTTCGAAGGACTTCACATAACTGGCGACTGCGCCGGAGGAAAGGGAACGAAGACAGACAAGAGGAGGGTTGAAGAAAAGGAGGGGGTTGGAGGGAATAAACGAGGCAGAGGAAGGTGCTCCCAACCTGCAGCCGACAGCCTAAGGTCTCAGAGAATCAGAGGATAAAGATAAAATTAGTCAAAAAGAGAATGAACATGAGAGTAAAACAATATTTTTGAGAACTTCGCTCATCCGTATAAAATTTGAAAAAGAGTTGTTCATGATAGATTGCGCAAAATCAATGTATAATCTTGGGCCATGTCTACGCTAATCCAGATGAATTCTAAAATGCATCTGTTTTCTCCACCAAAAACGGAGCTTTTACGAAGACTCTCTCCCAAGTCGATGAATTATAAATTGTAGACGGGGTAGACAGGGACGCCGGGGGTTTCCGAAAAGGGTGGACGTAGGTTTGTCACGTGACCCGGGCTGAAGCCAAAGCATTCATTCCACTTCATTGTCTCGTCCAGACACAAACACTCGGGAACCTCCTCCAAACCGTGAAACCCATTTTTGCGGAAATTTCGTAAAAACCTGCTCTGGTTTTCGGGACGGACACCTTTTCAAAAACGTCAAAAACGCTAGCGTGGACGGGAGACATTTCGACACGAAATTGGTGTTTTTCCAATGTATCCAGATCAGGGTAGAGATGGCCTTAACTCGCAGGTTGGGAATCACTGAGCGAGAGAACAGGACGGGGGCAGGTAGAAAGATGGAGGGATTCCTTGATTTAAATAGTGTAAATATGTTGTTTTATCCCTACCACCTACTCAGTAACAGTTATCTCCGTCTAGACTGATGTAAACATTGCGCAAACACAATGGAAAACGTCCCATCTCACACCGTCTGTTGTACAGCCGCTCCTGGATGTGAATACTCTGATGCATCATGTGTAGGTCCCACTTAAACCGTGTGGACAGTTAACTCCCGGCTCCTTTCCACCCTTTTTGAACTCTGAACTGGAGGAGTAGTCGCCACCGTTGTGGCGAACGTGACGACCTTGTGACGTTGTGGTAGTGACTAGTTACTGTACACTGTGAATTCCATCTGTTTTCGGGGGCGGTTTTTTTTCGGCCCTTTCGGTGACGCCAAACACGTCCTCCTTTACGGACGTAGCGCTGCTTGGTCAAAGGTGCGGAGTCATTTTCATCGGGTCCAAACGAGTGCGGTGTCTTTTAGGAGGATTGTTCAGGTTCTCTCCTCTGGGCGTCGCAGATTTTAAATGAATAAACGTGGCTCCGGGTGATTTATGAGGCTCTTCGATCACCGGTTCAATTCGCCGGCGAACGTCGTGTTGACAGGTATCTGCACAGACGTCCGTCACCCGACATCCCCCTTTAATATAAGGATACTAATGTCTCAGGACTGGAAATAGAAATGATTTATCTGTTTAGGACAATAACCGTCTGCATATCCGAAATATGTATATACAAGAAAATCAGATTTGCATTTTTTCCTGGCGGAGGCAGAAACCCACTGACGTAGCTTCCTCGGGTATTCTTCTCCTTTGCCCCTCTTATAACCACCTCGGGAAGCGGTTTCAGAGATGGGTTCCTTGCAGCATCACGATTCTGTACGGTTCTGTGCATTCCAGCTCGATCCAAGCGGAGGGAGCCGAGCGTTGTATTTGTAAGCTGTGGTGCATTAGTGGTCACTGAAGCAAAAAAAGGACTGTGGCCTGTGGATATTACTGGGAAATTAAAAATACATACACTAAAAAAAAAAAAATATATATATATATAAGGTGTAGACTTCAGTTGAAAACCAGTACTAGAGCTTCAATCCTTAACAACATATACAGTATTTATCATCTATATTTTTTATTGATAACTTACTGTGGACTCCTGCAGTGTAAATGCCCTTGTGTCAATGAGGCATTTGTCTGTAGTGGAGGATAGCGATAAACTGATCAACATTCCCAGCCGCCATGTCTTTCTGGTTGTAATTCAAAGTCTATTTCTCTCTTTCTGTCACCAGTGTGATTTCCTCGCTTTCTATGTCAATAAAGGCCTATTTGTTTGTTCTCTACCAACACTGTTATATCACTGGGGATGGGTTCGGTCCGTACCGCTTGGAACACTGACTTGGTACTTAAAGGATGGCTTTGGTATTTTTCAGCCCAGGCCTTATTTAAATGTTGGTTAACATCATTAATAAGTGTTCCCAACACAGCCTCGCTGAGAGCTGTGCTGAGAAACTTACGACTCTGCTGCAGCTTCTCACTGTGCTTGCATGTAGTCCAGTGGGGCACACCTTTAGGCATAAAAATTAAAAATTAAAAAGTTGAATCTCCTTTTTGAAATGCGTAGGCTGTGTCATTATAGAAGAGTTAGAAAACTGTACGTTTTTAGCGGGAAAATCCGCCTCGCTGAAGATGGTGGCTCCGATTGGCAAAAGATGTCGTGCAGAAAATCCATCAATCATGCTTTCAGGTTCACACTTGTCAGAAGCAATTATTTTCATGAAAAACTGCTGAAACTATTGAAAACATTTTCTCCGACAACAGTGTTATTGGAACAACATAAAAACGTATGGGTTGTTCATAAATCATTGATGCATCTAAATAGGAAGCGTAAAAGGTTGATGCATCACTGAACTCTAGATAGAGACGTGAGACATAAACTACTTCAAAGGAGACTTTCTTCAAATTTACTGCCAAAGTGAACCCACTTCTCCAAAAGTGACTTTGGTGTTTGTGGCAGATTGCATGTTGGGCTTTTTCGGGGCACAAAGTAGAGATGAACTGTCTCCAGACTTCCTCTTTCTTCATAGCTGTTTCTGTTTTTATACAAAACAATGTATTTTCCCAAATGTGCAAATGAAATTCTGGCCCGAAGTCAATTCCACCGCAGTAAGGGGGAAAGAAAGGTGAGGTACCCAAGGTCGGTTAGTCGGCTCGCTCAGAAAAACACAAGACGGGGTAATAAGGAGTTGAGTTTCCTGGGGCTCTGGAGATGACAAATGAAAATGTTTCAAGACAGGAAAAAAAAAAAACAACGAGGAAATTTACTTTTTTATGCTTGGACTTTCTCTCTTTAGGGAAATGAAATGCCAGCGCCATTGTCTTGGTCGATAACCATTAAGGACCCATTCCCCCGAGGCCTTTGGTGTTTTGAACACATTAAGCTAACCAGCTTAATGTGTTTTTCAGCTCTTTGCAGTGAGGTATTTAGTGCAGGCAGCGTGGCTTACAAACATAATTCAAGTGCATAACATGATTCATGTGACATGAATCAGAGCTAATGAGGAAGTCAGGAAACTGGCCTTATCCATGTTTGAAGCAGAAGCTCCAGCCCTTTGGACGTGATAAAGTCCAATGTACTTACACACCAATTATGATGGTTATGTTACGTGGCTCAATTAATCGTTTAATTCAATAGACACCCATTGGGCTTCAACCTGTTTTCCCTAGAGAACCCACTAAAACAAACCTGATTCAATCCCCCCTATTTAAAGACACAATATTTTCTTACATGTCGTCATTTTTGTCCAAATTGGTTCTACAAAGTACTTTCATGATAGAGAGAGCAAGGATTTGAGGGTTTACAATTCATTAGAACATACGTACGTAGTCATGAGTTTTGTTACAATTTATATTTGAACTAACACTAACACTTTTTTTTAACCAATATTTGACTATTAGGAAACATATGTCTCGCATCGTCCCAGGCCCAGCGACCCCCTGCGATCTCTGGAGACCCCCAAGGGGGTCTGGAACCCCTGGTTGAGAATCACCGCTTTAGAATATCTAACTTATACAAGCAATACATACAGTATATACCAGTATAAGTTAATATTTTTTCATGGGTAAAATAATTTCTCTTTAACACTAACATACAGCAATTTAATTTTGTTTATAATGTATTTTGTATATGTTATATTATATATATGATTTATATCCATTTTAAAACAAATAGACAATTTGTGCAAATTCAATGCAAATTCTTGCATTCCTGGCTCTCTTAACAGAAGAATGTAGGAATAAAATGGGAAATTAAAAAAAAGGTAATAGAAATAAAGATATAAGTGTTTACTATCAGGTATGCTTTCATAATAATTGTAGAAAGGTGTTACTTTGGGTTCGTTTGACTAGTCTTACATCCACAATCGACCAGGACTGTTCAATTTAAAACAGGAAGCTTGGCTGCAAAGTTCCATTCAATTATTTTCTGGGTCATTTTTTATCACTGAAACTCCGACAGACCGGGAGCAAGCGAGGCGGCCCTGAGTGAAGAAAGTGAAGAAAGTAACCCTCAATGAGCCATTAAATAGCTCCATCCAAACTTTACTCTGCTTTACGTTGGTTTCCCCTTTAAACGTAAGGCAAGGTTAACGAAAGGCTCCGTTTTCCTCAAGTGCGGAGCATGAGGAAGATTGGCGGCGTCCCGGTTTCAGTTAATGAGCCGCCTGATGCGGCGTAGTGAGGAATAACGAATGAGGTAGGGTCCATCATTAGGAAGGAGAGTGCACACTCATAGCAAAACACACCTACGACTTACGAGGGCGATCTGCGCGCGTGCACATCTGCAGGCGGGCCTCCGTTCAGTGCACACGAGGACCCCCAAACGCAGAGGTGCTCCAGTGCCGAGTTACGCCTTAAGCACGTGTCAGGCTTCTAATCATTTATTAATGGAGCGGGAGAGCTGAAAAAACAGGCTGCATGAAAGAGAAACGGCGGGTGGATCAAAGGATGTTCTCTTACGAGGGGAGGACTGCTCGGGCCGGCGTCGGCGGAAAGCACTGAACGTCTCTGGCCGATATCATATGGATCTGAGATCTCCGCGGCATTAGTCATGGTCGCGGTGCTTCGGATGAGTATCGGCGGCATTATTAGGCGTGCGACGCATTCCTCATCCAAGTCCACCAAAATACCGCTTTGTATTTACAGAAGAGTTGGAACAAAGACTCTGTGGTACCCAAAGCTGCTGTTATCCTCTCTTTAGACGTGCGATCAGTCCCACTTCTGTGACTGTGCTTTGAATGAAATTACGAATAGAGGGGTGATTATGGTATTTATTTGGTGTCAGTGCCGCCTCCGCCTCCTACAGTTCCAACTATTCTGAAATCTGTGTTTTTTGGCGCGTCGCATCCACGGTATTCACGTGAAAAGCTCCAAGATGGGACACTAGAATCAGATTTCAGGACGGAAATCTGGAAGGAAATCCGGTGCATTCCTGTAAAGGCGCTATTCCTCGTTTAGGATTTTCAGTGACTAAGTGGCCAAAAATGAGACGCAGCTTGTTCTGTTGGCAGTGACGGACTGGGGTGAAAAAACGGCCCTGGCATTTGCGACAGAGAGGCCCTATTTTCAAACCCAAGAGATAGAGATTGACCAGATAAAACTGTGAGTGTTGCCTGCCAGCTATCCTGAGGGAAACTTTGGAGGGAGCCAGCCACGAGATGGTTCCATTAGTCTTACGCCCCCATGCCCAGGTCGCACCACGGACTTTCACGTCAGCAGTGGCGTAGGTTTCGTTTAAAGATTGAGGGGGACACATTTTAGCGGGGTGTCTAGGGATCGTCCTCCGGGAAGTTTTGAGTGTCAGATGCTTCATTTCCTGCATCCTGGTGACTTTTTACGCAACCAATTTGTGCCTTTTCTGCATCCATTCATGGTGGAGATGTCTTTATTTATGTCAAGAAAAGCTTCTTTCAAAATGTCACTACGGTGCGTGCCTGCCTGCACAGCCCACATCCTCTACGGCAGCGCGCGGACACAGCCTAAGAGTTCAGCGCCACTGACATGTGCGCAGCATGTGAATGTGGAGAGCCAGAGCAGACTGCCGAACACATAACTACCACCTGTCCTCTGTACAAACCACCAGCAGAGATCGGCCTCTTCCAAGTGGGACCAGAGATGAGGGCGTGGCTGCAAGACACTGAGTTGGACATCTGAGGATGATACACGAGCGGAAGACATTTTGTCATTTTGGAACCCGCTTCGACCAATGAGCGCCAGGGGCAGGTAGGCCACCTACTGTAAATTATCAACAGCTAGAATGTTTAGAAAAAATTGGCACGGCGGCCATCACTTCATCAGGTAGTCACCGCAATGTGAAGGGAACCAAGCGAGCCTCGCGCGCCGTGAAGTCGTCCACAATGCACCATGCGGTATGTCCAACTCCTTCGCCCCGGTTATTTTCAATTGATTACATGGCCAATCCACTCAGTCTATCATGTCACACTGTGCTCTCAGGCAGTGTTGAATTCGCTTTAGTTTGCAGAATGAGCGCTCGGAAGTCGCGACGGTGTCGGGAAGAGTCTGTTGACGGAAGTGATTGGTGATGACGTATGGATTTTTTTGCCAGTTGTCGATGCAGCGTGTATTACCCAGCGTACATTTGGAGGCGATCCACTCACTGCGTGTTGTGTACATCTGCATGTTGTAACGTTTACTGTGAGCATGCAAATAAATCAACTACTCATGCAACACAACATTTCCAAATAATTTAGTTAATTGAATGGTTTAATTTGAGTCGTGACTCAAATTGTTGTCAATTTACGACCAATCTTGGCCGTAATTCCTATGTGACTTAGGTGGTATATTTATAATTGAGTGCCATGGTTGAAGTTATGTTAATACTTTGAAGGTGACATTGTATAAGGGCTCAAAATAATTATAATGTTAATACCAATACATGTTATGGGCCCCGCTGATGTGCCAAGGGACCACGCAGTCTGTCGGCCAAGGTACCGCACAGTCTGGGCCGGGGCCGGCTCCTGGTATTTGCCCAAAGGCCAGATGGCCAATCCGTCACTGTCTGTCAGACAACTCGATGGTGCCACACGCTTCCACGCTTTTATTTGGGCCAGTCTATTTAAGCAGCCAATCCCACCTGCTTTGCTGCTCGCTTTGCTGGCCCTGTTCTTCAATCCAATGGAGGGATTCGAGCTCATCACTCCTATTTCTCCGGCTCACTCAGCTGTACACCTCGCCGGGAGTGATGAGCAGTAGAAAACTAGACGGCAAAGTCAAACAAAATAAATAAAGATCTTTCTAATGTACAGGTACACTTACAAAAGCCCGCACTTACGTAGTGACTTCCGTAAAGCCCGTTGTTTAAAGTAATCGAGTGACATACAATGGTTTGTACTAATGAACGGGCGGACTACTTCAGCGGTTCGTCTGCCCACGGGAGAACAACGGCACGCCATTGTCCCTCTCCCTCTCTCTCTCTCTCTCTCTCTCTCTCGCTCTCTCTCTCTCTCTCTCTCTGTGGCTGGATGGATCCCCTATTGATATTGTTTGGGAAAAATTATCTGAATTTGAAATTTTAGTGAAATCGAATCTAACTGTTTGAAACAGAATAACGGCATAAGCTACGAACAGGGTTTGTGTCTCTTTTGAACCGGTATGTCACAAACATCTCGTGGTTGAAGTTTCATCCAAATCCATCCACATACGGAGCAGAAATGAGTTATAACCGCCCAGATTTGACCGAAATCACAGGCACGGTCCAATGCATTCAACGCCAAAATATGTCCACCGCGGCGAAAAGTATCTGGATCACAACAATGACATAAACTATGAACAATGGTTGAGGTGTCGTTTAAACCGGTATGTCACAACTTGTGTCATAAGCTTTATCCAAATCGATCCATATTCTGAGCAGACATTAGTTAAAAACAGCCAAATTTTACCCCAAGGATTCAGCTGGTCTGCTTGACCGACATGCCTCTGTTCATAAACAAAATGAATGAGATGAGATTTAAAGTAAGACGCTTTATGACATCATTATGCTTATTTACCATAAATGTGAAGGTTCCGATTCATTATGTACATTCACACAGTGTCCAGTGTGCGGCGTAGACTCCATTGCTCTTTAGTGGTTGGAGATACAACTATACAACTATACAACTATATGTTTACGTGTATATTTATGTACTTTCTTGCCTGGTAGATGTCTGTGGATCTGTTCGATTGATATTTTATCTCCGTGGTCCCCATAGCTGTTGATTAATGAAAAATACGAACAAAAAGTAGTTCACAAAAACTTGAGTACACTCAAAGTTTCAAATCGGTGATGCGTTCAAGATCCAGCGAGCTGTCAGAAAAATGCGTTGGTTGGTGCAATGGTAATTACTCACAGAAATTGTTTTTTTGTATTTCATGGAAACAAAACTTATTGAAAATGTAATTCAAATATAATTCACGAAAAAATCACCACTAAAATGATGTACGTTCGACTACTATCGTAAATCTTTGTAAATACGCAAACCTGCGTAAATACGTCATAATTGATGCACAGAAATTGTCATATTTACCATCAATAATCATTCTTATAGCAGTTATATTGACGGGTAATAAACATACGTTTTATGCTGTAATTTTATTTTTTACTCAAATGCGTTTAACAGTTATAAAATCAGCTTTAATGGCTGGGTTACTGTCAACATTTGCCTTTTCATCCTAACTGGACAAATATACACAACATCGAACAAATAACAAAAGCTCCACCCTCAAAGACCATCATTATACTCAAGCCTATAAGTAAAATAAGTTTGAATTGTTTTGGCTGACAACAAGACAATACTGTGGCTGCAGTTGGTATGGGAGACTACTACATGAAAAGGTCTGTACAGTTAAGGCACACAGTTTGCTGCTCGTCATATAGCGGCCGATAGGAATTGAGTAATGACAACATTTGCTTTGGAAACACTGTGTGAAAAAACTGATGTTTGACTCAGATAGTCAGAAAATATCTGAAACTTGAGACGCCTCACGAGTGAGTGTCTTGCCTGTCAAAGGATTGTGGATGTTAAAAGGTGTTAAAATAGAGAGCATGATGGTGAGAGAGGGAGAGAGAGAGAGAGAGAAATAGAGAGAGAGGAGGATTAACCAGTTAGTAGGTCAGTACCATGGGCAAATAAAGTGTATTATGTAATGGAGGGTGAACAGGGAATCCCGGATCTGAGGACGGAGCTAAGGCTCAGGATGAGTCAAGGATAGAGAGAGAACTTGTGATGTGTT
Organism: Zeus faber; assembly: GCF_960531495.2. Lineage (NCBI taxonomy): Eukaryota > Metazoa > Chordata > Actinopteri > Zeiformes > Zeidae > Zeus > Zeus faber. The sequence continues at coordinate 14,361,397 of NC_137199.1, read as the reverse complement.
TATTAGAGTGTCCATATGTGTTGTGATTGGAGGTTGATGATGCGCCTCCGTCTCTATTTCGTTGCCAAATCCAGAGTCAAACAGCAACAACTTCAGCATGCCATAATATGCAGACACACCCAGGCATCTTCAGTGCACTCTGACAGCAGAAAGACTTTCAGTGATAGTAAAGAGAATGAGAATGCCAGATCACACTCACAGGGGAGAAAGACAGAGAATAGTCATAAAGATTACATTACTTTTTTTTTCGACTGTAAAAATGTGTTTGTGCATGCTTTTGTTTGTGTGTGTGTGTGTGTGTGTGTGTGTGTGTGTGTGTGTGTGTGTGTGTGTGTGTGTGTGTGTGTACTACTGTACCTTTTCCCCCCGGGGGCTTTCATTGCCACTATGGTCAGAAGCTGTGAAGACATCTGCCTAAAAGGCAATAGACCTCCACTACACCCTGGGACAGTGAGAACAGTGTGTGTGGTTGTGTGTGTGTGCGTGCTTGCGTGTGTTGTGTGTGTGTGTGTGTGTGTGTGTGTGTGTGTGTGTGTGTGTGTGTGTGTGTGTGTGTGTGTGTGTGTGTGTGTGTGTGTGTGTGTGTGTTCCAACAGTCGGAGAGAAAAAGACAGACAGGATGCATCATTACTGCTCCACACAGAGCCGACAGCACATACGAGTCACAGCCCGTAGAGGCGAGGGAAAGACAGGGTCAAAGAACTTGGGTCAAAGGAAGCCAACAGTGATGATGAAAAAAGGAATAAAAAGTAAGAAAGGTGCCAAAACTATAGGGTGAGAGATGGTTTAAAAAAAAGAAGAAAGTCTTCAATTTCAGCATGCTGGGCATACAGCACAGAGTATTTGTATTCTATTGCATCTAGGACAGAGTTAGTCTGCAAGTGGAGTTCAAGTTCTCAACCTGCAATGCAACTCTTTATTCATTCTTAAACCATCAAGAACTGCCTCAATAACTCTGTCCTGTGGACGACCTGTGGGATGACAAAAGCACAGTTTTTTGTTGTACGGAGCCGCCACCAACCCCCCTCTTTGGTGAACAATTTTACCATGTTTGGGTTTATAAACAACTGATCACTACTCCAAGAGGGGGAGAATCACCACGGGGGAGACAAATCAACATAGAACTGCCCGAACCGCTCGCCCCACAGGCGAGCCGGTTGGACACCCATTCTCATCCTTGCAAGGGCGAGGCCTGCCCCGCGGCAGCCGACCAGACGCCCCACCCGGCCGCGAGCACCGAGCGCCCATCCTCGTAGCAGCGCGTGTTCATCGCTGGGCCCCCGGATGTGTGTGTGGTTGTGTGTGTGTGTGTGTGTGTGTGTGTGTGTGTGTGTGTGTGTGTGTGTGTGTGTGTGTGTGTTCCAACAGTCGGAGAGAAAAAGACAGACAGGATGCATCATTACTGCTCCACACAGAGCCGACAGCACTTACGAGTTACAGCTCGTACAGGGGAGGGAAAGAGAGGGTGAAAGAAGTTGGGTCAAAGGAAGCCAACAGTGATAAAAAAAAAAAAAAAGAATAAAAAGTAAGAAATGTGCCACAACTATAGGGTGAGAGATGGTTTAAAAAGTCTTAAATTGTCACTGGAAATCGAGGGTTAGTGACTAACTATTGTAATAAATGGATTCCCCCAGTTTAACATTGAAGGGAACATTTGGTTATTTGTGAGTCAAATTATTTCTTTAGGGGAAGGTTGAGACACCAGTTTTGTGTTGTTGGAAGGCCTAAGTTATATCAGAGAACCCTCCTCCCACACCCCTCACTGAAATAAATCATTGAAATAAATCATTGAAATACAGCACTGAATCAACATGGAAATGTGTAAAACTATTTTTGGGGCTTGTCAACTTCAAATTTGCAAAAATGAAGTGTACATTTTTGTGGTTATGTATTTATGTTAGTTAATATAGAAAACTATACTCTAAAAATATATAGGTTAAACAAACAGAAGCAATTTATTCTAAGTTGATCCGATCACTCTAAAGTAAGGATCTTTCAGCAGCTAGAATGCAGCGTTCAGAGAGTCACAATTTATTTATTTTTGTTCATCCCTCAAATGGATTCAGATGAAAAGCCGAAAACACACAAATATTAACTCCAAACCTAAATGGTTTCATAGTGCACACCAGCTCTAATTTATACCGCGGCACATCTTTGGTATCAAGTTGATTTGGCAAATGCTACACAGGTTCAGGAGGACGAGGGGAAGGGATTTAATCTCTAATCTTTCTCTGATGTCTTGTCCAGGTGTTGCAGAAATTTTGGTAAATGCATATTCATGACATGATACAACATGCTTACGTATTAGATGCAGTTATGCATGAATTATGTATGAGAGCGGAGCATGAAAGCCAAACTTCAATCCGGGATGCCTGTGTGAGGGGTTCGAGTGTGTTTTCATCCATCGAATATAATTGACTTTTCAACATCCAAATTAGAAACTAATGATACAAGCAATGTTTGTTCAGAACAATGAACGTGTGTTTCATGTGTATTTCTGTTAAAGGTAGTTTATCTTATTATAATTTGTTCATGGTGAAGTGATTTTGTTTTGTGGTGCGACTGGTCGATGTTGTAAATGATGTTGTGTTATTGGGAAATGTTATTATTTGATTTATTATTCATTACATTGGTTTGGTTTTCGTTCCCAGAAAAGGGTTGGGGCTGGTGTTTATTCAATGGTTGCACCTGTGCAATAAAACTGGGTTTATTGTCAGAATTTACTAAACTACACCACAAAGACATCCCTTTTACTGATTAAACATCATACAGTGTTTATGTATAAATAACTGTTGTGCAATTAACCTTCAGAACATGATCGTATGATCGTTTATAGGGCCTATTTTACTTAATTGTCATCACCTTTATTTGTTTTATGATTAGATCATTTCATTTCCAAGGCCTATTTTGTAATAATACAGAGGCTTTTAGTTTGAAATATGTTACACTGGCATCCAGAGGGCAGACAGAAGTTGGCAATTTAACCAGTCAGGAAAATGAATTCTCCAAGCGAAATTCGAGTTTTATTGTTATTTGATTTATTTAAGGGCACATGCTATAATGGTGCGTCTGTAAAGACACTGAATAACAGTCAACGAAGAGAATTAAAGCGTCTAGAGTCGAGAGTCAGACCATCAGTCATCGGAGGTGCTACATGTGGCTGTGAGCGAGGATCATTAAAGCTGGCGGCACATAGACGGAAATATAATGCAGGAGCTCTCACACCCAGGATGAGACAGGAAGCTACACTGATCAGCAACAACATTAAAACCACTGACAGGTGAAGTGAACAACATTGATCATCTCGTTCCAGTGGCACCTGTCAGGGGGTGGGATGTATTAGGCGGCAAGTGAACAGTCAGTTCTTGAAGTTGATGTGTTGGGAGCAGGAAAAATGGGCAAGCGTAAGGATCTGAGCGACTTTGACAAAGGAAAAATTGTGATCATTTAACGACTGGGTCAGATCATCTCCAAAAATACATTTAAGACATTTCACTGCATATACAGTATGTATGAATGTATGTATATGTATGTGACGAATAAACCTCTTTCAATCTTGAATCTTGAAAACGGCAGGTCAGGCTCATTGATGCGCGCAGGGAGTAAAGTCTAGCCTATCTGGTCCAATCCCACAGAAGAGCTACTGAAGCACAACTTGGTGAAAAAGTTAATGCTGCTTTGATAGAAAGGTGTCAGAACACACAGTGCATCACAGCTTGATGTGTATGGGGCTGTGTAGCTGCAGACCGGTCCCAGTGCCCATGTTGACCCCTGTCCACCACTGAAAGCACCTACAATGGACACATGAGGGTCAGAACTGGACCATGGAGCAATGGAAGAAGGTGACCTGGTCTGATGAATCACATATTCTTCCACATTATGGAGATGGCCGGGTGTGTGTGTGTGTGTGTTGATTACCTGGGGAAGCGATGGCACCAGGATGCATTATGGGAAGAAGGCAAGCCGGTGGAGGCAGTGTGAGGCTCTAGGCAGTGTTCTGCTGGGAAACCTTGGGTCTTGGCATTCATGTGGATGTTACTTTGACACGTACAACCTTCCTAAATATTGCTGCAGACCAAATACACCTCTCCATGGCAGCGGTATTCCCTGATGGTAGTGGTCTTTTCAGCGTGATAATGCTCCCTGCCACACTGCAGAAATTGTCAGGAATGGTCAGAGGAACATGGCAAAGAGTTCAAGGTGTTGACTAAATATTCAAGCATCTGTGGTATGTGCTGGAACAACAAGCACGATCGATGGGGGCCCCTCCTCGCAACTTACAGGATCTGCCGCGAACGTCTTGGTGCCAGATACCACAGGACATCTTAAGACGTCTTGTGGAGTCCATGCCTTCACGGGTCACAGCTGTTTTGGGGGCACAAGGGGGAGCTATACAATATTAGACCGGTGGCCTTAATGCAGTGGCTGATGGGTGTATATAGGACACATTTAACACACAGGACACATCTGGACATAGACACACACACACACACACATACAACCAAACAAACACAAAAATGCAGATACATGTATGTAGGCATTGACTGTAGAAAAATAAAAAGTTATACTTACAGGATAAAAAAAAAATATGTGGATTCAGTTACACATTTAGAATACAAAAAGTCTCGTCAAATAAAGTTCAGTGAGCAGGTATTTTACATCTACACTCAGGCAGGCAGCAAAGGAGGTAGGGCAAGAGGGATTGGCTGTTAAACAGGCCGGCCCATATATGGCCGTCGAAGCGCGTAACACTGTCAAGTTGTCTGACAGAACTAGCTTCGCAAGTTACATCTCATGTAAGTTTAAAATCGACTTTAACATTTCTGCTTTGAGTCACAGCAAGTGAAATAAAAGTGGAATAAAATGAATGAATATATACCACTGCAGAATCCTTAATCCTTAGAGTAGATTAAGACCGTAAGAATGCTATTATTACTATCATCTTTTCTTTTTGAAAGCATTGAGGTAACCAAGAGTAACCCGTCTTGTAAGGGGACGTCCTAAGAATAGTTATAATACATTAGAAATAGATTCAGTCACCTGTGCTTTGTGCAAGGCCCCGTGGAATAAACGTTACATTCCGTCAAGAGAAAACGAAAGATAAATGTAACTTCTGTGTCGGAAAACAGGGGAACTGGAGCGCCGCTGCTGTTGTTATTGTTGTTGTTCTCATTGTTGTTGTTGCCGAGGTCTCTCTGTTGGGGGCCGTCATGAACGCAAGGGAGAAGTGCGAGGAAGACACACCCGCGCGGCGAGGCACGCTGCGTTCGACAGGGGGCTGAGCGGGAGCAGATTGCCTGCGCAGAGAGTGTCAAACAGGCAGGTCTGTCACGCTCGGCGTGACGCCGCCGTAAGTAATGCACCGAAAACAGACACCTCTCTTTTGAGACGTAGAATGAATTCACTCTGGGTACTATGTCGCATAGCGTCAGCCACCAGACGAACTTACATCGTATCGATAGGCACGCACCGCCACCACCACCGACAGATTAGGAAGGTGATATACAGTATATAGAGAGACGGGGTAGGGCAGGCTATGAAAGAAATGAAATCCATAAAAAAGTCATGGCATAAACCTCAATTTTATTATGGTCCAATATGGCCAAGACCTCTACCTGCTCTACTGCTGGCACAGCACCATTTGTTATGAGAAAAAGGATACTGTGTGTGTGTGTGTGTGTGTGTGTGTGTGTGTGTGTGTGTGTGTGTGTGTGTGTGTGTGTGTGTGTGTGTGTGTGTGTGTGTGTGTGTGTGTGTGTGTGTGTGTGTGTGTGTGTGTGTGTGTGTGTGTGTGTGTGTGTGTCTCTCTCTCTCTTCTCTAATCCTATTCTTGATCAATCTCACACTGCCTCGCTTCCCTGGGGGTTTGGAGATGTGAGCGCCCCACTGTGCTCTGCCGTCTCGCTAAATAACCATTCCCTTCCAACCCCCCCCCGGCGGCTCCACCACCTGTCCAGTCCCCACGACCAAACAATATCTCACACTCACACCCCAAACCATCAACACCACCACGATACCCGCCTGGGGGCTGTTGGCACTGTGCTTCGGTGGGTCTCCTGATTAGGGGCCTTGCTGGGTGGAGTTTGCATGTTCTCCCCGTGCTCAAATGGGATTTCCTCCAGAGAACATCGTAAGGACCCCTATGAAAAACACGCACAAGAAACATCGTCTGACCAGCGATGGACGCTGAAGTTGGTCCCTGAAGGCGTTGTCAGCCGCCCACTGCACCTGGCCTGCCCCCCAGAGGAAGGACAAGCCTTGATGGGAAAAAAAAAATCGGAGAACACATTTCACAGCCTCCATTAATAGCGTGTGTGTGTGTGTGTTTGGTGGTGACACATTCATTAGTATAATAAGCCACAATTCATTTCAGTGGGAAAGAATAAAGGACAGGCGTATGTTAATGAAAGTCACCAGCAAATGAGAGAGGCTACCACCAGGGTGGGAGCGGGACAGAAATCCATCATGACCATCTCATTTCATCCTGCTCTGGGCATCCCTCTGGATCTGGGCTGTGTCTGTCCGGGCGGGGCCTCCCGTATATTGTCCATCCGACCCCTAGACTAGTTTTAAATTATTATTTTAACATAATGCACTAACATGAGTACAATATATACACAGTATATATATATACAGAATAAATATATATATATATATATATATATATATATATATATATATATATATATATATATATTTACTAACGCAGCTATTTCATTTTGATCCTTACAGCTATCTTGTGCTTATATCTGGTGGAATTTAGAAAAAGGAGCTCATCACTTAAGTTCGAGGTTGCTCCAATGCTCGATGTCTGCTCTGATTGTTTCCTCGCATCTCATGTAAGTCGCTTTGGACAAAAGGGTCTGTCAAATGAGTACATGTAAATGTAAATTTAGAAGCAGAAGCACTGCGGATGAGATTGATCCAAAACATGCCTATAGGGGTCCAATCAATTGAAAGAGTAAACAGAGAGTTGTGCATTTATGCTTCATGTCCTAACCCTAACACTGACCCTAACACTAACCCTAACCCTAACCCTAACAGTGACCCTAACACTAACACTGACCCTGAAACTAACCTGAACACTAACCCTAACACTAACTCTAACACTGACCCTAACACTAACCCTAACACTAACCCTAACACTGACCCTAACACTAACCCTAACACTAACACTGACCCTGACACTAACCCTAACACTAACCCTAACACTAACCCTAACACTGACCCTAACACTAACCCTAACACTAACACTGACCCTGACACTAACACTAACCCTAACACTTACCCTAACACTAACCCTAACACTAACACTGACCCTGACACTAACCTGAACACTAACCCTAACACTACCCCTAACACTGACCCTATCACTAAAGCGAACACTAACCCTAACACTGACCCTAACACTAACACTGACCCTGACACTAACCCAAACACTAACCTTAACACTGACCCTAACACTGACTCCAACACTGACCCTAACACTGACCCTAACACTAACCCTAACACTGACTCTAACACAAATCCTAACACTGACCAAAACACTAACCCTAACACTGACCTTAACACTGACCCTAACACTGACCCTAAGCTCTAACGCACATAAACACAAAAGCCACGAGCGTGCAAGGTCTCAAGGGCAATGGTTCACATAATGTCATACCAAACATTTGTTGAAAGGATTAGGACCCCGACCACAGCCATAATCCCAAACCCAAACACTGCAAAAACAGAAGTGAAAGAGTGGGAATGGGTGGCATAGATTTTTTTTTTAGATAAGAACCATGCTCAAACACAGACACATCACAACGATTGGATTTATTAAACCTTCCTTTTAACATCACAGCCTCCTGCCTTTGTGAGTCCAGGAGCTCAGGGCAGTACCCCATCGATTCAGTGAAACACTGCCAGGGAGGTACACTTTGGGTGATGTCATGCATATGTGGAAGATGTGATCATGTGATCATGTGAACACCTTAAAAACATGAACTCTTCAGAAAAGACGACTGCCTTCCAGCAAAGAGAGAAAGCATCCACACACACACACACACACACAGCACACACACACACACACACACACACACACAAACACACACAGACACATGCACATGTACACGCACAGTGAGGACAGCCTCTCAGATCTCTCTCTTGCAGCAAATATGAAATAATGCTCAACGCAATAATCTCCCTGAATGAAGTAATCTGTGTTAATGTGCATTTGGATTATCAGTCTGGAACGTTCTAAATGTGAAACGCCTCTCTCTCTCCAGCCGACTGAGAGGGAATTACACCACCGGAGCACTTGCAGAGACGCAGCTTTCTGCAACTTGTAGCTTGGGTTTCTTATTTATTTTGTTGCTTGCTGTATCAAGCCAGTTGCAATTGAAATATGTTGTTCCTTTTCAGGTAAAACAGCATAGAAGCATTCTGTTAGAAAAAGAAAAGTGAAATATTGTTTTCCCAAATACGATCGACATGGCGGTTTGGTGAATCATGTATTTTCTGCCTGTTGACAAAAGTCAACCCATGACACGTTTTCTGTATGTGTAACTTTGTAACTTTATAATGTAACTTTGTATGTTCATTTGTATGTAACTTTGTAACTTTATAATGTAACTTTGTATGTTCATTTTTATGTAACTTTGTAATGTAACTTTATTTGTAATTTTATATGTAACATTGTAATGTAATTTTGTATGTAACTTTGTATGTAAATTTGTATGTAACTTCGAAATGTAACTTTGTATGTAACTTGGTAATGTAACGTTGTATGAAATTTTGTAGGTAACTTCAAAATGTAACTTTGTATGTAACTTTGTAATACAATTTTGTATGTAATTTCGTATGTAACTTTGTAAGTAATTTTTTACGTTACTTTGTGATGTAACTTTGTATGTAGTTTTGTATGAAACTTTGTAACGTAACCCCCTCACCCGCCAAGGATCCTCATCTCTTTCGTTCCACATAACAAAACAAAAAAAATCGGAGAAACTAAAACTTTGACTTGTCACTTTGTCTGTCGTAACCCCCCCCCCCCCCCCCGAAAAATAGGAATGCTCTGGATGCGGCTTTGAACACTTTGTCTTAAATTGAACTCCTTACTCGATCAACTCACATAATAATATTGATAAGCATACTCTTATGTTTGTCATAAAGGTTCCACTCGAGCAGCTGCTCCCTTCCTGATTTGACAAACCTGCCCAGGCTATGCAGGAAGTAGTAACATCCCATGGCTCACAGCATCAACACTGACTCACTGCAGGAGGAGGCCAGGAGGGGGAGTCGGGGTGGGATACTTTGGGAAATCGGTCAGAGTGGCTCTTAGCGATGTTTCTGGGGCAGGCTTTAAACAGTCTAGGATTTAACGTCCTGTGCACGTCATTCTAATGATCAACGCGTCACTATAACGTGAGAGCGTGCGTTGTCCCACCTGAATTTACGCTAAGAGCTGTATTTAGTTCCACAAACTACTGCCATTATCATATTAATTTCTATCTCCATTTATCCTGGGGAAGGACTTCCTACTGTCGTGTTCAAAATTTCCAAATCCGGAATGATGCGATGAAACTGGAATTTTGAGCTACGGAGAGTTTAATGGACGGTTTGAGAATCTACCAAAGAAATAAAAAATGTATATGTATGTGTATAACTTTGTTTCCTCGTTACTTTGTTACAAGAGACACACCCCCCTTTGGTGGGCGGTCCCTCCTTTGCTATTTCCCCTCCCCCGAGTATCTAGTTTCAGACTCCCCGCTGTGTGCGCCGCCAGATTAACCGTTTCAGTGCCGGTTTCTAACTGGTTGCGTAGTTACACCCAGTGTCTTTATACATGTTTTAATTTTGGCTCTAACTGATCAATGAAATTGTATTTCATAATAACCCAAAATATGAATGATAGTAACGTACATAAATAAATTAATGTAATGTATACTGTAGTATACACACATATAGTTTTGCTATTGATTCAAGATTCAAGATTCAAGATTCAAGATTTTTTATTTGTCACATACATATACATACTTTCATACATATATGCAGTGAAATGTAATGCAACGCACCCGGTGATAGCACACAATATGTCCTAGGAAAAAAAGAAATAAAAGTAAAGAATTCCTTTCTAATAGACCGACTAACTGACTCCTAAAATGTAATACAGTAAGTTGAACTTACTTATAGAATAAGATAAAAATATATAGAATAAAATACAATAAAAATAAAATGAAATAAAATGGAATAGATGGAGGGAATATGCCTATGTATGTACAGATATGTGCAATTAAAGTGGCATGTGAATTAAAGTGGCATGTGAATGTGAATAAAGTGAGGTAGTGTTTGGGATAATACGGCACAGTATACAACAGTGCCGGCGCAGCAATACGGCATCACGAACAACCCTGAACAGTGACACAGTATGCGGTACAGTATGCTACATACAGTACAGTAGGTAGTGGAGCCTAGTGCATGGCTCAGTTAGGACCCCTGGTGAGGTCCTTTTGAGGATTATTTCAATCTGAAATGTTATAGTTATAGTATATGTATATATTTATATATTTATTTTCTCACACTACCCCACACTTGATCAACTTTCCGATTCTCGATATCCAGTATTTTGATATCTGTTTGTGGTAATTTGATAGCATATATCATCATCTGAATTTCAATACTCCACACAATATGTTACATGCTTGCACATGTTCAGTCTGGCACACTCTTTGCCCCAAAATGCACCAGATGCTGCATTCTGCCTCTAGCCTTCTTTCTTCATGGGTGCGAAAAAAGCCACTGTCCAGTTGTGTGAGCTGGCGACTATGTCTTGTGACTGTGATGTCACCCCACAGGGACGGGCCTCTATACTGTGGAACGCTCTGCCTCCATTAAGCCACTGGTGTGAGAGAACTCCCATGTACAGTAATTGCTCACAGAGCGTCCACATGCAGACAAACTAATGTGGGGGAATGTTAATGCACCCCCTCGGAAATCCATGCAGACACAAGCACTCCCACACACACACACACACACACACACGCACACACGCACACACGCACACACGCACACACACAAAACATGCGCATGGCTACACACACAAATGCACCTAAATGCACACATTAACACACACCCACACACATACACACACACACACGCACCCCCCCACACACACACGCAAACAAAAGCATGTAGAAACACACCCAACACGCTCACACATTCAATCACAGCGAACAGAGAACTTTCCAATTACATTTTCATCCTTGTGCTAATGTCCCATGTGCTAATGTCTGCTTAGAATTTAAAAAGCGTCTTTGGCCCATTTATCAACCCCCCCCCCCCCCCCCCCCCCCCAACCCCCCCACAACCACCCACCCCCTCCACACTTTAGCGAACAGGAAGTCAGCTTCACTCGTTGTGTAGATGGAGCCTCATTGCATATTAAAACCTTCTGTTGTTTTACTTATTTTCTCAGGAGAATCTACTGTTATGACCACACGACCCCCCTCCAATTGTTTTCATTCACTCCTTCTTGGGAGATCATTATTGCATAAAAGCAGCTGGGAAGAAGAAAGGTGGGGAGTTTAAGCCGATGTTTAAGACCTAAAAAAAACCCCATCAATTCAATTCAAGCAACATTTTTATTATATTCGGTTTCCTCATTGTCTCGCTGTTACTGCAGCAGTTATCCACTGGCGGACGGAGGCAGATTTCATCTGGTTGCCAGTTCTCATCCTGTGCAACAACATCAGTCTCCAGCTGGTCGGACAGACATGGGCCTCACGCCGTGGAGGATGTCGCGGTTTGTTAGATGTGAGATTACACTTGAGGTTAGGGTTAGTTTTGTCTTGGTGTAGAGTCTGACTCGGCGTACGGTCAAGAAACAGCCACAGCGCGAGAAGGGGTTGGAGGGGTCGACCGGCATGAAAAAAACCCCCAAAAAAACCCATAAGAGTGATGATTATACCTGCCCGTCCAATAAAGCTGCCGTACAACTCTGCTTTTCTTCTCCTCGCGCTCGGTAGAGTTCCCCCAGAACACTAAAGCCTGCCAAACTGAACGGGAGTAATTTGCCCCAACATCCTGAATGAGCATGAGATGAGAGGCGTCGCCTCCTCTCATGAGCTCCTCTCATCTCTCCACCAGCTATGTGGGCTCGGTCAGACTCTGCTCTCTCGGGAGGCTGTGTTCAGCCACAAAGTGGGAGCAGATTCACTTCAAAAACCACGCCGTGCAGACTGCAGAATATAGGGAAGTCAAATTGTTCCGTTTCTTATTACTGTTTTGTGCAAAGGGGCCATGAGACCCTGCTTCCAACGAATGTGAGCCCACCCCCGTCAGTCGGTTTGATGATATTTCCCCCGTTCTGAACCACGTCGATCCACGCCGCCCCATGGCTCCCTCTTAGATACCGAGCCTTTGTTCGAAACTCCTTGTCTCCGCAATAACCACATTTTTGCCGGACTGACAATGTCTCATTGGCGGCTGCCAAAGGGTCGGTCGACCGGAGAGGCGGCGCAAGCAACCCAAGCCAAACCGGCCCGGCCGTCGCCTCTCGTGCAGACAGCCACACAGGCGGCTTAACGCAACGAGGCTCCCACCACCGCCGCTGCAGATCGGCGTGGTTCCAAACCAAACCAACAGGAGGATGAAATGCACGCAGCTCAACAGCATCACCCCACAAACCCACTCAACAAAATGTCCCTCATCGCGTTTGCAGACACGCAGCCAAGGAAAATATATTGTCCTTTCTAGGATTCGCTGAACCCATTCGCCGCCGCTTGAGCATTTCCGTGTTGAATGAGCATGAGGCGACGTCAGCAGACTGTTATACAGCCTCCGGCGGGTTCTCAGAGCGTACGCAGGTTGTGAAAAACAACAAAAAAAAAAAAAGTGAATCAAGGAACCGATGCTTTCCTGCGTTCCTCTGATCAAAGTCAAACGTCCCGTCACGCAACCCCCCCCCCCCCACACACACACAACAAATCAAGCTTCTTTCATTTCTGCTTTTAATGTTATAAATGCATGAAGTAATAAATGACCTGTCGGTGGAGCTGCAAGTGCGGACTGATGATGGGGAGCTGCAAAAGCTCCCTCTGCTGGCAGGCCTGTAAGTGACGGCAAATCTCTGTGTCTCGGGTCATCTTCCAAACACAAGCAGTTTGACGACGATAAGAACTTGTATTTCATATGGCTCGCATTTTTTGGAAATGGTTCTGGCTTTATTTGGAGAAGCTGTCTAATCCCCAAGGAGCTCTTTGTTCCTGACGCACTGGTGCAAATCAGGTCTACAAAGTACAACCTGGTTCACGACTTTTAATTAAGACGAGCCAAAACAGTGTTGACGTGCATCATAATCCTTCATCTTTACCCATGACATCTTTATTACCAGCTGGAACCAAGTGATGAAGGCAGTCCAGGAGTTATCACCACCTCCCCATCCACACACACTCTCATGTGTGTATTATAGTGTTTTATCCTTCCCAGAGGGATACATTTTACATTCATGGCTCCCCGGAGGGCTGCAATTTCAACAGTCCGGGGGAAAAGGTCTATTGATCAATTCACCGATATATCCACACAACGTGAAGAGAAATGGATGAGTCTCTCTACTGGGTTTATAGGGTTAAACAGTTAAACCAATGCCGGGTTAAACCAGCATTGTTACAGCACTTTGGGAAAGTGCTGTAAGCGTTGCATTGTGATAAGGAATACGCTTTAAAAGCTGCATGGAATTGCATTGGACTCGCAACACTGGAGATAACAGGGAGCATGGAAGGTGCTGGGATCTCGTGGTGGAATTAAGGAAAATCTTTTGGATACTTCTTCATAATGAAGTCTAAAAGGACATTTATTTTTTTAGTATTACCACAGGGATACAAATCGGTAAATTATTTAGTATTTTCCCATTTTTTCATGTCTCTTGTGTGCATGAAAACACATTAAAAGCAAAATGATTAAATTATCCATTTCCCTTGACTTTGCATTTAACGCGATGCTTAAAAAAAAACAAAAAAAAAAAAAAACAACGGAGTGCCACCTTCCGGTTAAAAAGGGAACCAGTCACTGGACGGCAGGTAAAGGGTGTAAAGGATTAGCGCATGATTTTTATTTATTTTTTATTTATTTTATTTAATGCAGGGAGGAAAGATTTGTCAGTCATTACCTAAAATATGTATTACCTAGTATATGGAAAAAATCGGACTTTAAAATAGTGAATAACACATTGTGAAAGGATAAAGCAACAGGTATTCAATATGCAAAAAGGTGACATTAAAAAGAAAATTAAAAATAGCTTCCAGGAGATTTTTATTTATTTTTTATCCTTTTCACAAATTACTTTTGTATAAATCTGATGAGTGTAGAACTGCTGTAAGTTTAGTGTTTGGAAACTAAATTAATTATTCCACCAGAAATAAAAATCTTGAGGTATACCTTAAAATCTTTGTATACCACATCATTATAACCTACAAAATAAACCAAAAAAGGGTCAAAAATCAGTTCAAAGACATGCTGTGTGTCTCTGCTTATGCTCATTGATTGACAGGGCCCTGTGGCCCCTGTGGCCCCCATGGCCCCGGGTCATTTCCTCCTTCACTTCCCCTTGTCTCTCGGCACGCGGCCCATGTTGTAGAACTCGGCGTTGGGCCTCATGTCCGTGAGGTGCGCCATCCGGTTGGACATGGCGAAGAACGCGGCGATGGCGCCGATGTCCCACGCGTCCTCGCGGTCGAAGCCCACTTCCTCCAGGGACAGGAAGTGCTGCTCGGTGATGCTATCGCTGCGACACACGGCCAGCGCAAAGTCGAGCATTGCGAGCTCCCGCGGAGACAGCTCGGCGTTCTGGTAGTTCACCACGACCTAGATGGACAGTGAAGGGGTTAGAACCACATGGAATACAGGAAATGTATATATGTGTAGAATGGGTGAAAATATTTAGAACCAAGGATTTCGGCACGCTCCCATTTGAAATTTATATTTTTTCGATTTACAGAAGAAATCGTAAACAAAAAATTTTTAATTAAAGAAAAAGTCAGAACATTTCAAATGTTAAATGATTAACGATAAAAATATCGAATCAAATCAATAGCTTTTATGTGCACTCAAGCACCTATAGAAAGGTCATAAATCTAAACAAGTATGCACATTCTTCCTCTAGACATTTTGTAGGGATGGAGCTTCCAGATGCATGAATTTTAAGAGATCTTAAGGAACAATCATGTCATGAATTATTTTTTGGGTCGGTCAGAAAATCCCACAATATTTTTTTTCGGACAACTGCAACAGTTGGAAAACAATCCACTTGAATTTATTGTCCCTTTTTTTCAGTAAAATTTAATGCATTTCATAAGCCATGTCCTGCATTACTTGTTTTGTTTGGGGGTTTTTTTATTCCCATGTGGTCTCCAACTCGGCATAGAAATCTTTCTTCTCCCACTCTGACCTTGAAAGAGCAATGTTAAGAGATATGAATCAACTGAGACGAAAATCACGGAAATGAAGTACCTGGTCAGCAACAGTGGGCTTCTTGGAGTAGATACGATGCAAAGCACTGTGGGATACGACACAGTACAGACACTGGTTGTGGATGCTGGTGGCGACCACGATCAGTTCTCGGTCTGCCTTGGACAGCCTTCCTGAGGGATAGAAAATAAAAATAAAATTAAATAAACAGAGAGACTGATCTACAACTATTAACTTAGATAGACAGATAGGCAAAAATAATAAAGCAATGGGGAAAACAAAAAAAAATAAATAAATAAATAAATAAAAAAAGAGAATGTCAACACGTGGAAAATGGGGAAATGTACAAAAAAAACCGCTTGACTGTACACAATAAAATGTGATAATATACACTTGTGGTGTGGACAGGTGACCTGGATCTAGGTGATTGGGTCAGAGTGGCTGCATACCTGTTGCTCATTGGTTGGTCTAATGAGCAGCAGGTAAAACCCCCATCCCCACACACACTGGATAGGAGCCCTGTCATGACACGTTCTATCCGCTAATTCCAACTAGCCCACTCTCTACAATAAGCTGGTGTGTCTACAACATTGTCTCTGTGCCGGAGGGCCCTGAAAATGGGGTGGGAGACAGAAATGCCACAACACTAAACATAATGATAAACAACAAAATACATAACCTGAAAAATAACAGGGAAAACTATTGAAAATAAGTAGAACTAAGAAGTGAAAAAAAAAAAAAAAAAAAAAAACTGGAAAAAAACAACAACATTCCAATCATTTCACAAAGTCTTGGAATTCCCTGAAGGATCCTACATGCGTCACCTGTCTCCTTGTTCATCAGCTCGTTGTAGTAAGTGAAGAACGCCCGGAACTCGGCCGGTCTGTGGGAGAGCGCTTTGAAGACGTTGGGAAGGAAGCCCCCCTGCACAACACAGTCACAATTACACACCAATATGATGGTTTGATTATGAGAATATTCACATTATGAATCACGTGCATAAGTTGCCTTTGGCTCGAAAAGATAATAAAATTACAATAATAAATAATGCAAAAAACAACACAAATAATAAAATGATCATTTTTAAAAGACAATGAAAGTAGAGTAAAGCAATGTTAGCCGGTATGGTAGCTATATTCTAAATGTGCAAAATACATAACCGACATTAGTTTCTAAATAATTACATTTCCAGTGCATTTAACCTTGCTCACAAGAAAAGATCAGAAAAGATAATAACACGTATAATTAATCCCCGGGGGCCGGGGGGGGGGGGTTCACATGTTGCATTCCCTGGCTGGGTCTTCATCAGCCGTTAAAATTCACTAAAATCCTAAACCGAGGCTTGCAATGGCATGTGCAGTAACTACAGTACGTGTGGAAGAAGCCATTGGACACGCTCAGACGCGCCTTGGGACACAGCCACTGATTTACTGAAGCAATAGAACATTTTGTGCAGCACACAATGGGACACTATGCAATGCAATGTGTCACGTCAAAGCTTTTTTCTTTTACTCAACACTGAAGCTCAAAGCAGTCAAGTGCTGCAGCGCAGCCCCGTGGTGCTCCAGTCATAATAACACTCAGTCAAAACAGACATGTGATACGACTTGGGACAAATATTTAAAACAGTCTGTACAGAACAATAACTAATCAAATAAGTTCAAATATCGCCGATGAAAATATCGCCGACGCGAGTACCTTGGTCTCCACCTCCTCCATCAGCTCCGCCACGTCGTACGGCAGCTCCTTCTTGCAGGGCACCGGGTAGCGGCTGACCCTGTCCGGGGGCGCGGCGCTGCAGAGCGGCCTGGTGCCCGGAGCCCCGGGCCGCTGCCGGGAGCGGAGAGCCGCCTGGTGGGGAAGCAGGTCAACACACAGCTAAAGCGGACATCCATTGCTCCGGAGGGGAGGGGGAATAAGGTGAACGTGCCCCCCGGGGGAGGCGAGGAGCGGGACTCACAGGCAGCGGGGAGGCAGACGCGCGGAGCGACTTGAGGAGGACGTTCCACGCCATTCGCAGAGGAGCGCGGTGTGCCCGGCAGCGCCCCCGGCCGGTGGTGTGCGCTGAAGCAGGCATGTACATCCGGGTGCTGCCGCCAACCGAGCGAACCTTTTGTTGAGGTTTATCCGTGTGTTGCCATTTTGTTCTTCCTATTTCCAATTATATTACACATCATATCGTCACATAATTCATTATCGTATTCGTTTTCTAGTTGTATTACCACAGTAAGATCACGTCGAGTATGATAGTATCTTATAAGATAAACATATTTTAGTGTGGGTTATTAACAGTATATTCATTATTTATCCCGAATAAACGACGTCTCTGTCCTTCACAGACAGAGGAAACACGGACATCTCCGCGCAGCCGTTCGTGGGCCGCGCCGCCCGCGTTGCACGCCGCCTCCCCGCCGTCGGGGGGCGGCCTCACGGCGTCGGCGCCTTCCGCGGCTCGCGTAACCCGGAGGTAGCTCCCGTTCGGATCGACGCGCCGACGGTCCACGCAGCTGTTGCGCCGGCTGGGCCGCTCCAGCCATCAGAGGAGATACCGCGATCAAAATAGAGTAGAATAAGATATAAACTAAAAAAAAAACAAAAACATGTTTTACCATGTAAGTGGACGCGTAGATGTGCGTATTGGTATTGTGTTGTACATGGGAACGTGCTCTGCCGTGCATTGTTTGTCGCCGTTTACCTCCTGTCTCTGTGTTGGTAGATTTCTCTGGAGCATGAAATCCTGCTGCACCCTCGATATTTTGGCCCGAACCTCCTCAACACCGTCAAACAGAAGCTGTTCACCGAGGTGGAGGGAACCTGCACCGGCAAGTGAGTTTGCAATGTTTTTTTTTTTTTTACGATTTGCTGGATTGTATTCATGTGCAATGCATCAGTCAATCTGTATATTTCAATTACTCTGTATTATTACACGTTTTCGTAGCGCGTTAAATAAAAAATGCGGACGTGGACAAATTTGTTGGTGCTCTTACAGCTCATTGAAACAGTGCTTGATTTCTCCTGAAAAGTGATGCAATTAAAAGCAATTTTCTCACGTATACCTGCATGTCTTTGGTATGTCAGAGTAAAGCAAAGAAACTGTGAAAAGAGATGAATTATTGCTAAAGAGATCAATTATATTCTAAAATGGCCTGGACAGATTGGTTGGTAGCCCTTAGAAAAAGTTTGAAATGACTGGATTATAGTGACATTTCAAACTGTTTTCTTTAATTGGTATCAAACATGTCTTCAATCTTATAATCAGTCATTCAGCCGACTTAAATGGAGAAAAGTAGTCCCTCTGCTGTTTGGTACCATCGTGTGCACCACACTGATCATGGACCAGAGAAATCGAAAGCGGAGAGAGTTGTCTGAGGAGATCAGAAAGAAAATTATGGACAAGCATGTTAAAGGTAAATGCTATAAGCCCATCTCCAAGCAGGTTGATGTTACTGTGACTAGAGTTGCAAATATTATTCAGAAGTTTAAAGTCCATGGGACTGTAGCCAACCTCCCTGGACACGGCCGCAAGAGGAAAATCGACCCCAGATTGAACCGAATGATAGTGGGAATGGTAGAAAAAGAGCCAAGGACAACTTCCGAAGAGGTACAAGCTGAACCCCAAGGTCAAGGTACATCATTGTCTGATTGCTCCATCCTTCGCTTTTTGAGTGACATTGGGCTCCATGGTAGAAGACCCAGGAGGACTCCACTTTTGAAAGAAAAACATCAAAAAGGCAGACTGGAATTTGTTAAAATGTATATTGACAAGCCACAATGCTTCTGGGAGAATGTCTTTTGGACAGATGAGTCAAAACTGGAGCTTTTTGGCAAGTCACACGAGCTTTATGTTCACAGGTGGAAAAAAATGAAGCTTTCAAAGAAAAGAACACCATACCTACTGTGAAACATGGAGGAGGCGCGGTTATGTTTTGGGGCTGCTTTGCTGCGTCTGGCTTGGGGTGCCTTGAATCTGTGCAGGGCACAATGAAATGTCAAGACTATCAAGCCATTCTGGAGCAAAAGGTACTGCCCAGTGTCAGAAAACTCTGTCTCAGTCGCAGGTCATGGGTCCTCCAACAGGATAATGACCCAAAACACACAGCTAAGAGCACCCAAGAATGGATAAGAACAAAACATTGGACTATTCGGAAGGGGACTTCTATGAGACCTCATCTGATTCCTATCGAACAGCTATGGAAAGAGCTGAAACATGCAGTCTGGAGAAGGCACCCTTCAAACCTGAGACAGCTGGAGCAGTTTGCTCAGCAGGAGTGGGCCAAACTTCCCGTTGACAGGTGCACAAGTCTCATTGAGAGCTACAGAAATCGCTTGATTGCAGTGATTGCCTCTAAAGATTGTGCAACAAAATATTAGGTTATGGGTCCCATCATCTTTGTCCATGCGATTTTCATTTGTTTTATGTCAAATATTCTGTTGAATCAAAAATCAAAATCAAAGTCTGATTTATATTAAATATGGAATAAACAATGATGGATGCCAATTGCCCTTTTGTGAGTTTAAAGTTATTTCACAGAAAATTGTGGGTTCTTTTTTCGTGGAAGGGTACTAACAAATGTATCCACGTCTGTATACGTATGTATTCATGTGCACTATGCGACACTTGTATTGTATGCCTATGTTCAGCATATATATGCTTTTGTATTTATTTATTTTTATTTTCTTTCACCTCCTACTCAGTTTAACAGTCTACGTGGTTTGCCCTTTAACATTTCACTGCACTGTCCTTGCTGTGACAAACACAAATCCTGATATTGAAGGTTGGAGATGACATAAACAAAGGGACGTGGTTATACAAGACAGTAAAGTTGTGACAAGATTCAAGAGGTTTATTCGTCACATACATATACATACTTTCATACATATATGCAGTGAAATGTAATGCAACGCACCCGGTGATTACACACTATGTCCTAGACAGAACACAGTAGACAAAAAAGTTCCGGACAATAACCGCCAAAGTTGGGATTGGTGTCAAAACCTCTTCGATTCTGTTTTCTAGGTATGGCTTTGTCATTGCGGTCACCACCATCGACAACATCGGGGCAGGTGTGATCCAGCCGGGCCGCGGCTTCGTCCTGTACCCCGTCAAGTACAAGGCCATCGTGTTCCGGCCGTTCAAGGGGGAGGTGGTGGACGCTGTGGTTACACAGGTCAACAAGGTGAGGGGGGCGGTGCAGTCAGAGGGGAGGGGAGTTCAGTTGCAGTGCCTTTTAAAGGGCTCTATGTCTGAAAGACAACTCAGGCAACTCAACATTGCAGGTTTTCCCCGAGTGTAAGTTGACCCACCTGGCGGGGGTTTTAAGACCCTGTCTTAAAACAATTCAGGTGCCCATTAGGGCTGCAGATATTACTCTATAATCCTATTTGAATTTGCATGCTTTATTATTTTTGATATTCGATTATATTCACTTTTTTAATGCTTAAATTTAGTACTGGGCGGGGGGGTTACGCAGCTCCGATCAGAGTGCCCTTTCCTCAGAACAAAGCAAATTAAAAGTCAAAAACGCAAATTGTAGATCGCTCTTGAGAAAATTCCTGCCCGCGTTATCACAGCCCTGTGGCAAATGCCCCATGGCGTGGCATGGTCCGCGAGCTGGTGGTTGTGAACCTCTGTGCGAGAGGACATTCCGTCGGTGATGGTCGGGTTTATTTTCGACTTTCATCGCCATATCTCGGGAATTGCCGGACGTTCTGGTCGAAGCACTCTCCCTTGTACACAATGAAATGCCGGCGGAGAGGGAAACGTGCCGGTGCGTCGCGTGCTTGTGCGTCTCCACCGAGGCAGACTTCGCACACCGTTACCGGGAGTATTTCTCTAATGTATGTTCACTGTGTAACGGACTGAACAATCTTGTTTTGAACCTTATTGTTCATCACGTGTGAATTGATTCGCTCACATTAGCCAAAGCATTCATAATCATTGGCCCTTTCTCAATCTGCGTTCTTGTCTGTACTTGTGTTATGTGGACTTGTGAACGTCATCAGTCGCGGCCCAAGTACTGTTCCAATTCAAAGTATGCGTCAAGCCAAGTCCAGTCCAAATGCCCGGATGTGGACTTGCTCCGCCCATTTTATCGAGGATGCATCGGTGGTGACTTGAGCGGACTTGGGACAGCCAAATATCCCAGAATGCATTTGGCACCAAGCGGTGGTAATGGTATTGGTCCCCAGGAGTCTGTACTCCCGAGTCGAACTTGCCAAGTCTGAACTACCAAGTCCGGACTTCGCGTACTTTGTATTGAGAAACGGCCAATATTTATTTATTAAAAAAAATACGCAATGGCAAATGGCAATTTCAGCATTTGAGTAGTGTTATTTGTTGTTTCTGCATCGAAACCAACACGCGCGCCTTCACTAAACATTACTGTTTGGAGCGTTAGCGCTATAAATCCTCTGTGTGATGCACCGCCGCTTTTCTCTCCAGTGCGACTCGCCTTCTAACTTTTGGTTGAGAGCCAAATAGCAGCGGCGCTCGTCATTGTCACATTGTGGTCGCTTAGGCAATCAGATAAGAGAGGCCGCTCGTAAACGCTTTCACTACACAACGTCTGGTTCATAGAAACAGTTTATTTTTTTATTTTGTTTTTTTAAGAATCTTAACATGTGTCATGTGAAAAGTAATGAAGGACACAAATTAGTTTAGTTCGTAAAAAAAAATCTCTTTGATAGCCCCGATCAAATTATTATTATTTTAAACATACATTTGAATAATAAAAAAAATGGCCCTGGATCCATCCATCTGTCATTCCGATCAAGCATTCAAGCCCTCAAAAATAATTTGATATTGTTGATCAAAAACGCAAGTATGTTTTGGGTCCTCTGTGTGTCCTCAGACATTGGGGAGGGAGCGATGGTCATAATAGAGCAAATAAACACATTGTGCTTTTATTATAGATGTATTTTATTTTACTCAATTTACAATTCTACCAGTGTTAGTTGTGTTGGCATCCTTGCCATCCGCTCCTGAAATGGTATAAACAGCTTCAAACAGTTAAATTAGTTTACCTGTATCTTTAACATATAAAAATTTTTGTTTCAATATATTTGTACCCTTATGGACCTATATGGACTTTAGGGTGGCTGTGATTAGCGAGGCTAACTGGAGGCTTTAGAAGTCACGGTGAGAGGCTCAACCTTAGTCCAGATGCTGTGGTTTTATTGCATTCTTGGGATTCTGACTTGGATAAAGTGTCAATCAATAAAGGACTATCTTATCTCAAATGCAACAAGGTATTCAGTCATAAGCCCACAGATAATACCTTCACCTCATTGACTTCCACGCCAAGCACCTACACCAAATGTCTGAACTTTCCTGTGTTTGGATTGTCTCATGTTCGGAATGATTGTCATTCCTGTCGATCAGTTTCAAGGAGTTGGGCGTTTGGGGTACACCTTACTGTATTATGTTTTATAAAGCAAGTTCATAAAGCCCATCAGAAGACTCTACGTGGCTGCTGTTCAGATCAAACATGGATACAAACTGAAAACCATTCGTGTTGGGTTGGTTGGTGTTTAAATTGGGTTTGTCTGTATGGTAGTTTTATCTCAATGCCTTCCCCCATTTTTCGGCTGCAGGTTGGACTGTTCACGGAAATCGGGCCAATGTCTTGTTTCATCTCTCGTCATGTGAGTCATCAAAACATTAATGCATCTGTAATTCTCACGTCCATAATATTGTTTTTTTTTTCTCTCAAGACTAACTATACATTTCCTGTTTTGTAGTCCATTCCCTCAGAGATGGAGTTTGACCCCAACTCAAATCCTCCTTGTTACAAGACGGTCGATGAGGTAAGAAATTTTTTGCCTCCTATTTTACCAAACATTTATTATTTTGTGTCAGATTTTATTTTACAACATACATATTTCAAGGTCATGAGATGTTTTGTATAGTATAGTATTGAAACCACTGTTCCACCCCAAATAGTAAAATCTATTTTTGCTATAAAACGTTGTTGATTGCTGCCGATTCTCACGTTTAATAACATCTGTTTTTCCCACTTAGGACATTGTAATCCAGCAAGAAGATGAGATCCGTCTTAAAATTGTCGGGACGAGAGTGGATAAGAATGACATTGTAAGTGTACTTGTCAGTTTTTACCAGCCAGCCATACCTCTAGCTCAAAAAATTTCATTACTGCAGTACGGATAATGTCATTGTATTCATCTGTTGTGTATATAACCTGAGCAAAAAAAGCACAATTTAACTTTTTTCCCTTTTTTTTTTTTAAATATAGTTTGCTATTGGATCTCTGATGGATGATTATCTTGGTAAGTATAAAACATGGGTCGCATTTTTGTTTATATATATATATAAATTTTTATTATTTCCATTTTCAGTGCAACTTACCACAAACATGGGTTGAATGTTTTTATTTAATTCCTTTCCATGTTATGTTATAAAAGAGAATATGCAGTTTATTATAGTATAATTGCTCATGTATTTCTAGTTTAATTGATTTCTGTTGCAGTTGTATTTTCTTCAACCAGCCTGCAGCCTAAACATGCTTCTTTGTCTGTCTCTCTAGGTCTTGTCAGCTAATTCTTCTTTGAGGAGAGAACATTTCCTGTGGGGCAGTTGGTGTGGGAAGAACTGTTCATGTCTATGTGAAAATAAATATTTTTCTATGTTTATTTGATTGTCAGGGTTTCAAATACTGGAGCCCTCTAGCTACTGATGTCATAATACTTTATGTTCATACAGTTTTTTTGTAACGTGTGCAAAACAAAAAAAAAGTAAAAATAAATGTGGACGTTTAAAACTGTCCGATGTCATAAATACCGATGTCACAATGCGTTCAGAACACTCCCTCAGGCGCACGCACCGGAAAAAAAAAAGGTGGTGATAGGATCGACTTTAGAAAAATACAAATAGTAAAACATGCTTTTGTTTCCTTAATTTAAAGTTTAGAAATGAGGGCAGTGTTTCCCCAACCCTTTTTTCCCCGCCATGGCACGCCTTTTAGAATGAGATATTCCCAGAGCACTCCACTATCTCGGAAACAAATTTAAAAGGTCATAAAACATCACACATAGAACTGATTATTATGCTGATGATGATGATGATGATGACCTACTCAGTCATTGTGACACTTGAGCTGGTCATGAATGAACAGCTAGATATTTTGATCTATTTTAATTTCCATGTTTTAAGTGGGATTAAAAATAAATTGAAAAAAAAAAAAGCTAAATTAATGTGTATATTTTAAATCGGGCAACATTTAAAATAACTTTAAGGTTCAAAAAGATATATTCAGGGAATTAAAACCTTTGAAGAGCGCACGCGGACCTCCTGCTCCGAGGCTTTAAATACGTCATCAGCGCGTAAATACGTCATCAGGCTGCGCCGTCGCTCTTCCTTTCTCTCGTCCTGAAGATGGCGGCAGGGGTGAGTAAGATGGAGTGAGCGCCGGACCTCCCTTTACGCCGCCGTTTGCACGCCAATCCGCTGGCAATCAGACCAATCGGTCGTCGAATTCCACAGATTTGCCGACGGACACTTTCGCGCCTGTGTCACAGAGTCACTGACGGGGATATTTGCGGGATATTTCAACCCTGCGTCCGTATTAGCCGGTCCATCCCCGGCGTAGCTTGCGGACTGGAGTGACGCGCTGGCAGCAGGGGCTTGTGCCACGTTTAAACTAAGTTACCATGTCGAAGCAGTCTTTACACTGTTGGGTGTTGGGCCTTTTCTTTACGCTCATTGTTTCCATCTAACTTGTAATGTTTTGTGGTTATTGTCTCAGGTGTGCAAATGAGCGGACGGCATATTGTTCTGGTGCTAACAGCCAGCTGGCTCATCAAGCAGGCTAATAAACACATGAATGGCCAACACTGAGCTCGGCGTTTTTAGATTGAGGGCGGATACTAGATATAGTTACTTATCTCATCCCCGAAGCGAAATGTCGGTGTCAAAGCAGCTCACAAATCAATATGCAGCATTATCAGTCATAAGAATAAACATCGGTATAGTTGTCAATAACGCGAATGATTAACAATAAACTTGTCTTATCAACAATCCGCACTGTCAACAATAGTCAGTTGTGCAAGTCTGCATACACATTTAACATTTAAATGTGTGCATCTATTGTGTTCTACCAGGCTGGATAACAAAAAGGGCATAAAAAAAAAAATGCACTATTGCAGAAAGATGAGCGTTACAGCATCCCCCTGTTTTACCATTTACGACAACTTAACATTTTGTTGGTACAAGTCACAACGGCTTTAGTGACCAGCTGTTTGATGTTTAAAGAGATGGCAAATTCCGTGAGATGAGATGTTTTACAGTTTTACGATAACAAGTTTTGTCTCCCACAGACTCTGTACACGTACCCAGAGAACTGGAGGGCCTTCAAGGCTCAGATTGCGGCCCAGTACAGCGGTGCTCGCCTCAAGGTGTCCAGCGCCGCCCCTGCCTTCACCTTCGGACAGACGAACCGTACTCCTGCCTTCCTCAACAACTTTCCTCTGGGCAAGGTCAGTGTGACTGACATCCCATCTGATGGAGGGGGCCGGGAGGGCTACTCCAGTTGTCAAAAATCGCAATGTTGCCTGATTGTTGATGACATTTGCTCTGTTTGTTCATTTTACAGGTACCCGCCTACCAGGGAGATGACGGCTTCTGTCTGTTTGAGAGTAACGCCATTGCTCACTACTGTAAGTGTAGATGATTAATTGGCAAATTGTTCTTTGTTCTAGACTGTTATTTTTTAATAGTGCTGGGCGATATGGACTAGAATTGATACCACAACTTTTGATAAATGATGTTAAAGGTGCAGTGTGTAGAATTTACCGACCAGTTTTGGCATAAAAGGAATATAATATTCATGTTTTTTATTAGTGTATAATCCCATGAAAATAGGAATCCTTGTTTTTGTTATCTTAGAGTGAGCTGTTTTATCTACATAGGGAGCAGGTACGCTTCCGTGGAGACCGCCATGTTGAATACAGTAGCCCAGAGCGGACAAACCAAACACTGGCTCTAGAGAGTGACTTCTGTGAGTTTCTAGTCTCTTCCACAGAGGCTTGCCATGTTGCACTGCCATGGGGAGGGGTATTCAGTTGGTTGCAATCTGCAATCTCACCGCTAGATGCCACTAAATTCAACACCTTGCACCTTTAAATGAAGCAATATTAAAAAAAAACTATACTTTTTGTCCATGTTGACTTCATGAAAATCATATCATTGTATGGTAGCTGGATTGTGTATTGTTTAGTTCTTTTGCCGGAGGTACATATTCCAGGCTCAAATTAAAACTTGTGCCATATTTTTGCTCCACCCATGCACTGATCCAGCTTATTTCACTTCTTTGCCAATTGGTGAATACACTTGATTGACAAAATCTCACAGTGGAATTTCACTATCTGAACCCAGATTTTGATTGATGATTCAAAACTGTGTTTATTGCCAGAAAAGTTCTTGAGTGATTTTTCTCTTGAACTAAGCTCTTTGTCCATCCTACCACCGTTTTTTCCCCTCCACAGTGAGCAATGATGCCCTGCGTGGCGCCTCTCCACAGGATGCAGCCCAAGTGCTGCAGTGGGTGAGCTTCGCTGATGCAGAGATCATCCCCCCCG
Source organism: Zeus faber (assembly GCF_960531495.2). Lineage (NCBI taxonomy): Eukaryota > Metazoa > Chordata > Actinopteri > Zeiformes > Zeidae > Zeus > Zeus faber. Next base: position 14,334,355 of record NC_137199.1, on the reverse strand, counting down.
CCAGCGCCTGGGTCTTTCCCACCCTGGGAATCATGCAGTTCAACAAACAGGTGTGGTGCCCTTCGGGGTTTCTGCTCGAGTTTTAAATGAAGGGGCTAGTAGGGCAGAGCTGCATTACAACTTGACATTTTAATTTATTTTTTAACATTAACATTGAAAGTGTAAAATACCCCCTGTCATTGGGCAAGGCGGTGTCCATTTATGGCACCTGGTCTTATATCTGGCAGGGGAAGAGTGATTTGTCCATATTCATCCCAGCCAGCTCGTATCTGATGAGAATAGGCTGTTTCATGCTATGGGCACAAATTCCTCAGGATCTCATGTAGTTACGGAACGCCTAAGTTCGAGTTCAAAAGATTATTTTGTCACATACATATATTTATGACCGTATGTATATGCTGTTAAATGTCATGACACGATGATCGCACACAATAAGCTCTAAAAATACTAAAATGTGCGTAATCGAGAGAAGACGGCCGTAAGGGGTGGCGCCACAAGAAGGCTGAATTTGGCATGACACTATTTTATATCCTATAAAAACTCCATGCTCATTGCTTTCTGCCCATGTGACTCCAGGCTACAGAACAGGCCAAGGAGGAGGTGAAGAAGATCCTGGCTGTGCTCAACCAACATCTGAACACTCGCACCTTCCTGGTGGGAGAGAGGGTCAGCCTGGCTGATGTCAGCGTGGTCTGCTCCATGCTCTGGCTCTACAAACAGGTCAGAAACCTGCTGAAAAAGATGTACCATGTACAGAAATTTGTCATTTACATTTTCACCATCTACAGCTAGTCTAGCACTTACTATTTAGTGGGGGAATAAAATGGTTGTTTGTCAATGTGGCGAAGGGATTTAAACTTACCATTTATTTATAATTTTGGTTGAACCTGCTAGGTGCTTGAGCCTTCATTCCGTCAGCCATACGCCAATGTGACCCGTTGGTTCGTCACCTGCGTCAACCAGCCACAGTTCAAAGCCGTCCTCGGGGTGGTCAAGCTGTGTGACAAGATGGCTCAGTTTGATGGTGAGTGTCTGGCAGCTACATTGCTGGACGGAGGCCCACACCCAATGAGGGACCTGTCAGCTGCCAGAACATTTATTTAAAAAATAACTGGATCCCTAACTCCTAATTCGAAGCTTCCCATGTTGCTTTCATTTACAAGTTTTAATATTTAACCCCCCCCCCCCCCCCATACAGAATGCTAATCATTCAGCAGCTCTTGGTTCTCGGAAAACTTTGCATGCAATCTCTTGGCTTATGGGCTTAGCCTTGGACTCTATTATCTAAAACACATTGTCATGTTGGCATGTTAACTAATTGTGTTCACGGTTGTGTTTTTAAACTTGTTTTATATAAATCTCTCCCACAGCTTGTTGGTTTTGCGACATCATGTTTCCCTAGGGCTCTTGCTAAATGTTCTGCCTTATTTTAACAGAAAACTCATGTTTTATTGTGTCTGTAGCCAAGAAGTTTGCTGAGATGCAGCCCAAAAAAGAGACTCCTCAGAAGAAGGAGAAGGGAGTGAAGGAGGCAGCCAAACCCAAGGAGAAGAAGAAGGAAGAGAAGAAACCCGCCGCCCCTCCCGCTGAGGAGCTGGACGAGTGTGAAGCCGCTCTTGCTGCTGAGCCCAAAACCAAGGACCCTTTTGCCCACCTGCCCAAAAGGTACGACGCAGCGCATTCCTATCCCTGTGTTCCTCTGGCTTTTGTTATACAAATTGGCAAGAAAGTTTAAAAAAAAGTGTTTTTCCAAGAATGAACATCTGCTTTGAATTTAGTCTCTGCTTGTGTAGTCATTATGTTTTTATGTTATTATATTTTGTTTCTACAATGATGGCACCACCTATATTGGCATTGTCCAGTAGGTGCGGATTTTGGTACTTACTTTACGAATAACCTTAGTGTTCAAAGATTAACCAATACTATTTTGTTTTTGCAAATCTCACGCACCTTCCAGAGGTTGAACGGTTGTAATGGGGTTTCAAATTTTACGCCTTTTTATTATATTGAAAGTCATCACAATAATCTGAATATAATTGACTGTTCTCTATTACCCTTGAGCTCTACCCCCACCCCCTGTCATTGGGCAAGGCGGTGTCCGTTTGTGGCACCTAGTCTTATATCTGGCAGGGGAAGAGTGATTTGTCCATATTCATCCCAGCCAGCTCGTATCTGGTGAGAATAGGCTGTTTCATGCTATGGGCACAGATTCTTCAGGCTCGGTGACTTGGTACTTATTTAATATCAGCGAGGCCTAAGCAACATGGCCGAAACATTGTCTTTCATACCACTGAGTCAATAACATCTTACAGTATCACTGGTCAGGACAAATTACAGGAGTAGTACACGTATACATAATTAAATATACTTGATGACAGTACTTTAAAAACCTCCCACATTTCTGTGAGCTCAAACCAGTGTAATGCCTCACCCCAGCCACCTGTAAAATCCTGGTGGCAGCCAACTGTTAATACTTTATTGGAGGAGCACTGTCGAAGATTCTCAGGTGTTGGCGTCTGTAAACCAGTCGGAACGGATTTACAGTTCACCACTGAGATTTACTTTGAGACAGTCTCTGGCTTGGGAGAAATATAGGACACTGCAGGGGCAAATATTGAGTTTATTCATCCTTCATTGATTTCCCTCGATTTGAATTGTCATATGTTTCACCAGTTATAATTTTACCTCTGCATATGGAGCGCTTGCAATTCAGTGCTTGTTAAAGAAAAACATTGAGAAAGGTATCAATTTATGGTTGAATACTGACCCGAAGGAAATAAGTAGAACACACAGTCCTCCCTTAACTCCAATGTCTGAGAGTTTTTGGTGAGCAGACTTGGACGGAACCCAGCTAACCAGACAATGAACTTCCTGAAAGGTTCAGTAAAATGAGTGATTCCCTTCTGTTTTGTTTTTTTTTGTTTTTTTTTTGCTGCAGCTCGTTTGTGTTGGATGACTTCAAGAGGAAGTACTCCAACGAGGACACTCTGACCGTAGCCGTCCCCCACTTCTGGGAGAACTTTGACCGCCAGGGATACTCCATCTGGTACAGCGAGTACAACTACCCCAAGGAGCTGACCATGACCTTCATGAGCTGCAACCTTATCACCGGTAAGGACCTGGCAGTGGCCTCTCAAAGCATTGTGGGAGTTTTGATTTATCACATTAGTACCAGGCGGAAGCGGTACAGATCACTGACTGCCTTTAGCATTGTCACGCAATCTAGACGGAGATGTCATTCAGAAACTCTGAAGATTAACCTTCAACATTATTTTGTTTATTTAAAAAAATAATAAAGAGCCATTCAATGCATTTGTGTTGTGCCGGTTTACCTCTATATCAGAGGCATTGATTTGTCCCAAAATTCTGTCCCCAATCCTTTGGTCTGGTTCAGGTAGTCCCATCAACACCTCTACTCTATATATGCTGTTTACATTGCTGTGGCAGGGTCCGCCTTTCCCAGCAGGAATACAAAGATCGGGCATAAACCATGTCACTCAAACTGAATGACTGCAGACGGCTGTAACGGCTGCCTAGGCAGCTTGAGTGCATTTCCCATTTTCACATCTCACTAAAAAGCTTTATGAAGTATTCACTACAACTTGACATTTTTTCTTTTAATATTTATTGACATTGAAAGAGTGTAATACCCCCTGTCATTGGGCAAGGCGGTGTCCATTTATGGCACCTAGTCTTATATCTGGCAGGGGAAGAGTGACTCGTCCATATTCATCCCAGCCAGCTCGTATCTGGTGAGAACAGGCTGTTTCATGCTATGGGCACATGTTCCTCAGGTTGTTGTTCAGTTACACAATGCTTAAGGCGGAATGAATGCAAAGATTGGCATGTGCAGGAAGTGAAAGGCAGCCGCGGTGAATTTTCTGAGGCTGTCAAATATCCACCACCAAACTGATCAGAAATAGCTTACTTTAGATGCAAGAAAGGGACCATTTTGGAGTGAAGTGGAGGCTCATTCCGTAAATTGAATTGCATGTTATGGATTTCCACTTGAAGCGGCCAGTAGATTCACAGTGAATCGGAACTTTCCTTGTGATCCGGGAAATGTTTCTTAAGTTCCATTTTATTACATTTGAAAATACTTGCCAAACTGGCTGATGGTATGTAGATTCCAGCTGTCTCACTCCCCTCCTTTTTTTTGCATTTTCTCGCAGGTATGTTCCAGCGCCTGGACAAGCTCAGAAAAAACGCCTTCGCCAGTGTCCTCCTGTTTGGCGGCAACAACGACAGCACCATCTCTGGGATCTGGGTCTTCAGAGGCCAGGATCTGGCTTTCACTGTGAGTATTTGAGCTGTTTGGGGGGGTCGAATATCGTCCACCAAACTCTAGTTACTGTTCCCCCCCCCCCCCCCCCCCCAAAAAAATTGAATATAAATGCGGGAAGGGTTTAGACATACAATATGAAGCAAATAAAAATGTATAATCGTTCGTACATACGTACAGTAATTCAATAGAATAAGTATATACTACTACTATATACTATAGTATGTGAATAACACCTATATGCAATAAAGGTGAAATATCATAGTATGATAAATCGTCCATCCCTAGTTTAAAATCAGTGATGCTTTTGGGTGAAGTAATAAAGATCAGCTTCGGTGATAAGTCTCACATATTGCTGTTGAAGTCGTTCTGTTTCGAGCAGCAGTTGAATGAGTTGCCTGTTGAGCGCATCGAGCCCGGAGCCTGACCTGAAGCGACGCTGTTCTCCTGCCTCCGCAGCTTTCCAGCGACTGGCAGATCGACTACGAGTCGTACAACTGGCGCAAGCTGGACGTGGACAGCGAGGAGTGTAAGACCATGGTGAAGGAGTACTTCGCCTGGGAGGGGGAGTTCAAGCACGTGGGCAAAGCCGTCAACCAGGGCAAGGTCTTCAAGTGAGAGCGGCACCGTGGGCTTCTGCCGGCTGCACAGGAAAGATGGACATTATACACCGTGTACTTATTCAACTGAGAGGAAAAAAGAAAATACTGACTTGGAGCTGCTGTGGTTCCAGTCATGAGTGGATTGTTTTGCAATGGAGCCCAAAAATGGTTGATTTCAGCTGAGAAATAAAGCTCTTTTTTTCCCAATTCCATTATGGGGTTTAATTTGTCTGTTTGCAGTTCTAAATGTGACTTTAAAGGGTTGCTATTTTTCTTTTTCTTTTTTTTTTTTCTTTCATGTGCCTTGCGTTTACCTGTCCTCGTCATAAAGGTGTCCCGTCTCGTACAGTCATGAATTTGAACACAAAACCCATCCTCTAACCTTTCGAGTCGACTGGCCTCATGCGTTGAACTGTATCAATAAATATCGGCGACATGCAACTCCACCTTATTTGCCAAGTGTTTGTTTTCATCCCACCTACCCTCTGGACAAATCCTTGGCAAATTCCCAGAGCGGCGTTGCGTAACGTCAGGAAGCTTCACCAACTAAAATGGCAGCTGCGCTTGAGTGAAGACCAAATAAGGCTGCGTTCTGTTGTCGACGCTCATGCCGCTACTGCACCAGCAGAGGGAACCCCAACACTGGCTGGGGAGCGCCTCGGAGCCAAGTTTTGACTTGATGGCGCAGTATTTTTAAGAGGATAAACAGGGCCCGGTGCTTTCCAGGGGCGGCTCCACTGCTGTGAGCTCGGAGTTCCCGTTCAAGTATGTTGTACTCCACTTTTTTTTTTTTTTGTAAGAAATTAAAAGCGCTTAACCAGTGAGCGTAAAACATTTTATTGTGACAATTGAAAGTTATTTGGATATTGAAATGCAATACTAACTTGATAGTGCATTTCATACACAGGCTCACACGCCGATGTGTTTAATGTAGAAAGTAAAAAGTCATATTTGGATGAAAGAAGTGTTCAACAGACACATGATTAAAGAAGCTGACATAACCCCGTTGGGTGGGATGCTGGGAGTCCTCCTTACGCTGCAAACTCCATGAGCTGACTCATACGCGCATGTGGCAGAGACAAAAAAAATGAGTCAAAGAATCCGCTTCAAGACCCAACCCAACCTGTGGTGTGACCACACCCGTGTTGAAGCTCGCTAACCTGCACGGACGCCCAGTAGTTCTGGATTTGAATGTTGAAGCATGAGGGGCGCTCATCGGAGGCCGTTTGCGCGTCCAGCGCTTCTTCGTAAGAGGAAGCGACGCTTCGCCGGGGCCTGAAAAGTCCCTTTTTTTTTTTTTTTGTCATTCATTCCTTTTATTTCGAGGATTGGAGGGGAAATAGGCCGAACCGGAAGTGCTCAAGGCCCTCATCCATTGCTGACGCCGGGCTGTGAGGTGGCTCCGGGACCAGACCGTTCATGCCCGTTTGTGCGAGAAACTCAGACTTTTATTGTGTCAGATTTTGTTTGTCATCGCAGTTTTCTCACACACCTGGCAGACAGGCGCAGCCGCTGCCGCTGCCCCGCCCAATTCCTTTGTCTGGTGACTGATACTGTGTAAATAGTGCACGTTGCGTAGTACTTGATCTAAAACAAACCATAGAATAAGCACTGAATATGAATGTTTTTGTGCACTGAATGGGACTGTTTTTTTTTCTTTTAATGTACAATGATTTAACTTTTAATGTATCACTTTAACTTAAGAGGGTTTTTTGTGCATTGATTTTAACTATAATTTCTTGGTGCATCCATTTCACTTTTGATTCTGTTTTTCCTCCCGAATCGAACATTCTGGCATTTTCCTTCCTGTTTTAGATACGCACATAACCACACGTGGAGGAGACGTGGACTAAGAATGAAGCGCGTGCCAGATGTGTCATTATTTCCAGTGGCTCCAGCCTTCACATGATCCCGTGAGCGAGCGAGCGAGCGAGCGCCGTTACCAAAATGTTGAATCACGGCGACGGCCATTTTAGTTTGTTCTGTGCTCTCATGGAAATCAGAAAATGGAAATGTTCCCACAACGGCGAATCGCCCGAGTCCTTGAACACATGACTCACCCATCCTGTGGAGCGGGGCTGGAAGAGGACTGTAACTTGAGCAACGAGTAACTTCAACCACATCACCATCATCACCATCACCATCATCATCATCATCATCATCATCATCATCATCACAGGAGTTACAACAGTGCTGAAGGCTGACCCCTCCACTGCTGACAGACTGGCGTCCGGACGCGGCCCCGCGCGCTGGAACACAGTTATGTGAAAAATAACGTGCACGCAGGACGGGAAGAACAACACATGGAGTCACGGGGTCTTTTCCACCAGTTTGGGACTCTCGTACTTTAAATTCCCCGGCCGGGTCTTGTCACGTCAGAGTTAAAAACCCCGAACTGCAGCCACCCACGAGAACAATGCGACAGGTCCGTGCCAACAGCAACACTGTGTTCCAGCCCAGAAAGCCCTTCCACCTCTGCCTTTTATTTCTTCCTTGTCCTCACACTCGCTCGTACTTTTTCCTTCCTCCCTTGCCCTCCCTCCCTCGCTCTCTCTCTCCCTCCCTCCCTCCCTCTCTCTCTCTCTCTCTCTCTCCCTCCCTCTCTCTCCCTCTCGCTCTGTGGACATTGTATTTGTTCATGGGCAGTGTTTTCCTTTTTTTTTTTCTTTCTTCCTTTTCCCTTGTACAAGCAGTTGCAGAAAGAGAGCGAGAGAGGGAAGGAGAGCGAGAGAGAGAGAGCGAGAGGGAGAGGGAGGGGGACATTGTTCCGCCACACAAGGTCCCGGTGTGGAGGCCGAGCCCCCGTAGGAAGCTCGGGGCGCAGTGCGCATGCGCCGAACATCTGGAGCGAAGGAGCCACACATCTGGAAAAGAGTGAGGCGGAGGAGGGTGGGAGGGTGCGAGGGGAGGGGGGTCTCGGTCCGGGGGGAGGTGGAGAAGCGAGGCGGGGGGGGGCTTACCAGCTGCACCAACGCCAAGTGGGTGCTGAACAGAAATAAACAGAATGCAGGTTCCTGTCGTGGAATTTCTCTTTCTTTTGTTTTGTTCTGCGATGTGCACTACAGATATAGCGCTGACCCAAAATGACGCCAACGACAGTGAAAGTAATACACTGAAGTAAAAAGTATTTAAGTCCTTGCCCTTAAATGCGGTCGAAGTATCAAAGGTAAAAAGTACTCCTGACATAACGGAGCCTACGATCAGCGAACGAGTGCTCACGCAGATCCTGATTTCAGTTCACAGAAAATAAGTTGCCGACGCGGTTTCATAGTAATTTATCAAGGATCCAGACCGAATGCATCCTTGAGCAATCCTGAATCGGCAGTTTGGATTTGAAAAGAAACGGAAGTAACGTGACTGTGCTAGTAATGTCAGAGGGTAAAAACTTGATGTATTTGCTTTGAAGTGCAGTAAAAGCCAAATCTCGCAACCTGAACTGAAGTACAATAACAAAGCACCTTCACTACGCTGCTTTCCACCATTGGAATGTGTCGGTTATGGTTGCAAAATTTTTGCCGATTAGTATTTTTTTATGTCGCCATGGCCGTCCGGCCCTTCGGGGGGCGGAATTTTCCCCGTGTTCTGCCGTATTTTACGGCTTTGCTGGAAGGCCAGGATTTAATGGCCAGCATAACTGTCTCAGAAAGAGAGCGGCTTGGAGGGATCTCTACACCCTCAGACAACCCACGCCACATTCACCACCGACACCACACACACACACAAAAAAAAAACCACACACACACACACCCACCCACACCCCGAGCACTCTGCACGGCCCTATCAGTGGAGACGATGCCGAGAGACTCCACGGGGCACTCGTCCGGGACCCTTTCTATTTCCCTTTTCGTTTCGGTCGTTAACACACATTTAGGTTAGAGAGGAGTGTACGGGGGAAGGCGATCATCACTCGGAAGTTTTCTGGTAACATGCGAAAACCAAACCAGAACTGCGGAATTCCAGCAAAGGCAGCGATAACGCAGAGAGCGAGCCGACTGAGGCCGCTCGGCAGGCCGGGAGTTATGGGAGGCATGCGCACTTAAAGAAACAAAATGGGCCGAATGGGAACGCGTACATCCGCGGGAGAAGAATCTAACCTTTAAGATCTCGACTCCTCGCGGAATCCTTTCCCGGGCGTGGGCCGTGTTTTGGCCCCCGGTATGTGCACTTACAGGGGGGAGTATGCGCTGCATTTCTCTGTGTCGCTGGAAACGCAGCGTAGTAATTCAGGGCGGGAATGGAATGAGGGAGGTCAGAGGTGAACCTACCGAGGGGAAACGGCCGAAGAGACAAGATGATACGGAGCAGTCGTGTACTATCTACCATCCAGTACAACAATGGCCACAAATAAACTAATTTTTCCTCGACTGCAGAAGGCGAGTGTTTCATTTGCCGCTTATTTATTAGTTGCTGCGTGCTTAGTTTATGTTGCCTTGCAACAGAACTTGCCAGGCAGAGAGTAGAGGTAGAGAGTGAGAGAGAGAGAGAAGTGCGTGAGACAAGATGGAAGGGAGAGGAGAGAGGTACTGGAGAGGGAAAACAGACGGCCCCTGCACTCTGGAACATGAAACCCCATAGTAGCTCAGGGCTCATATTACCAGTGTGGACTGTGGAGGTGGGGCCTTCAAGGGCTGTGTGGAACCCAAGTAAAAAAGCAAAAAAACCCC
>NC_137199.1:14202307-14319807 GCF_960531495.2 Zeus faber | reverse complement strand
GTGCGTCAGGACAGGCGAGAGGTGAAGCCTGAAGACTCAGCCTTGGTGTGGCAAACAAGAAAACAACACACACACACACACACACACACAAACACACATACACAAGTAATACTCAAACACACTCAAACTTTCACAAACACACTCGAATGCAAATAAGATCTAAAAACAATGCCCAAAGCTGTACACTACAATACGGCGCATGCACAGAAAAAGTGCTAAATCCCTTGTTTTTCTAATTTGATTTATATTTTTTCCCCTGTTGCTATGGGCAGAAATAAAGCCCCATTTCCCGAATCAAGGCTCGCTCCAGGCTGAACCAGTTGAGTCATGTATACATGTGACTCTCTCTCATACACTCGAGCCGCCGCCTCTGACATTCACCACCAGTGAAGAAACAGCAAACAAAATTCACGACAGAGGTGGCTGTGCGTCTGGTCCGTCGCGTGACGCCCGTGAGATAGTGCATATTTGTTCGCTGAATAGCAAAACATCAGAATAAAATGTCTTTTTTTTTCTTTTTTCATCCGTATTTGTCTTCATTTTCTTTTCTGACGAATTTGGACGCGGCCAAATTACGGCCGACTGTGATTGCAGGTGCGTTGGGCTCTGCCGGCAGTCATTAAGCCGGGGTGCGAAGGCGAGTAGCGCAGCTCATTGAGCAATGAGAGGAGAAGTGAAACACGGGCGAGGCCCACATAACCAGAGGCGTAACCATGACCTCGCACTACCACCACACAACAACAGCCATAAATAATGTCACACTAGTATCGCCAGGGATAAAAAAGTGAAAAAAATATAATATGTAATAATATATGTATATGTACGTATATACATATATACATAAAATAATAGCAGTAGCAACAACAACAACAATAATAATCATAATAACAACAACAATAATAGTAAAAACCAAAAAAAAAAACAATAATAATAATGCTTGTTCCTGGAGCCTCCAAACTGTCCATTACTGTTTCCATTTCCTCACCCTGATGAAATGAACCACCACACCCACTTGATCTGCATTTACTTTTGTCAGAGAGTTGTTGCAGTTTCTTATTTAGGGGTCTTCTGAGTCGGAATTCCAGAGTTTCTTGCAAGTCCTGGTTTCAGAGGTTTTTTTTCGTTTTTTTTTTTTTTTTTTTTGCCAAGTTTCGCTCCGGAGCTTTAAGAGAGTGTTTTCGTTTTTTTTTTTTTTGAGTGGCTGACCTCGAAAAACAACACGTTCTGCCCGCCGCTGCTCTGCTGCCTTGGAATGCTGGCTTCTTTGAGGCACCTGGAATCCAAGAACACAACAAGAATGACATGATTTCATAACACAGACACAATAAATGCATGCTCCTTGCACTGTGGAACTGCTTGTTGTCATTGTTGTAACTAACGACAATTCAGGAAGATTGCATGAATGGATATCTCTGGAATTTGATGTGATAAAGGTGATTTATTAGGCGTTAATGGCACCTAATACGCTGCACTTTGTTTAATCGAATTGTCTTCTGGAAGTACTTTCACCTAATTCTTTACAAACATAATAAAGGTATAACACCTGCCACTGTGTTAAATGGTTTCTGATACAACTAATTACAATTCAGGAAGACCATAAAAGACGTTTATCGGCGTTCCAAACACAACATCTACCTCGTGTTTAACAGTGGCTTTCTCCCTGCTTCTGCGCTTCTGTGTACATACAATCTGTCAGAGTTTGTGTCTTATATTCCATTAGTTAATGTCCAATCCACTGGTCCAGATTTAATGTCAGGCGCTCCATCTTGCACATGCGCAAAGAAATTACACGTCACCAGCGAAACCAGGTCACGCTCGTCTGAGACCAATCACAGGTCTGCAGCGCTATCACGCCACCATTGCGGAGATGAGAAATGCAGCGTTTTTTACTAACTTCTCCTACAAAATTGGACCGATTTGCATCACACCCTGAGGACGGCATGTCGGAACTGGCCCCAATCCAAATTCTATTCATCATGTCCGTCAGTACGGTGTATGCCGCAAAATAACGAGGGACACAACACCGCATCTAACACAGGTTAGACGTGAACAGAATGCGTTTATCAAACAAAAACCCCCTGCTGACGTCAAGCAGGTAAAATTATACACAGGCACGCTCACATACACACACACACACACACACACACACACACACACACACACACACACGCACGCACGCACGCACACACACAAGCGCCTTTTTCAACCGCTACAGACTGATAAAGTCTACACCGCACAAACCCTGAATTGGATGATGATGTCACAAATCTTCATGCGCCACAAACTCATCTCGCTCTGAAGTAATCGCGGGAAGTTTTAGAAGTTTTAGTTTGTCCCTAGTTTCTGTTACAAATCGATATCGATATGGGTCAAACTTGAACCACGAGATGTCTGAGACGTCCCGGCTCTAACGAGACCTCAACCATGTCCGTGCGTTCATCCATTGTCGTGGTTCAGACACTTTTAGCCCGAATAAATAAGTAATAATAATAATAATAATAATAAATGATAAAATGATAATAATAAATAAAAATAATAATAATAATAATAAATGATAAAATGATAAAAAAAAAATATATAATAATAATAATAACAATAACAATAACAATAACAATAACAATAATAATAACAATAATAATAATAATAACAACAGTAATAATAACTCTAATAAGCGGCTTAATTTTTTTTTAATTAAATAAAAATTTAAATAATTAAATAAATTTTTGCAGGGAATAAAATGCGACCAGAATACATGAAATGTTTCATCAAAAATGTCCAGAAAAATCTCACGAGGGCGATTAAAGCAAAGACTGAAATGATTTAACTATAAGATTATTTCAAAATCCAAAAAAAGGAAGATGGATATGAAATAACGAATGACTGCTAAAACGATCCTCTTTCATTTTCCCGAAAAGGAGAAGCCTTGTGACACATGGAATAAAGGGACACGATCTCACCGGTGTGTTTGCAGAGCTGTGACACTGTTGTCACATGTTTACATGATAATCCGTCATGAAATATGTATGCATGTATTAATGGGTCTTGGATGTTTACTCACTTTTTAAGCCTCATTAGCATGTCCTCAGTGAAATTTGTTCTTAAACTAATGCAGTATTTGGGTGTACGCGTTGTTGTTTCACTCCTCGATTAAACCTGTTTCCTCACTATTTCGTTTGAAGTCTTATAGCTTCTTCTTATAGTTCTGATCTCGAACATAAACGTCTACTTCCAATAACTTCAAAAGAATTGTGACAAGCTAAATTATAGATCATGCGTCTATTAATCTATTTGAAGGATTTCTTTTTGGCTTCAGGGTATTTGACATTGTACCTTTTTTGCCGGAGCTTAAGTTGTCAGTAGTTTTCCACTTGCCATTCATTCCTGTTCTACCAGTGCAATGAGCTTTGTTTCAGTGCAGCTTCTGAATAAAGTACTGCTGGGTAAAGTGTATTATATTGACTATAATGTACTGTATCGGCTACAATGTCCTATATTGACTATAATGAACAATATTGGCTATAATGAACTATATCGACTATAATGTACGATATGGACTATAACGAACTATCTAGACTGTAAAATACTATATTGACTATAAAATACATTATGGACTATAGTGTACTATATGGACTGTAATGAACTATATCAACTATAATGTACTATATTGACTATAGTGAACTATATGGACAATAATGTCCTTATCGGCTATAATGAACTATATTGACTATATTGTACTGCATGGACTAGAATGTACTGCATGGACTATAATGTACTTTATGGACTATAGTGAACTAAATCAACTATAAAGTACTATATTGACTATAATGAACTACAGTATATACTGTAGACTATAATGTGCAATATTGACTATAGTGAACTATATAAACTATAATGTATGATATTGACTATGATGAACTATAGTGACGATGATGTACTATATTGACTATAATGTACTATATTGACTAAGATGAAGTATCTAGACTATAAAATACTATATAGACTATAATGTACTATATGGACTATAATGAAGTATCTAGACTATAAAATACTATATCGACTATAATGTACTATATGGACTATAGTGAACTATATCAACTAAAATGTACAATATTGAATATGATGAACTATATAGACAATTTTGTACAACATTGACCTTAATGAACTATATAGACTATAATGTACTATATCGACTATAATGTACTATATTGACAATGATGAACTATAAAGACTATAATATACTCAATTGACCTTGATGAACTATATAGACTATAATGTACTATATTGACCTTGATGAAGTATATAGACTATAATGTACTATATTGACCTTGATGAAGTATATAGACTATAATGTACTATATTGACCTTGATGAAGTATATAGACTATAATGTACTATATTGTCTATGATGAATTTTATTGACTATAAAGTACTATATCGACTATAAAATACTATATCGACTATAATGTACTACATGTACAATAATGAACTATCTAGACTATAAAATACTATATTGACTATAATGTACTATATGGACTATAGTGAACTATATCACCTTTAATCTACTCTATTGACTATAATGAACTACAGTATATAGACTTTAATGTACCATATTGACGATAGTTAACTATATAAACTACAATGTACTATATTGACTATGATGAACTATATAGACTATAATGTACTATACCGACTATAATGTACTATATTGACTATGATGAACTATATAGACTATAATGTACTATACCGACTATAATGTACTATATTGACTATGATGTACTATACCGACTATAATGTACTATATTGACTATGATGAACTATATGGACTATAATGTACTATATTGACTATGATGAACTATATAGACTATAATGTACTATACCGACTATAATGTACTATATTGACTATGATGTACTATACCGACTATAATGTACTATATTGACTATGATGTACTATACCGACTATAATGTACTATATTGACTATGATGAACTATATAGACTATAATGTACTATACCGACTATAATGTACTATATTGACTATGATGAACTATATAGACTATAATGTACTATACCGACTATAATGTACTATATTGACTATGATGTACTATACCGACTATAATGTACTATATTGACTATGATGAACTATATAGACTATAATGTACTATACCGACTATAGTGTACTATATTGACTATGATGAACTATATAGACTATAATGTACTATATTTACTATACTATACTATATGTACTATATACTGTACAAGGGGATGGTAGCTCAGGAGGTAGAGCTGGTCATCTAGTAATCTAAAGGTTGCTGGTTTGATCCCAGGCTCCTCCTGCTAGCATGCTGTAGTGTCCTTGAGCAAGACACTTAACCCCTCATTGCTCCTGATGGCTGCGTCCGTCTGTGTTTGAACAATTGTAAGTCGCTTTGGATAAAAGCTTCTGCTAAATGTAATGTAATATTGACTATGATAAATTATATCGACTATAATGTACTTAATGGACTATAAAATACTATATGGACTATAATGTACTATATAGACCATAATGCAATATATCAATTATAAAGTACTTTTGATGCACCTTAAAAGAAACATTCAAAGTCGTGGTCTAGTGCTGGTGCTTGCCTGCAAGTTATTACGAGTAATAATTATAAACAGTTGGTGTTGCTTCATTATCACTGAGGTCATTGAGATTGGAGGCTATGTTGGAGTACATTTTAAAAAACGCATTTTGGACGCACATTTGGACAAAACTGAGTGGCTGGACATTTGATCAGCTTGGAGCAGATATGATCAAAACAGTTCCCCAAAACTTTGAGCTGCCACATGTTTTTGTGAAAGCCCCTCTGTTAAACCATTGGTAGATCACACTTGTTCCAACTCTCTAATTTGATTTGCAAAAGGAAAGACTTTTGTTGATGGATTTCTTGTTTGTGAATTTACTCAATCGTTGCAATGTGCTGTTTTCTCGTCTACCCAGAGTTAATAAGAGACAGCTTGTAGATAATGCTACTCTTACATTCTCAACCACAACTTGGAAAAAAAAAAAAAAAAGACTAAAATTTGTTATGGAAAGACTAATATTTTCAACTCTTCTTTGCTTTCTATTTGTGCTGCGGCAGCGCCAAGCTCATTCTGCAGACATGCAGCGCTCTCCGATTTAGTGATCTCATCACACCTTGCGCTGGATTTGTGTTTATAATTTGGGTTTCTATTTCATTTCTGAGGCTGGATTGGTCCTCCTGCTGCCATCTGGGAGACTTCTTTGGGAGTTGTTTTTTTTTCGGTTTCAAATGAAAAACCTATCCATTTCTCTCCACCACAAGGCCTGCACCGGCTGTGTTTTCCTGCAACTCGGTATTTCAGTATATCAGTAGATCAGTATATCAGAGGAAAGCCGATCTCCCACTTAGCACTATACATACTTTTCCTGCCACTTCGACGATAGCTCAGGTTTCCATGACTCGAAAACCAGATATTTGCTTCATGCGCTTCGTACTATATTTACCCTCTAAGAGACGTCTTTCTGTGTCAGTGTGCATGCGTTTAAATGCTGGTGCATCGTTCTCTTTTCTCCTTCCCTACCTCCTCCAAGAACTCAGAACAGTGTTTGTTGTCTCCCTCAGAAAGCCGAAACTGAAAAGCTCTCGGCTGTGTGCTCTCGCTTCTCCTTCAGGTCTTTGGCTTGTTTGCATCGTGTCCCATGATCTGGGGATGGGTCTCCATTCAACCTCGGCAGCTCTGTCTGAACATTGTCTGGTCGGCCTCTACAGTGACTCTGCCTTTTAGGGGCCTCATTTGTTGTGTTATTAGGGGGTCCGGCCCTCGAAGAGGGCTGAGGCCCCTATTGTTTTGGTCCTGAAAAAAGCACCGCTACCCCACCGCCCACAACGGGTAACACACCGTTCCCCACCCTGCCCCGGGAAACTCTGACCGTGTCCTGCTCCACCTGATCCCCGCATACAGGCAGAAAGTCTGGAACTGTCTAAACCTGTTACGACGAGAACCAAGAAGTGGAGCGGCGAAGCAGCGGAGGAGCTGCGCCAGTGCCTGGACTAGTTACGTCTTTCTTTCATTTACTCGGTTCGGTGCAAGTCAGTGTGATTGTAATAAGCCCTGGAAACCATGCAGACATTGCATCTGACATCGTTTGTAGGATTATTGTATTTGGGCGGAAAATGATATCATACTCAAAACACTAAAAACTGCTCAAACTGCTTAAATCGAGATCAGAGTGAGAGCAACGTTTCCACGTCTATATTTACCTGAATATCCCAGCATACATTTGTATTAGTACTTAGATATTAAGCCAAATTCCACATGAATGGTACTGTAATATAAATGTCATACTTCACGGTCAAAGGCAGATGGGTTGCCATTAAAACATAGAGGAGTATTCTTACTGACAAAAGACTGAAATACTCTCTAAAACACCGACAAAAGGAACTAGCCTTTATCAGGAAATGAAAATGTCTAGTGGAATAAAAGATAATGTTCGAGGAATAGATTATATGGCAATAACAGAATTGTTCTGTTATACAACATTCAAATGAACGCATGCTGAGGTGTACTGGTGTTGATCACGATGACTTCAGATAGCCAGGGTCGGCTCGCCCATTGCACTTTAACCAAGGGCCGACTACCCTGCACCCCATGTATCGCTGCCTGCAGCTGTATTTATCATAATTATTGTTATTATATGAAATTGTTTTAATCGTATAATTGATAATACGCACAATGAATAATGCGGTGCATTGTAGTTCAGCATTTTCCTTTCCTGAGTTTGGACAGAGTCCTTTAGTCCTTTAATTCTGAGACTGGAACTGTAATTGAGTACCGCATGACCAAACCAAGGCTAGTAACCTCTCATTTGTTATGATTGTTTATTTTGGTTTGTCTGCGCACTCACACCAGTCAGCAACAACGTGAATTCCCCCCCACAGGTACAAATAAAGTGAGTCATGCCCTGTTGTTATGCGTCTCCATTGCACCGGGATACATAATAACAGGGTAAAGTTGAATGCAAAGTGTTTAAAGTGGCGATCCATGACATCTTTTGTGTTGGGTGCGTTGCACTACAAGACACAGAACTCCATTTGAAACTTCAACGTTTTATCTTTCAACATCCGGGTGTGGCCTCGTCAAATTCTCCGATCGATCGACTTCTTTTTCATCTTCTTGGTCAAGAGAGGCGTTCGTCCAGCTCGACGCCGCTTCATCAAATTCACCCCAGCTGCCTTCTTGCACACGCCCGATCAGTACATTGATGCCGGGAAAAAGTGCGGCGGACAACCAACAATGAGATAAAATGATATGGAGGTGGACAAACAGAACAAAATGTATTCAACGGCTGCATCTTAAAGAGTACTACCCAAAAAAAATAAAGCATCGAATGTGGGATTGTTTGGACGAAATAATCTTACGGATTACCACTTGAAATCACGGGTGGATATTTTCTTTTAAGGCATTGCAAAATCTTTGTGTGGTCACTTTATTGCTATTTAGTCAAAGGAAGGAGGACTGCCTCCTTCAAACAACCTTTTCTTTTTTTGTTTTTTAGAAGTGAAGTCTCATTGGTTGCCATTGGAGCTTTTCTTTATGACAAGCAGTAGGTGGGCCGAGCCACGGCCGTGAGGACCACTCCCTTGCACAACCACCCCCAAGCCCCCTCCCCTCCCCTCCCTCCCTCCCTCCCCGCAGCCAGGAGTCCTACCCAGATCCCCTGAGCCACCAGGGGCCATTCCGCTCAGCCTGGAGCCACACACACACACACACACACACACACACGCACACACGCAAGCACGCACGCAAACACACGCAAGCACACGCACGCGGGGCAGAGCACTGGGAGGAGAACAGGGAGGGGAGGGAGGGGAGGGAGCGAGGGAGAAAACGCCCTGGAAACTCTGCTGCGAGAGAAGTACTCCATGCGTGAGGGCGTCTGCCGGACTGGAAGCTGAGACTCGGAGGCTGGAGGTGCTTTTCTGGGGCTGAGACTCGGGGAGGGGATGCTCGGGCCGCTGTGAGGGCGCTAAATCTGCGCAAAAGGTAATTCGGCGCCTTTGTGTATATATATATATATATAGTTTTTTATCATGAATGCGGTGCTTTTTTTTAATACTTGTGTGTGCGTCGCTTTAAATGGCTTTGCTCTGCTGCGGACTTTCTGAAAGTTTGTGAAAGTTTGTGAAAGTTTGTTGAAGTTTCTCAAAGGTGATTGAGTAAACCACCACACCATCGCTGGAAAAGTAGTAATATTATGTCTGTGAGAGCATACTGTCATTTGGCTTTGGATGGTTCTGGAGTTACTCGGAGCGTACATGAGGAGTGGGTGTGTACACACGCACACACGCACTTGGGTGGAAATGACTTCACTTTTTTTTTTTTTTTTACTGTAAAACTGTGAAAACTACAGTGCGCGTCTTCATCGCGGGGGGAAAGGTGTTGTGTATCGGCTGCGGATGGGATTGCTGGAAATAAAACGCATGTTAGGTTTTCATTGTCGACTTGGCTGCAACGTGGATTTTCCTCATACACGTAGACACTAGGAACACCCCCCCCCCCCCACACACACACACACGCACACACAATACGTCTTAAAAGTGGAAAAAAAAAAGTTCATAAAAAAACAAACTTTTTTTCTACGTTTGCATAGTGTGAGCATTGTGACTGCATGGTTGTGCTTTTTTTTTTTTTTATTAGTTTGAAAGTTGTAAAACAAAAAAAAACGTCTCATAGAGCCCATAGTTGGAGTCTTGGGTGTGGATCTGCTTCACCTTCCACCCTCTCATTTCCACTCCCTCTGACTTCTGACTCCTCCCAGCCAGACCCACCCCAAAAAAACAAACAAACAAAAAAAAAGAAACAGGTTATGAGTACCTACAATTATTACAATAAGGCCTATCTTCTATCAGGAGTCTGCGAATGCCTATAATAATACGAGTGTTTAAATCCACGCTGTTGATGTACTTCTCTTGTGTTGCATTGTTTCGTGCGATGATCAGACATTGGCTTTGTGCGTGTTGGGCTTGAAAATTTGTGGGGAGAGAGGAAAAAAAAAAAAGAAGAAAACTTTGCATTTGTTAATCTGGGCCCCAAGCCAGGGTGTGCAGGGGAGGAGGGAAGAGAGAAGGAGGGAGGGAGGGAGGAGAGAGAGAGAGAGAGGGTGAGGGCGGGAGAAGCAAGAGAGTGAGCAAATGGGGGGGGGGGGGGGATGGGCGGGGAGGTGGGGGGTATTGGAATGTAGTGGTTTGGAAAGACAAGCTAATTGAAACCAGGTTTGAGGCATAGTTGGGGTGAGGCTTCTCGGAGAGTCCGGGGGGAGAAAGACGTAGTCTATCTTGCTTGAAAAGTTCAGGGCGTGCTACCCTGTCTCTTGAACGTTCTGCGTTTGAGCAGAGGCTTTCTTGCCTCTCGGGGGGGCTTCCAGGCGCGGCTTTTGGCCCCGGTCGCAGACAAGTCGCGGGCGACGGCGGAGGGTGGAGGGGCCGGGGCCAGACGTGGTGCTTTGTGTAGCTGGGTCGAAACTGCCATTTCCCTCTATGCGGTTGAGCTGCCTGCGCGGCTCCCTCCTGCCACACCCTAAAGTCATTTCTGCCGAGCGCCGGGGGGAGGCTGCCTCTCCCGCTCCGCGCGCCGTCGACGACGCGACGGCAAGTTTGTGCCGGAGCGCCTGCGAAGCGGCGGAGACTCTGGCATTTCTCAAATGGCATCGTGTCGAGGCGAGCGATCGGGACACAAACACTCGTCTCAAGGCTCAAGGTTGTTCTCTGCGGGCTCCGTGAAGAATTGTGTTTGGCGCCCGTGACATCTCGGCGGCCTGCGACGCGCCTTCCGGCCGTTTCGGCTCGGGTGTCCCCTTACATGTGGGGTTTTTTGCCCTCGAGCGAGGGCTGTGATATGCGACAAACGTAGGCCCATATCTAGGCCATGGAGCCTCCGAACCGGTTCTGAACTGTCTTCAGCTAATGAGGCCCCGCTTAGGGCAAGCGCCACCCGTGTGACGCCACCCGTCAGGCAGGCCACGACTAAAGCTACATTCATAAATCACCCCTAAGAAAAATAGGTCCTGCCACATGGCTGAGATGCGGCGGCCGGGACGTTAACAAGCCGACGGTTGAATCGTATCCCACCTGTGCGGCGTCACTCACAGTGGCTTTGGGCCCCGCTTGAAGCTTCCCATCTTTGTGGAAAACCGCACGACTCCGCCTCAAATGACTGTACGATATCCCGACGTTTGTCTCACTCCACAGTCGGGCCCCGCCGACTGGCAACATAGAGAGACGGCAAATGAGTCAGTCGTGCCAGTGTGAAACGGAAAGAGCTGGGACCCGAGCACACTTCCTCTGCCATTTCCTCAAGGGCCCATTGATGGGGGCGGTTGGAGGGTTGGACGGGGGGGGGGGGGGGGCTGATCCTAATCAGGCAAAACGTCTACTTTCCGTTCACATTGGCCCTTCGTTCGGGGGCCCGGCCGGCCGGTCGGACGTCCTGGAGGTGTTTGGGGAACCCCTCTCCCCTCTGGACGTCCGCACATGGGGTCGCACGGATACAACCTCGGCTTCCCCCGCGAGGGAACACACTCCCCCCTCTAGTCGCCCGGCGCATAGTGAGCAGTTTATGGGAAGCGTCCTTTTTCGGCCACGCCCTTCTTGACCATGTCGCACCGATTTGGAATCTTTCAGCATGCCTCAAAATGCCCTGCAGGGGTGGGGTGGGGGAGGCGGCTATCGATAGCACGGCTATGCTTCAGACAGTGTGCTCAAGTATTGTCAACAACCCCACGAGTCACACACACACACACACACACGCCCGCTCACACACACACACACACACACACACACACACACACACACACACACACACACACACACACACACACACACACACACACACACACACACACACTTCAGCCTGTTTGAATCTTCCCCCCTCTGCTCCACTTACAAGAGCAGCCTTATTCATCCCGACAGACAGGGGTCTAACAGTTCCCAAGTCGCATGTTGTAGTAACATGTCTTGCGGCGTTGGAATTTCGGAAAGCCGTGAGGCTGTTTCTTTGGGGGTTTTTTTCTCCCACTCGGAGAAGCTCACCGCAGCACGGTTTTTCATACAGGAAGAAAGGAAATAAAAAAAACTTGATCCCAAGTCTGTTTCTGCCAAGGTGTTTTTTTGGGCGCGTCTGTTACAACAGCGACCCGATGTCACTCACATTGCAACACTTGTTTATCTACAGGTGTGCCCCTCACCCCACCGCTCACCCCACCCCACCCCCCGGCTAATCATCTGTCCCACTGTCAGCCCCCTTCGCCTCTTGCTCAATTAGGCGTCTCACATGGTTTGTGAAAACAAACAGCGGCAACAGCTGAACAGTTATTTGGATTTGGACACCAAATCCCATCAGTGTCGAAGAGCTTGGAATGCGCGGACCCTGAGGCATTTTGCTTTGTTTTGGTTGAACTTTATCGGGCAGCAGATAAGAAAGGCACTCCTGACACTCTTCTCCCTCCCCACTCCACCCTCCACAACTCTGTACTATCGGTTTGGTTCTTTCTACTCCTTTGCATAACGTGTACAGCCGCTGACTGCTTTCTTTTTTTTTTTTTGGTTTTGCCCATGAGCCTTGCACTGACATGTCATATAATCTTCTTTCTCCTGAGGCGTGAGGACACTCATTATACTGACTTTGAATGCAGCTGATCACATTTCATATTTCTCAGCCTTTTTTTTCTGACTCTTTCTCTTTGTCGTCATCTTCCCCCAACGGCATATCGTAGCTAGTTAGGCCAGTTGTAGGATTTGCATGCTCAGCTCAACGCCTACTTCCAGCTCAAAACAGCTTCACTACCGCTGATTCAGATCCATACTCTACCAGTGAGTTGCTCAATGGCTCAAATGCTTATTTCTCCTCATAACCAAAATATGGCTTTTGTCTTCTTTTTACGTCAAGTGTTTTGTTTTTAACTGTCCCAACTGAACAACCTGAACAACCTGACTGTACACATTACCGTACAGTGAAACCTGCTCAGGGTGGTGTAGTTCATCTGTCCTCTCCACGTTGGAAGCGGCGTCCAAGTGCACTTTCCGTGCGGCCACGCTCTTGTTTGCGATCTCGTAAAGCCGAGAGTTTTTTTTTTAATTTTGTTTTATTTTATTTTTTTTCACCAGAGTTTATTCTTCAGTTTTTCCATTTTGCGCTCGGCGTGTCCTGCCAAAGTCACAATGGTCTAATCAGCAGCAGGCTGAGCTGGCGTCAGTGGGCGAGCGTCGGTCTTCTGCAGGAGTTGTGGTTTGGTTTTGTGCTCTGCGTGGACGACGGAGCGCTAAACAGAACCATTTATTTTGACGCGCATTCCTTTCATGTGCGTCACACATGAATGTGCTATCTGCTTTTCAGCAGAGAGGGCCGTCGGCCGGTTTGAAAACCCGACTCCGGCGTTTTTTTTTTTGCGCGGCCACTCCAAAATAATACAAAAAGAAAACGCACCAAAACAACGGGAACAAGTGAGGGCATTCTGTTCCGATACGGTCTCTCAGCTCACTGGGAGTTGAGTCCCATTTTCTCCGCCACACTGAGGCCTTGTTATTTTCCCATAATCAAATCTTATTCCAGCCACCAGTGCCAGGATCACATACAGTACATGTTTGAACTTTAATCACTGTCACATTGCTGCTGTTTTGGCCTGATTCAATCACGTCAACACAGTGGGCTTGGCGCTCTGTTTGCGAACCGGAGCTCCAGATAGATAAGACCTCGGATCTCCTGATGTGAGCCCGTGGGCCAGCCCAGAATGAGGGGAAAGGGGGGGGGGGGGTGGTCTTGTTTTCTCCTCGCTCCCTCAGCACAAAGGTGGAGCCGCTTCCCATTAATTTACGATTCGTTACGAAATGGTGATGGACGCCGAGGAGGAGAAGGAGGAGCACGGTTGTCGCTCAAGCGTTTAGCGTGAAAGTGGATCTTGATCTTGTCAGACCCCGTGTCGACACGCTCCGTGTGCCGCGCACGAGGCCGAGCGGCGGGTTCAAGCCCGTGTGCGTGTGCGTGTGCGTGTGCGTGTGCGTGCGCTTATCTGATCATGTGTGCCGGGAAGGGTTTAGTTTGAGCAGATCTCGCGGGTTTGTGGAGACGTATGGGATGGCCACATGGGGCGGAAAGGAAGGGTGCAGGAGGGGTGGGTCACAGGGGAGGGAGAGAGAGAGAGAGGAAGGGGAGAGAGGACATTTCTTTACAGTTAGTCACCATGGGGAGAGGCTGGGCTCCCTTCCAGCTGGCATGACTGCTCTGTCAAGGAATGTGTGTGACTGGAGGTTTGGGTGGGGCAGCGCCGTGAGCTGTGCCCTCGACTAGCAGAGCGCTGGAAGGACAGCAACATGGACAACCTCGTGCGCTGTTATTTTGAGCTTCCTTGGTTTCGGCTTCATGTGTTTCTTTATGCTTTAAGTCCCGGGGGGCGGGGGGGCGTTCACACTTGACCGTGTGTGTGTGTGTGTGTGTGTGTGTGTGTGTGTGTGTGTGTGTGTGTGTGTGTGTGTGTGTGTGTGTGTGTGTGTGTGTGTGTGTGTGTGTGTGTGTGTGTGTGTGTGTGTGTGTGTGTGTGTGTGTGTTTGTGGTCTGTGAAGTAAGACGTGTGAGGGCCCCATTCAGATTTAGATTGTTTTGGGGAGATTTCTTTGGGACCTTCCACCATTTATTCATGCCTCTATTAATATCTATCTATATTTTATATCAAGTCTTTGACATGCCTGTGTAAAACAGTGTGTGCATAAAGTCATTTAAGCCCTATTCTCATCACAAAGCATCCAGGTAGGTTTGGCAGCAAAGGCCGAGCCCCAGAACCGGCTATAGCTCACCAATTTCCATCGTATTTAACATCATGACCAGTAAATTAAAGTAAGATCTAAAATAATACACTTTTAGTTCCCACACCGACTCGCTTGGACAGTTTGCAGATGTCTAAAGAGTGTGGCGGCTGCAATGTTTACACAGCTGCTACAGTGCGATGTTCCTTATGCAAACGCGGTGACAACAGCGCGTTGGGCGGCCGCTCCCGGCTATTTCGGCGCCGGCCCCCGCGTGCGCGGGGCGAGCAGAGCAGCGGGAAGCGGACATCTGAGGTGACGTCCCCCTCGAGCGGGTTCTTAAACGACCTCTTCCAGACCAGATTACTGATCTGCACTAATTGGCCGTGAATTCAATTTTACTCTGGGCTTTTCCACGAACGCCGCGCTCAGAACAAAAACGCCGGGATGGTTTATGACGCATCCCGCACGTAAGCGCAAACGAATCAGCCGGCTGCGTCATTTGATCTGATCTGTGCTTGATCTGATCTGAGCTTTTCGCAGATGTTGGCGAGGAATAACCATTTAACTCACTTTCTACCGACTATTTATAGAGACCTGTGTACTTATAGTTAATGTTCAAGGGGGAGTCTGGGATTATCGGGAGAGCCTCACAAATACAGTTGTTTGGCATCATTTTGTTTTGAGTAATGAGCTTGTAAAGTAATGAGATTGTTGAACAACTGCAGGGTTTGGGGGTGAGGGTAATGACAGGGTTTCGTGAAAGAAAAAACGGTCTTAGAAGAATTTTTGCTACGGGACATGTTCCCACTGGTATGGGATGCCTGTATCAAGTCTGGTTCTGCTGGTATTGAGACACGAGAAGAAGAGGAGGCATTGTTGCACAATGCGCAATTGGGTCAAAGCAATAATCCAGCTATAATAAGATGCTGGACAAGTTAAAAGCCAAGGAAGATCAACGGCGCATGCAGCCCCCACTCCCGAGAGCCAAACACTATCCCGACAAATTGTACGGCCGCAATATATTTAAATCGAGAATTTGATTCGTGGACACTCTGTTCATTAGCCCCGTCAAATAAATAATGACATGTAGTCAATGGAGTGTTCCAGAGATGTGTCATGGTTCTACTACAATAGATCTGAGGCCCCTGAGGGAATTGTATCTGAGAGAATATTACGTCTGCTTTTCATAATCAAGTTATTTGCTCTCGTTTCTATGGAAAACAAATCCCATCAGGACTTTTAAAGGGCCAGACTGACTCTTACACAGGATTTTAAGCATTTATTATATCTCAATGCAATTGGAGGGAGGTTATGGCTTCCAGCACTAGGGGGCACCATGTATTTAGTAGTTATATAACTGACATAATGAAAGCGGTTTTAAAAAGAATTTATAGCCTCGCAACAGATTTTCCACTTCCCAATGGGCTTTTAAAAAAAATAATCTTTGCAGAAAAATACCGTTTTGATAACGTAATGTTTTGCTTGGACATTGTGTAATTTTATATGCCCCCAGAGTGCTGTGATTCCAGCACATCACTCTGATCTGAGCACCCAGGCTCGCCTGCTCAGGCAACTTTTCCGCCCCCCCTCCCGCACGCGGCCCCCGCATATCAGTTGCGTGGAATGATTCCATGTGAATAGCGTGGCTCTCGTGGTATGTTCCTTGCACGCCGCGTTCACTTCAGTGCTTCGGGCACACGTCCATTTCGCCGCTCTGTGTTGGAGTAAAGTGGACCGAGCCAGTCGGCACGGACTCGTCAGAGCCTCGAAAAACCTTGAATATCGGACCCCTGTTAAACGCTCGGGGTGGAGAGTGAGGCGGCTCTGAAAGCCACTCTGTTGGAGGACTACCTGGCCAGGAGCTGGATTTATTTACTCTGAGGGAGTGTTTTGCATAATTACAGAGGCAGCATCAATAGGCCTCACACAGACGGGTTAATAATTGAAGTCTGTGACGGATCTGGTTGATCATGATATTCTATTTGAGGTGAAGGTCAGTTGAGCCAGTAAAGTAAGATGGAAAAAAGATGGAAATCTAGCAAACCAAAGTCAAACAATGACGCTTGCTGTGCAACAGGAGAATGCAAACTTGGCTGAGCTACAGCATACATGATTAACCTAAAAAGATTATGATTTTTTTTTTATGCTTCTTATGGATTAGTGTATTGCCTCTAATCCCCGGTGTTTCTCTCTCCTTAGACTCTAAGAAGACGAGAGCTTGAAGATTTAGCCAGAGAGCCCTTGGCCTCGCATGAGCGATCCAGAGTGAGTACTCGCTTCTCATAAAGTGTTCGTCCCCCCCCCCAAAATAACATTGTCACGACGGGAAACATCCAACGTGTACACTTTGAGTTTCCGAAGACAAGAGGAAAAAAAAACCACACACACACACACACACACACACACACACACACACACACACACACACACACACACACACACACACACATTTCGTCCCGACTCGCTCGTGTCGCCAACGGGTGGTCTTGGTCTTGCTGTTGCGTGTGGTCGCCAAACGGGGAAAACCCGAGCGGTCCTGACGCCGAGCTCCGGAAAAACACTGTTTGCCGCCTCCTTCTGAACCTGGAAGGTCACGATTCCAACCGTTCGGCCCTGAAAGGCCTGCCTCATGGAAACCTGACACTTGGCTGCTTCTGCTAACTACAGCATGCCTCCACCCTGGCCTCCTTCACACCCTATCCCCCGCTCACCCTACCACCTCACCCCTTCCTCGCACGCCCCTCCAGCCGGGGTGCCACCACCTGTTTCGCCAACCCCCCCACATCCCGCCATCTTATGAAACCAGCCTCTCTGAAAGCCCGCCAAGCCTACACTGTTTGACTGTTTTCAAAGTTTGGCAGCTGCGACCGATTTATTCTTCGCGAGCTGAGGCAACGCAAGTGGGAGCGAGAGATGGGCCGGCCCCAAAAATCGTATGTGGCCCTCGGAGGCCCCCGCGACGCTCCAGCAGAACTGCAGAGGCGTGCCCAGAAATGTTCTGCGGTCACGGGCTGGTAAAGAGAGGCTTTTGTCCGGTCGGCTGTCCCCACATCTCTCCCCTGGCACTTTGTCTCTCTCTCTCTCGCTCTCTCTCTCTCTCTCTCTCTCTCTCTCACACACACACGCGCACACACAACACACAGCACACATCAAGCCAGGACAAAAGATGACAGACGTGCTCATCCATCCACTCCACCCGTCGTCGCTTCCTCCCTCTGGGATTTCGCCCCCCGCCACCAACCTTTCGGCCCAAAAACACATTTTGTTTTGCCCCTTGTGACAAACCTTTTGACGAACATTACCGCTCTCCCTAAAAAGCCCGCTTCCTCAGGAATGTCAAAATTTGTCACGCTCCGACATAAGAGGCGAAAGGAGAAAAGAAAAAAAAAAAAAAAGGGAGCGCTTGATTGTGTCCCCGGCCCCGTCCGTCTGTCTTATGATCCGGCGAACAGAGGCCTCCTTCTTTCCCCCTGAAATATCTGGTCACATGCTTTTCAAGCGGACACCTTTTCTGCCTCCCTCCCCTCCCGTTCTCTCCACGAATTGGGTAAATTCCTACTCTTGAGTCGTCCGCTTTGAGTCGTCCCATCATTCCTCGAATGCCTCACGGCGGCTCCTCACCTCGGGCACCTGAGCTTGATGAACGAACAGGGGGCAGCCAGCGCGGACCTGAGGTCGCCCCCTACAGGCCAGCCTTCCCTCCGCAGGCTCTGCGGTCACACTGCTGTGTTTTCATTCGTCCTCGGCTCTCTTCTTCCCGCCCGCCCTCCTCCGTTTGCTCGTCGTAAAAGAGGCGAAGGCCTGCATTCCACGGGAGCCCCCCCCCCCCCTCGTCTCCCCCTCCCGGTCTCCTTGCCCTTTGCGATTCAACGCCACCTTTTCTTCATCTCCATCCCGCCCTCCCTTTTTGTCGCCCCCTCACCCCCATCCTCCCCTTCCCCTCTCTCTTTCTCTCCCTCTCTCTCCCTTTTTAAGTTCCTTCCTCCCTTCGTTCCCCCAGCGACCCGCCCCCGCCACCCCACATCTCGCCGCCAGGAACATGTCGGAACTGTGAGAGCCGGGACAGCCCGAATAGTTCAGTCTAGATCATAAAGTTTTGGCCCCAGGGGGGGAGGGCAGGAGGTGAAGAAGAATGTGTGCTGTTGATGAGAGAGAGAGAGAGAGAGAGAGAGAGAGAGGGAGAGAGAGAGAGGGAGAGAGAGAGAGAGAGAGAGGGAGAGAGAGAGAGAGAGAGAGAGAGAGAGAGAGAGAGAGAGAGAGAGAGAGAGAGAGAGAGAGAGAGAGAGAGAGAGAGAGAGAGAGAGAGAGAGAGAGAGAGAGAGAGAGAGAGAGAGAGAGAGAGAGAGACTGGGTGCGGCCTGTTTGAGATGGGGAAGAGAACAACAGAGCAGGGAGTGGATGAGAGCACAGAGCTGTTGGCGTCGCCCTCCCTCCTGTAAATACCTGACGGAGCCGGCGGTGGCACCGCGCTCCGCCCGGGGGAAGGAAAACGCCCCTTATCTCGACCTCAACCGCTCTGAGAAGCACAGGCGGCTTCCACATCGCACTTCACTCCGCGGCGAGGAAAGCCCGGGTGGCTCCTAAAGCGCGATTTATGGCAAGCGAGCTGCGGCGCTCATGCTGCGCTCACTGCCAGAGAGCAGGAGCATTTCTAGCTGAGGCGATGCCATGGCGATGTTCCTCAGAAAGACTGGGGGGGGCCATGTGCACCCAGGTATTTCAGGCATGGTGGGGGGGGGGGGGGGGGTTTAGCTGGCAGCCAGTGCGTAGCGTCATCTTTGACACAAGCACCGTCGGTATCTCCCATGTTGTTGTCTGTGTGTGTCTCTAATCGCTCGCCAAGCAGGGGGGAGGCTATTTCAGAGAGTGGGCTCGTGTTACCCTCAAGGCATCGCAGGCATCTTCCGATAATTCCAATCAAGCAAAACGATGTCTATTTATTGAAGGGCGGTTCACACTGTGAAAAACGGGAAAATTAAAAGTATTCCAAAAGCCTGTATGCGTAAATTCACATATTTGAGGACACGTTCTTCACCTTTAAGTGCAAATTTCACGACTGTAATTCATGAAATGAAATTCGATGAAATGCCGGTACTTAAAAGTTTCTAAATCTAATAGCAGAATAGTAAGTTGTGTCATTAATATTGCATGATCAAATTTTCTACTTGACATTTTATTTATGTTTCGATAGGGGTCCGGCAAAAATAAAGTTTTTATACCTCTGGCCTCAGGCTTGTGAAATAGCCTTTGGCAATCGATTAAATAGATATGAAAACGAAATGAATACCGGTTTGATATGCATGTGACATTCCTTTTTCAGCCCCCTAATTTGCACACCTCACCGCCTTCTGAATCAATGTGAATGAATGTAGTAGTTCCCCTGTTCACTCAAAGACAAATCATTTATTCAAAATATTTACAATCTGAAGAGCGACAAGGTCGTTTCTCTGCTGTGCGGCTGTGTTTTACTCATACTCTGTGTGACGTGTATTTATGTCAAGGGACCTGTGATAACTCATGGATGTACTTTGTATTAGAAAGGAGCTCTTATAACCATAACTATACAGTCGGGCTAAACGTATTGGACGTCAACATCTATCGACATAACATGTGGAAGACCCTTTTAAATAATTTCCTGTGCCTAAAGGCCACAGATAAAGTATGTGAGCACGAATATAAACAACATTCCAAAGTCGGTCTGATATAGGAACATACGCAGGCACACGCACACACACACGCCCGCACGCACGGGCGAAGCACTTATGTAACCTTTATTTACCGTCGACCATTTTACATTCTCTCTTAGGGGTCACCAAAGCAATAGTGTCATCGAGATCTTTTTTTTTTTTTTTATTACATATTTAGGGACAGGGTGGTGTGTGTGTGTGTGTGTGTGTGTGTGTGTGTGTGTGTGTGTGTGTGTGTGTGTGTGTGTGTGTGTGTGTGTGTGTGTGTGTGTGTGTGTGTGTGTGTGTGTGTGTGTGTGTGTGTGTGTGTGTGTGTGTGTGTGCGCGCGTCGGGGGGGGGGCACGTGTTGAAACAGCTGTTTCTTTATCTGCTTCCCTAGTTCCTCTTGTTCCTCCGCAGCCTGTTATCGAGTGGAGCGGCGTGGCGGAGCGTGCTACCATAATAGCCAGACACCATTTGAACTATGTGAGCGGGGAGTGTCACCTTCACTCCCTCGCTCCACCCCTAGCTCCGCCCGCCCCGCTCCGCGGGTATGCTGGATTCGGTGGCTTACTGTGTCAATTATGTTATTTATAGGAATGCAAAAATAGTGCATGCCACAGAAAACTACAGCAAGCATGTATATACACTATGTTATTATACAGGGTTAGTGTCTGACTCGCAGAGGTCCTATTATTTCGATGTTATGAATTAATGGGAAAGGGAGGCAAGAATATTTCTAACATAATTGAAGCACCACAATGCCCTAGATGTTACTTGTGTTTTGATAGCTCATACTGATGGGATTTGGGGGAAAGGACACCTAGATGCAGCTGTCAGTCAAAGTGATAAGCGGTAATGTATGTGGAGATAGTGTGGAGCCTGGCCCGGTACCACCTGCGGCGAGACAAGTGGCGAGGGCGGCCATGAAGGGCTAGTTCCGCCGGGCGGCTCTTCCAGCCGACTGTAATGGGCGCGTCCGAACGTCTGTGAGCTCGGCTTCACCGCAAGGATCCCCAGGGGCCGCTCGGTCTCCCGACAAATAAGATTGATTGGTCCAAAGCAGAGTGTATTAAATTCATCTGCTTGCGTTCCAGAATGTGTCACTGTGAAGGTATCACAGGATGGAAACCTCATTTTTTCAATGTGACCATGACCAGGAGGTGGTTTGTATGAGCGTCCTATAGCCTTTTGACTGACAATTTACAGATAATTATTTACTGTTTAAAGTCCAAACCACATCAGCACAATGGATGAAACACCTTTTTTTTTGTTGTTTTTTTTTACCAACAATTCCACCGTGGTTTGGTCTTGCCTCCTTCATGTAAAAGGGAAACATTTGGCTCCATATATGTTTTTGGCCTCAGCTTAGGTATCAATGACAGAAAACAATGAATGGCACCTGGAAAGTAGGAGTTGTCTGAACCAACCCACCTAGAAGATTAGAGATTAAACCGAGAGAACACCTTCAACATGGAAGGCTGCTGTTGTCTTTGCCTTCTCTGCTCTCTGGTTGCCAAATCAAGCCCTTAAAAACACAATTGGTTGGCGGGGTGACTCATTTCCTGTTTCTTTTGTTCCATCCTGTTGATAGGCTTTTCCATTTATGTTGATCAGAGCCGAACGGACAATTCTTGCTGAAGTCAACAGAAATGTTGCGGTAAAATGGGATAAAAATAAATAATTTAAATATTGAAGTATGTTTGTTTTTTAAATGCCTATCCAGTATTAGTCACTAACAGTATATTTCAGTATATTGGCAGGAATACACCAACAGACTCTCAAAAGAATTTAAAAAAAACAGTATTTCACATTGTTAAGACTTTTCTTTCCCCCCATCCCAGCAGAGCACACACTATAGGATTTAGCAAGACGGGTGATCACGGGGGTTTTTGAGCGCACCTTTAACGACCCTCAAAACAAGAGGTGCCAATGATTCCAAAACCCTTTGCCACCTACTCAAAAGGCACGCAGCAGCACCATTATTTAGTTAAAATACTGAAACGTAACTGCTGATCTTTCATTCAATATATGAAACTATGAAAAGTGAAATGGGACGTCATGCATGGAAGCACGGCCCCGTGACGGTGATGCAGGGCGTGGCTCCGGCTGCCTGGTGTGATTGCAGGGCTAGGTCGGTATTGGATTGGTATTAATCAAACAATAAGTTGCCTGTTCCAAACAGGAGAGTGTGGGTCGGGTCGTCAGCATGTTGCTAGGAGCAGGACTCCCAGCGGGGACAGATGTAAACACACCATGCCGTCATACTGTATTCACTGTTTCGCAATTTGAGAGGACATTTTGAATACTCATCAGCTTATCTATGGGAGCTAATAGAAATATTATACAATTTTGCTCCATTGCCTATATAGTCTAAATAGTATTGCATTGCAAGGTAATGTCATTGTTCTTGTTGTCGATATCAAACGTCAACATGAATCGTCCACAAAATATTGTGCATGTGTGAGCATGGCTCTGTGTGTGGGTGTTAATGACAATCTTAAATGTGTGTATAATTGGGATTGCTTCAGCGTGAATGTCCATGCGCCCACGTGTTGAATTCTCTGTCAGTGCTTGTTTACACACAGAACGGTGGCTTGCATCATTTATGTCCTTTCATTTTGTTGGCATTTGAGAAGAGCTGTAGGCGCAGGATTCGGCTTCCCTCAGGGCAGGGTCTGACTCCAACCAAATTTCCAAAACACGGAGCACACCAAGGAAGTTTGGCAGTTAAACCCCGGTGGAATTGTCTTGTTGGTATATCACTGCCATCTAGTGGTTTTTGTAAGAAACTGAAAAAGACCATGAAATAAAAGTACCCAAGTTTCCAAATGTTGAACACATGCACATTTGTAATAATGCTGAAGGGTTTAAAGGATGGTAATCCCTTTAATTTGTTTGAATAGATTAGTTAACAAATGGCACAAGGTATAGTCACAAACAGTTTTCTAACTCAATCATTTTTATTGTTTTCCTGCAGGACAGCCGCAGCAGTTTTCAACCATCAAAGCAGATAAAAGTCAGAGTCAAAACACAAGGTATGTATATAGGTTCAAATAATTATTCGTTATTTTCAAAGTAGATGCCAGCAATATGTGTTTCAACATTGTGTCATATCTTCCTTCTATCTGTATGACTCTTCCTCATTCGTTCTGTATCCATCTCTCCATCTTTCTGTCTCTATCTATCTCAACAATATGAAGATGGCTGAGGAGGAGGAAACAAGGGAAGTGCTCTTTCCAGACTGGGAGGGTCCAGATAAAACTGGCCTGACCATTGAGCAAACAGGGCAAGGAGAAATCTTTGTCAAAGAAGTGAAAGGGGAGTCCCCTGCAGCACGGTCTGGAAGAGTGTATGAAGGTACAGCAATCCTTCATTCCAACATCCCCTCTTTGTACTATACCTTTGCGCCTTACATCAGATGGTTTTTCTTCATGCTCTCAACACATTTTGTTGTTTTCCGTCTTAACTCCGTTCACAGGGGACCAGATAGTGGGTGCCACCATCTACTTTGACAACATGAGCTCAGAAGAAACAGCAGACCTACTGAAGACATTGAACCGACACAAAGTTGGACTGAAACTACAAAACAAAGGGGACAAGTCCCCTGGCCGCTCGCCCCTGAGCACACCATGTCGCTCACCGATAGGCACATTGACATGGGAAGGGAAGAGTCGGTTTGGAGGCTCCAGTCCAGACATTGTCTTGGTTAGTTATTTTACAACCTAACACAATTCTCTTTCCAATATCTACATGACACACAAGATAGTAGAAAAATATGAATTTTAAAGAAATATTGCAGGTGAGGTGCATATACTTGTCATTCGTTTACTTATTACTGTCCAACTTATTATTGGCTTTTTGTACCAACAGAGTGGGGATGACGAGGACTACAAGAGAATATACACAAAAAAGATTAAACCGAGGCTGAAGTCAGAAGACCTTGCAGAAGGAGTGGACGTGCGCACTGAGCGGCATAGCAGCACAAGCACCGATGGCAGCACAATTACCACCATCACACGCCGCATCACTACCTACACTGTGGATATGCCAACCGGCATTGGCGAGCAATATGAACTTTCAAGCCCAGAGTTCAAGGGGCTGAGACACGAATCTGGGGATGGATCATCTCATATTACAATCTCACACGGGAGCCCTTCAGGTAAAGGCGGAGGCGACGAGGGAGTTTTTGAGTTAGGACATGAGTCCTTAAGTGGGCCACAAGCTAGTTCAACAGAGACACACTGGAGTACTGGAGGGTTAAAAACCACAAAAATAACCAGAGAGATTGAGGGAGACGGAGGTGTAGGACTGAGATTAAAGGGGCCACACATGTCACAAGTAAAAGGGATGGGAGGTTTGAGTATCTCAGGGGAGATTGGCGAGCATGGAGGAGACAGCACACATGTCTCAGACAAGAATGTGAGAATAAAAGAAAGCATGTCCATAGGCGGTAAGCATGTCACAATAGGAGGTTTGGGAGGTGGAGAAATTCAGTCTTTACCAGGAAAGTATACACATATTTCTTCCACCTCAGTGGGTAAGGTTGAAGACAGCGATGCAAACATCAGAGCTGGCAAGGTTAGAAGTCAGGTGTCAGGAATTACCATCAGTCATGAGAGAACAAAAGGTTCAGGTCATGTTGGTATTCCAAGTGAAAAAAATGATGGGACTTTCGCAGATGTTGATACTGGATTCAGTGGAGGAGATATATCAGCAGAATTCAAAGTACCAACAATTGACATAGATAGCTCAAGACATTCCTCACAGACAGAAAAACAATTACCAAATGTGAAAGGAAATGTAGGCATTTTAGCTTCTGGACTAAAGAATGATACAAACGCACCAAATAGAGATGTCACAGGGCCGACTATTTCATCCCAAGTTATGGATATCACATTGAAAGGTTCAAAACTAAGTGGAAAGATTGATGTTTCAGAGCCAATCATGAAGGGATATGTAAAGCCCCCCAAAACAGACAGTGGAATCTCCAAAGTGGAGATTGAAGGTCCAGAAATTAATTTAAAAGGACCTGAAGGTGAGATTAAGATGCCAAAAATAAAGGGGGCATCATTGGGCTTCAAGGGTCCAAAAGCACCAGACGTTCACGTCAAAGGACCGGAAGTTGACCAAGAAAACACTGGCGGCAGAATCACTGGGCCTAATGCATCCATCTCAGGGCCTAAGATTTCAATGACAGATGTAGACTTCAACTCACAAAGATCCAAGCTCACAGGAAATGTAGATGTGTCAGTGCCAAAGATTGAAGGAGATTTTAAAGCACCTAAAATAAAAATCAAAGGTCCTGATGTAAATACAGAAGGGCTTGAAAGTAGTTTCAAAACACCAGAAATCAAAATGCCAACATTTAGGGTCAAAGGTACTAAAGTGGAAGGGGCAGGAGTTGATGTTGACCTTCCTGAAAATCAAACTGATATGAAAGCAGCAGTTGCTAAAATCAGAGGTCCCCAAATTGATGTTGAAGGCATGGATGGAAATATCAAAGGGCCTGAATTCAACATAACATCAAAAAGCGACATCAACCTGAAAGGACCTAAGCTCACCAGAGATGTATCAGTGCCAAAGATCGAAGGGGACATCAAAGCTCCAAAATTTGAAATTGAGGGGGCAGACATTGGCATTAAGGGAGTAGAAGGTGGATTTAGAGTGCCAACAATTAAAATGGCATCATTTGGCCTAAAAGATCCGAAGGGAGAGGGTCCAGGTGTAGATATAGATCTTCCCCAAGCAGGCATTGATATCAAAGCACCTGCATTTAAAATAAAAGGACCAGAAATAGATGTTGAAGGCCCTAGTGGAAAAAACAACATGCCATCCATCTCAGGGCCAAAGATTTCAATGCCAAATGTAGACTTAAACCTGGAGGGACCAAATTTCAAAGCGGATGTAGACATAAAAGTTCCAAAGGTTAAGGGAGATATTCAAGCACCAAAAGTAGAAATTGAAGGGGCAGACATTGATATTACTGGTCCAGAAGGTGGATGGAGTATGCCCAAAATTAACCAAAGGTCCAAAGGTCCAAAAGTACAGGGTCCAGGTGTCAACATTAAGCTTCCCAAAGCTGACGTTGATATTAAAGCACCTGAACTTCACATCAAAGGACCAGAAATTAAAGGACCTGAAGGCAAAATTAAAAGTCCTACATTTGAAATGCCATCTATCTCAGCACCTACAATTCCAATGCCAGACATGGACTGGAAACTGAAAGGACCCAAAGTCAAGGGAGATATGGATGTCTCAGTGCCAAAGATTGAGGGAGACCTGAAAGGCCCCAAAATGGAAGTGGAAGGCCCTGATGTCGATTTAGGACTGGATGGTGGATTTAAAATGCCAAAATTGAAAATGCCATCATTTGGGTCGAAAGGACAAAAACTGCAGGGACCCGATTTGGAGGTGGATCTCCCTAAAGCTGACATTGATATAAAAGTGCCTGATGTTGACATTAAAGGACCAGAAATTGATCTAGAAGGACTGGGAGGAAAGATGAAAGGTCCTAAAATCGAAATGCCATCTATCTCAGCGCCTAATATTTCAATGCCAGACATGGGCTGGAAACTGAAAGGACCCAAAGTCAAGGGAGACATGGATGTCTCAGTGCCAAAGATTGAGGGAGACCTGAAAGGCCCAAAAATGGAAGTGGAAGGCCCTGATGTCGATTTAGGACTGGATGGTGGATTTAAAATGCCAAAATTGAAAATGCCATCATTTGGGTCGAAAGGACAAAAACTGGAGGGACCCGATTTGGACGTGGATCTCCCTAAAGCTGACATTGATATCAAAGTGCCTGATGTTGACATTAAAGGACCAGAAATTGATCTAGAAGGACCTGGAGGAAAGATGAAAGGTCCTAAAATCGAAATGCCATCTGTCTCAGCGCCTAAAATTTCAATGCCAGACATGGGCTGGAAACTGAAAGGACCCAAAGTCAAGGGAGATATGGATGTCTCAGTGCCAAAGATTGAGGGAGACCTGAAAGGCCCCAAAATGGAAGTGGAAGGCCCTGATGTCGATTTAGGACTGGATGGTGGATTTAAAATGCCAAAATTGAAAATGCCATCATTTGGGTCGAAAGGACAAAAACTGGAGGGACCAGATTTGGACGTGGATCTCCCTAAAGCTGACATTGATATCAAAGTGCCTGATGTTGACATAAAAGGACCAGAAATTAAAATCAAAGGACCTAAAGGAAAGATTAAAGGTCCTGAATTCGAAATGCCATCTATCTCAGCACCTAAAATTTCAATGCCAGACATGGGCTGGAAACTGAAAGGACCCAAAGTCAAGGGAGATATGGATGTGTCAGTGCCAAAGATTGAGGGAGACCTGAAAGGCCCCAAAATGGAAGTGGAAGGCCCTGATGTCGATTTAGGACTGGATGGTGGATTTAAAATGCCAAAATTGAAAATGCCATCATTTGGGTCGAAAGGTAAAAAACTGGAGGGACCCGATTTGGACGTGGATCTCCCTAAAGCTGACATTGATGTCAAAGTGCCTGATGTTGACATCAAAGGACCACAAATTGATATTAAAGGACCTGAAGGAAAGATTAAAGGTCTTAAATTTGAAAAGCCATCCATCTCAGTGCCTAAAATTTCAATGCCAGACATGGAATTCAAACTGAAAGGACCCAAAGTCAAGGGAGATATGGATGTCTCAGTACCAAAGATTGAGGGAGATATCAAAGGTCCAAAAATGGAAGTGGAAGGCCCTGATGTCGATTTAGGACTGGATGGTGGATTTCAAATGCCAAAATTGAAAATGCCATCATTTGGCTCGAAAGGTAAAAAACTGGAGGGACCCGATTTGGACATGGATCTCCCTAAAGCTGACATTGATGTCAAGGTGCCTGATGTTGACATCAAAGGACCACAGATTGATATTAAAGGACCTGGAGGAAAGATTAAAGGTCCTAAATTTGAAAAGCCATCCATCTCAGCGCCTAATATTTCATTGCCAGACATTGGTTTGAAACTGAAAGGACCCAAAGTCAAGGGAGACATGGATGTCTCAGTACCAAAGATTGAGGGGGACCTGAAAGGCCCCAAAATGGATGTGGAAGGTCCAGATGTTGATTTAGGACTGGATGGTGGATTTAAAATGCCCAAATTTAAAGTGCCATCGTTTGGGCTCAAAGGTCACAAAGTGGAGGGACCCGATTTGGACGTGGATCTCCCTAAAGCTGACATTGATGTCAAGGTGCCTGATGTTGACATCAAAGGACCACAGATTGATATTAAAGGACCTGGAGGAAAGATTAAAGGTCCTAAATTTGAAAAGCCATCCATCTCAGCGCCTAATATTTCATTGCCAGACATTGGTTTGAAACTGAAAGGACCCAAAGTCAAGGGAGACATGGATGTCTCAGTACCAAAGATTGAGGGGGACCTGAAAGGCCCCAAAATGGATGTGGAAGGTCCAGATGTTGATTTAGGACTGGATGGTGGATTTAAAATGCCCAAATTTAAAGTGCCATCGTTTGGGCTCAAAGGTCACAAAGTGGAGGGACCCGATTTGGACGTGGATCTCCCTAAAGCTGACATTGATGTCAAAGTGCCCGATGTTGACATTAAAGGACCAGAAATTGAAATTGAAGGACCGGAAGGAAAGATTAAAGGTCCTAAATTTGAAATGCCATCCATCTCAGCACCTAAAATTTCAATGCCAGACATGGAATTCAAACTGAAAGGACCCAAAGTCAAGGGAGATATGGATGTCTCAGTACCAAAGATTGAGGGAGACCTGAAAGGACCCAAAATGGAAGTGGAAGGCCCTGATGTTGATTTAGGAATGGGTGTTGGATTTAAAATGCCAAAATTGAAAATGCCATCATTTGGGTCGAAAGGTAAAAGACTGGAGGGACCCGATTTGGACGTGGATCTCTCTAAAGCTGACATTGATATCAAAGTGCCCGATGTTGACATCAAAGGACCACAGATTGATATTGAAGGACCTGAAGGAAAGATTAAAGGTCCTAAATTTGAAATGCCATCCATCTCAGTGCCTAAAATTTCAATGCCAGACATGGAATTCAAACTGAAAGGACCCAAAGTCAAGGGAGATATGGATGTCTCAGTACCAAAGATCGAGGGAGACTTGAAAGGACCCAAAATGGAGGTGGAAGGCCCTGATGTCGATTTAGGAATGGATGGTGGATTTAAAATGCCAAAATTGAAAATACCAACATTTGGTTTGAAAGGTAAAAAACTGGAGGGACCCGATTTGGATGTGGAACTCCCTAAAGCTGACATTGATATCAAAGTGCCTGATGTTGACATCGAAGGACCACAGATTGACATTGAAGGACCTGAAGGAAAATTCAAAGGTCCTAAATTCGAAATGCCATCTATCTCAGCACCTAAAATTTCAATGCCAGATATGGGTTGGAAACTGAAAGGACCCAAAGTCAAGGGAGATATGGATGTCTCAGTACCAAAGATTGAGGGGGACCTGAAAGGCCCCAAAATGGAAGTGGAAGGCCCTGATGTCGATTTAGGAATGGGTGGTGGATTTAAAATGCCAAAATTGAAAATGCCATCATTTGGGTTGAAAGGTAAAAAACTGGAGGGACCCGATTTGGACGTGGATCTCCCTAAAGCTGACATTGATGTCAAAGTGCCTGATGTTGACATCAAAGGACCAGAAATTGAAATTGAAGGACCGGAAGGGAAGATTAAAGGTCATAAATTCGAAATGCCATCCATCTCAGCGCCTAATATTTCATTGCCAGACATTGGCTTGAAACTGAAAGGACCCAAAGTCAAGGGGGATATGGATGTCTCAGTGCCAAAGATTGAGGGAGACCTGAAAGGCCCCAAAATGGATGTGGAAGGTCCAGATGTTGATTTAGGACTGGATGGTGGATTTAAAATGCCCAAATTTAAAGTGCCATCGTTTGGGCTCAAAGGTCACAAAGTGGAGGGACCCGATTTGGACGTGGATCTCCCTAAAGCTGACATTGATATCAAAGTGCCCGATGTTGACATTAAAGGACCAGAAATTGAATTTGAAGGACCGGAAGGAAAGATTAAAGGTCCTAAATTTGAAATGCCATCCATCTCAGCACCTAAAATTTCAATGCCAGACATGGGCTGGAAACTGAAAGGACCCAAAGTCAAGGGAGATATGGATGTCTCAGTGCCAAAGATTGAGGGGGACCTGAAAGGCCCCAAAATGGATGTGGAAGGCCCTGATGTTGATTTAGGACTGGATGGTGGATTTAAAATGCCCAAATTTAAAATGCCATCATTTGGGCTCAAAGGTCACAAACTGGAGGGACCCGATTTGGACGTGGATCTCCCCAAAGCTGACATTGATATCAAAGTGCCCGATGTTGACATCAAAGGACCAGAAATTGAAATTGAAGGACCGGAAGGAAAGATTAAAGGTCATAAATTCGAAATGCCATCCATCTCAGCGCCTAATATTTCATTGCCAGACATTGGTTTGAAACTGAAAGGACCAAAACTCAAGGGGGATATGGATGTCTCAGTGCCAAAGATTGAGGGAGACCTGAAAGGCCCCAAAATGGATGTGGAAGGTCCAGATGTTGATTTAGGACTGGATGGTGGATTTAGAATGCCCAAATTGAAAATGCCATCATTTGGGTCGAAAGGTAAAAAACTGGAGGGACCCGATTTGGACGTGGATCTCCCTAAAGCTGACATTGATATCAAAGTGCCCAATCTTGACATCAAAGGACCAGAAATTGACATTGAAGGACCTGAAGGAAAATTCAAAGGTCCTAAATTCGAAATGCCATCTATCTCAGCACCCAAAATTTCAATGCCAGACATGGGCTGGAAACTGAAAGGACCCAAAGTCAAGGGAGATATGGATGTCTCAGTGCCAAAGATTGAGGGAGATCTGAAAGGACCCAAAATGGAAGTGGAAGGCCCTGATGTCGATTTAGGACTGGATGGTGGATTTAAAATGCCAAAATTGAAAATGCCATCATTTGGGTCGAAAGGTAAAAAACTGGAGGGACCCGATTTGGACGTGGATCTCCCTAAAGCTGACATTGATATCAAAGTGCCTGACGTTGACATCAAAGGACCAGAAATTGAAATTGAAGGACCTGAAGGAAAGATTAGAGGTCCTAAATTTGAAATGCCATCCATCTCAGCACCTAAAATTTCAATGCCAGACATAGGCATTAAATTTAAGGGACCCAAAGTCAAGGGAGATATGGATGTGTCTGTGCCAAAAATTGAGGGAGACCTGAAAGGCCCCAAAATGGAAGTGGAAGGCCCTGATGGCGATTTCGGGATGGATGGTGGATTTCAAATGCCAAAATTGAAAATGCCATCATTTGGGTTGAAAGGTAAAAAACTGGAGGGACCCGATTTAGATGTGGATCTCCCTAAAGCTGACATTGATGGCAAATTGCCTGACGTTGACATCAAAGGACCACAAATCGACATTGAAGGACCTGAAGGAAAATTCAAAGGTCCTAAATTTGAAATGCCATCTATCTCAGCGCCTAAAATTTCAATGCCA
Organism: Zeus faber; assembly: GCF_960531495.2. Taxonomy (NCBI): domain Eukaryota; kingdom Metazoa; phylum Chordata; class Actinopteri; order Zeiformes; family Zeidae; genus Zeus; species Zeus faber. The sequence continues at coordinate 14,287,825 of NC_137199.1, read as the reverse complement.
GACATGGGCTGGAAACTGAAAGGCCCCAAAGTCAAGGGAGATATGGATGTCTCAGTGCCAAAGATTGAGGGAGACCTGAAAGGCCCCAAAATGGAAGTGGAAGGCCCTGATGTCGATTTAGGAATGGGTGGTGGATTTCAAATGCCAAAATTGAAAATGCCATCATTTGGGTCGAAAGATCAAAAATTGGAGGGACCCGATTTGGAGGTTGATATCAAAGTGCCTGGTGTTGACATCAAAGGACCACAAATTGACATTGAAGGACCTGAAGGACAGGTTAAAGGTCCTAAATTCGAAATGCCATCTATCTCAGCACCTAAAATTTCAATGCCAGACATGGGCTGGAAACTGAAAGGACCCAAAGTCAAGGGAGATATTGATGTCTCAATGCCAAAGATTGAGGGCGATCTGAAAGGCCCCGACATGGACATTGATGGACCTGATGTGAATATTGAATCTCCAGATTTACACTTCACGGGTTCAAAGTTTAAGATGCCATCAATCACTGGACCAAAAATATCTTTGCCTGATGTTGACTTCCATGTAAAAGGGCCAAAGTCAAAGGGAGATGTTAAGGGAGACATCCACTTGCCAAAGGCTGAAGTTGAGAGCCCTGAAATATCAATTGAGACTCCTGATGTTGTCTCAAAAAAGCCCAAATTCAAACTTCCAAGATTTGGATTCAAGGGCCCAAAGGTAAAGCTTCCTGAAGTTGATGTAAATCGACCTGAAGTGGACATCAATCTCAGAGGTCCAAAAGCAAGTCTCGAGGGACCTGAACTTGATTTGGATGTAACTAGTCCCAAGATTAAAGGATCCAAATTTAAAATTCCAACAATTACTGGTCCAAAGATAACGCTTCCTGATGTTGATATGAATATTAAAGGGAAAAGACCAAAGGGAGATATAGATGCCTCGGTTCCGAATATTGAAGCTGATATCAAATTACCCCAGATTGAGCCCGGTTCTCTGGATGTAGATGTGAAGAGCTCAGATTCTGGCTTCCGACTGCCAAAATTTAAAATGCCAAAATTTGGCTTCAAAGTTCCAAAAGTGGAAGGACCAGATGTCGAGGTTGAACTACCTAAAACTGATGTTGATATCAAACTGCCTGATTTTGACATCAAAGGACCAGAATTTGATGTTGAAGGACCTGAAGGAAAGATCAAAAGTCCAAAATTCAAAATTCCAACCATCTCAGGACCCAAGATTTCAATGCCTGACGTGGACTTGAACCTCAGAGGACCTAAAGTCAAGGGAGATATGAGTGTCTCAGTGCCAAAGATTGAGGGAGATATTAAAGGTCCGAAAATAGAGATAGAAGGTCCAGACATCGATTTAGAAGGTCCAGAAGGTGGATTTAAAATTCCAAAAATAAAAATGCCTACATTTGGCTTAAAAGGTCCAAAACTGGAGGGACCCGATTTGGATGTGGATCTCCCGAAAGCTGACATGAATATCAAAATGCCCGATGTTGACATCAAAGGACCAGAAATTGATATTGAAGGACCTCAAGGAAAGATTAAAGGTCCTAAATTCAAAGTGCCATCTGTCTCACCACCTAAAGTTTCAATGCCAGACATGGAATTTAAACTGAAAGGACCAAAAGTCAAGGGAGATGTTGACGTGGCAATACCAAAGATTGAGGGTGACCTGAAAGGCCCCAAAATGGAAGTGGAAGGCCCAGATGTTGACTTAGGACTGGATGGTGGATTTAAAATGCCAAAATTGAAAATCCCATCATTTGGAATCAAATATCCAAAACTGGAGGGCCCCGATTTGAACGTGGATCTCCCTAAAGCTGACATTGATATCAAAGTGCCCGATGTTGACATCAAAGGACCAGAAATTGAAATTGAAGGACCAGAAGGAAAGATTAAAGGTTCTAAATTCGAAATGCCATCCATCTCAGCGCCTAATATTTCATTGCCAGACATTGGTTTGAAACTGAAAGGACCCAAAGTCAAGGGAGATATGGATGTCTCAGTGCCAAAGATTGAGGGAGACCTGAAAGGTCCAAAAATGGAAGTGGAAGGCCCTGATGTTGATTTAGGACTGGATGGTGGATTTAAAATGCCCAAATTTAAAATGCCATCATTTGGGCTCAAAGGTCACAAACTGGAGGGACCCGATTTGGACGTGGATCTCCCTAAAGCTGACATTGATGTCAAAGTGCCCGATGTTGACATCAAAGGACCAGAAATTGATATTGAAGGACCCGGAGGAAAGATAAAAGGTCCTAAATTAGAAATGCCATCTATTTCAGCGCCTAATATTTCATTGCCAGACATTGGCTTGAAACTGAAAGGACCCAAAGTCAAGGGAGACATGGATGTCTCAGTGCCAAAGATTGAGGGAGATATCAAAGGTCCAAAAATGGAAGTGGAAGGCCCTGATGTTGATTTAGGACTGGATGGTGGATTTAAAATGCCCAAATTTAAAATGCCATCATTTGGGTTCAAAGGTCACAAACTAGAGGGACCCGATTTGGACGTGGATCTCCCTAAAGCTGACATTGATGTCAAAGTGCCCGATGTTGACATCAAAGGACCAGAAATTGATCTAGAAGGACCTGGAGCAAAGATTAAAGGTCCTAACTTTGAAATGCCATCCATCTCAGCGCCTAATATTTCATTGCCAGACATCGGCTTGAAACTGAAAGGACCCAAAGTCAAGGGAGATATGGATGTCTCAGTGCCAAAGATTGAGGGAGATATCAAAGGTCCAAAAATGGAAGTGGAAGGCCCTGATGTTGATTTAGGACTGGATGGTGGATTTAAAATGCCCAAATTTAAAATGCCATCATTTGGGTTCAAAGGTCACAAACTAGAGGGACCCGATTTGGACGTGGATCTCCCTAAAGCTGACATTGATATCAAAGTGCCCGATGTTGACATCAAAGGACCAGAAATTGATATTGAAGGACCCGGAGGAAAGATTAAAGGTCCTAACTTTGAAATGCCATCTATCTCAGCGCCTAATATTTCATTGCCAGACATCGGCTTGAAACTGAAAGGACCCAAAGTCAAGGGAGATATGGATGTCTCAGTACCAAAGATTGAGGGAGATATCAAAGGTCCAAAAATGGAAGTGGAAGGCCCTGATGTTGATTTAGGACTGGATGGTGGATTTAAAATGCCCAAATTTAAAATGCCATCATTTGGGTTCAAAGGTCACAAACTGGAGGGACCCGATTTGGACGTGGATCTCCCTAAAGCTGACATTGATATCAAAGTGCCTGATGTTGACATCAAAGGACCAGAAATTGATATTGAAGGACCCGGAGGAAAGATTAAAGGTCCTAACTTTGAAATGCCATCTATCTCAGCGCCTAATATTTCATTGCCAGACATCGGCTTGAAACTGAAAGGACCCAAAGTCAAGGGAGATATGGATGTCTCAGTACCAAAGATTGAGGGAGATATCAAAGGTCCAAAAATGGAAGTGGAAGGACCTGATGTTGATTTAGGACTGGATGGTGGATTTAAAATGCCCAAATTTAAAATGCCATCATTTGGGTTCAAAGGTCACAAACTAGAGGGACCCGATTTGGACGTGGATCTCCCTAAAGCTGACATTGATGTCAAAGTGCCCGATGTTGACATCAAAGGACCAGAAATTGATATTGAAGGACCCAGAGGAAAGATTAAAGGTCCTAACTTTGAAATGCCATCTATCTCAGCGCCTAATATTTCATTGCCAGACATCGGCTTGAAACTGAAAGGACCCAAAGTCAAGGGAGATATGGATGTCTCAGTACCAAAGATTGAGGGAGATATCAAAGGTCCAAAAATGGAAGTGGAAGGCCCTGATGTTGATTTAGGACTGGATGGTGGATTTAAAATGCCCAAATTTAAAATGCCATCATTTGGGTTCAAAGGTCACAAACTAGAGGGACCCGATTTGGACGTGGATCTCCCTAAAGCTGACATTGATGTCAAAGTGCCCGATGTTGACATCAAAGGACCAGAAATTGATCTAGAAGGACCTGGAGGAAAGATTAAAGGTCCTAACTTTGAAATGCCATCTATCTCAGCGCCTAATATTTCATTGCCAGACATCGGCTTGAAACTGAAAGGACCCAAAGTCAAGGGAGACATGGATGTCGCAGTGCCAAAGATTCAGGGAGATATCAAAGGTCCAAAAATGGAAGTAGAAGGCCCTGATGTTGATTTAGGACTGGATGGTGGATTTAAAATGCCCAAATTTAAAATGCCATCATTTGGGTTCAAAGGTCACAAACTAGAGGGACCCGATTTGGATGTGGATCTCCCTAAAGCTGACGTTGATATCAAAGTGCCTGATGTTGACATCAAAGGACCAGAAATTGATATTGAAGGACCCGGAGGAAAGATTAAAGGTCCTAACTTTGAAATGCCATCTATCTCAGCGCCTAATATTTCATTGCCAGACATCGGCTTGAAACTGAAAGGACCCAAAGTCAAGGGAGATATGGATGTCTCAGTACCAAAGATTGAGGGAGATATCAAAGGTCCAAAAATGGAAGTGGAAGGCCCTGATGTTGATTTAGGACTGGATGGTGGATTTAAAATGCCCAAATTTAAAATGCCATCATTTGGGTTCAAAGGTCACAAACTAGAGGGACCCGATTTGGACGTGGATCTCCCTAAAGCTGACATTGATATCAAAGTGCCTGATGTTGACATCAAAGGACCAGAAATTGATATTGAAGGACCCAGAGGAAAGATTAAAGGTCCTAACTTTGAAATGCCATCTATCTCAGCGCCTAATATTTCATTGCCAGACATCGGCTTGAAACTGAAAGGACCCAAAGTCAAGGGAGACATGGATGTCTCAGTGCCAAAGATTCAGGGAGATATCAAAGGTCCAAAAATGGAAGTAGAAGGCCCTGATGTTGATTTAGGACTGGATGGTGGATTTAAAATGCCCAAATTTAAAATGCCATCATTTGGGTTCAAAGGTCACAAACTAGAGGGACCCGATTTGGATGTGGATCTCCCTAAAGCTGACATTGATGTCAAAGTGCCCGATGTTGACATCAAAGGACCAGAAATTGATATTGAAGGACCCGGAGGAAAGATTAAAGGTCCTAACTTTGAAATGCCATCTATCTCAGCGCCTAATATTTCATTGCCAGACATCGGCTTGAAACTGAAAGGACCCAAAGTCAAGGGAGATATGGATGTCTCAGTACCAAAGATTGAGGGAGATATCAAAGGTCCAAAAATGGAAGTGGAAGGCCCTGATGTTGATTTAGGACTGGATGGTGGATTTAAAATGCCCAAATTTAAAATGCCATCATTTGGGTTCAAAGGTCACAAACTAGAGGGACCCGATTTGGACGTGGATCTCCCTAAAGCTGACATTGATGTCAAAGTGCCCGATGTTGACATCAAAGGACCAGAAATTGATATTGAAGGACCCGGAGGAAAGATTAAAGGTCCTCATTTTGAAATGCCATCCATCTCAGCACCTAAAATTTCAATGCCAGACATCGGCTTGAAACTGAAAGGACCCAAAGTCAAGGGAGATATGGATGTCTCAGTGCCAAAGATTGAGGGAGATATCAAAGGTCCAAAAATGGAAGTGGAAGGCCCTGATGTTGATTTAGGACTGGATGGTGGATTTAAAATGCCCAAATTTAAAATGCCATCATTTGGGTTCAAAGGTCACAAACTGGAGGGACCCGATTTGGACGTGGATCTCCCTAAAGCTGACATTGATATCAAAGTGCCCGATGTTGACATCAAAGGACCAGAAATTGATATAAAAGGACCTGGAGGAAAGATTAAAGGTCCTAAATTAGAAATGCCATCCATCTCAGCACCTAAAATTTCATTGCCAGACATGGGCTTGAAACTGAAAGGACCCAAAGTCAAGGGAGATATGGATGTCTCAGTGCCAAAGATTGAGGGAGATTTCAAAGGTCCGAAAATGGAAGTGGAAGGCCCTGATGTTGATTTAGGACTGGATGGTGGATTTAAAATGCCAAAATTGAAAATGCCATCATTTGGCCTCAAAGGTCACAAACTGGAGGGACCCGATTTGGACGTGGATCTCCCTAAAGCTGACATTGATATCAAAGTGCCCGATGTTGACATCAAAGGACCAGAAATTGATATTGAAGGACCGGAAGGAAAGATTAAAGGTCCTAAATTTAAAATGCCAACCATCTCAGGGCCCAAGATATCAATGCCAGACGTGGACTTTAAACTGAAAGGACCAAAAGTCAAGGGTGATATAAATGTCTCAGTTCCAAAGATTGAGGGAGACCTGAAAGGCCCCAAAATGGAAGTAGAAGGCCCAGATACTGATTTCGGACTTGAAGGTGGATTGAGAATGCCCAAATTTAAAATGCCATCATTTGGCATGAAGGATTCAAAACTGGAGGGACCCAATTTGGACATGGATCTCCCTAAAGCTGACCTGAATATCAAAGTGCCTGATGTTGACATTAAAAGACCAGATATCAATATTGAAGGACCTGAAGGAAAATTCAAAGGTCCTACATTTAAAATGCCATCCATCTCAGGGCCCAAGATGCCAGACGTGGATTTTAATCTGAAAGGACCCAAGCTAAAGGGAGATGTTGAGGTATCAGTGCCAAAAATTGAGGGCGACATTAATGCACCAAAAGTGGATATTGAGGGTCATGACTTTGATATTAAAGCCCCTGGAGGGGGATTCAAAATGCCCAAAATTAAAATGCCATCATTTGGTGGAAAAGGTATAAAAGTAAAGGGGCCGGATGTTGATGTTGACTTCCCTAAACCTGAAATTGATGTTAAAGTGCCTGATGTTGACATCAAAGGACCGGAAATTGATTTTGATGGACCTGAAGGAAAGATCAAAGGTCATACATTTAAAATGCCAACCATCTCAGGCCCCAAGATTTCAATGCCAGATGTGGACTTTCAACTGAAAGGACCCAAAGTCAAGGGAGATATGGATGTCTCAGTGCCAAAGGTTGAGGGAGATATCAAAGGTCCGAAAATCGAGATAGAAGGTCCAGATGTTGATTTTGATGGACCTGAAGGTGGATTTAAAATGCCAAAATTAAGGATGCCATCATTTGGCTTCAAAGGTCAAAAAGTAGAGGGTCCAGATTTCAACATCGACCTCCCCAAAACTGGAATTGATTTTGAAGCACCTGAACTTGACCTTCAAGGACCAGAAATTGGAGGACCTGGTGGCAAAATCAAAGGCCCTAATTTCAAAATGCCAACCATCTCAGGACCCAAGATTTCAATGCCAGGTGTGGACTTTAACCTGAGAGGACCTCAGCTTAAGGGGGATGTAGATGTAACGGTTCCAACATTTGAGGGTGACATTCAAGCACCAGAAGTGGATATTGAAGGTCCAGACCTTCATCTTAAAGGGCACGAAGGTGGATTTAAAATGCCCCACATTAAAATGCCATCATTTGGTGGGAAAGGTTTAAAGGTAAAGGGACCAGATGTTGATCTTCCGAAAGCTGACATTGATATCAAAGTACCTGGTGTTGACATCAAAGGACCAGAATTTGATGCTGAAGGACCCGAAGGAAAGATCAGAGGTCCTACATTCAAAATGCCATCCATCTCAGGACCAAAGATTTCAATGCCAGGCTTCGACGTAAACCTGCAACGACCCAACCTCAAAGGTGATGTAGATGTTTCAGTGCCAAACATTGAGGGAGATATCAAAGGGCCAGAAATGGATATAAAAGGTCCAAATGTTGATATCAAAGGGTCTAAATTCCAAATGCCATCCATTTCAGGGCCAAAGGTTTCAATGCCTGACATTGATCTTAACCTTAAAGGACCTAAGCTCAAGGGAGATATCTCAGTGCCAAAGGTTGAAGGGGAAATTAAAACACCAAAAATTGAAGGTCCAGATGTTGATGTAAAGGTCTCTGAAGGTGGATTTAAAATGCCCAAGTTTAAATTGCCATCATTTGGCATGAAAAGTTCAAAACTGGAGGGACCCGATTTGGACGTGAATCTCCCTAAAGCTGACCTGAATATCAAAGTGCCTGATGTTGACATTAAAGGACCAGAAATTGATATTGAAGGACCTGAAGGAAAATTCAAAGGTCCTACATTTAAAATGCCATCCATCTCAGGGCCCAAGATTCCAATGCCAGACATGGACTTCGAACTGAAAGGACCCAAGCTAAAGGGAGATGTTGAGGTATCAGTGCCAAAAATTGAGGGAGACATTAATGCACCAAAAGTGGATATTGAGGGTCCAGACTTTGATATTAAAGCCCCTGGAGGTGGATTCAAAATGCCCAAAATTAAAATGCCATCATTCGGTGGAAAAGGTATAAAAGTAAAGGGGCCGGATGTTGATGTTGACTTCCCTAAACCTGAAATTGATGTTAAAGTGCCTGATGTTGACATCAAAGGACCGGAAATTGATTTTGATGGACCTGAAGGAAAGATCAAAGGTCATACATTTAAAATGCCATCCATCTCAGGCCCCAAGATTTCAATGCCAGATGTGGACTTTCAACTGAAAGGACCCAAAGTCAAGGGAGATATGGATGTCTCAGTGCCAAAGGTTGAGGGAGATATCAAAGGTCCGAAAATCGAGATGGAAGGTCCAGATGTTGATTTTGATGGACCTGAAGGTGGATTTAAAATGCCAAAATTAAGGTTGCCCTCTTTTGGCTTCAAAGGTCAAAAAGTAGAGGGTCCAGATTTCAACATCGACCTCCCCAAAACTAAAATTGATATTGAAGCACCTGAACTTGACATCCAAGGACCAGAAATTGGAGGACCTGGTGGCAAAATCAAAGGCCCTAATTTCAAAATGCCAACCATCTCAGGACCCAAGATTTCAATGCCAGGTGTGGACTTTAATTTGAGAGGACCTCAGCTTAAGGGGGATGTAGATGTAACAGTTCCAACGTTTGAGGGTGACATTCAAGCACCAGAAGTGGATATTGAAGGTCCAGACCTTCATCTTCAAGGGCACGAAGGTGGATTTAAAATGCCCCACATTAAAATGCCATCATTTGGTGGGAAAGGCTTAAAGGTAAAAGGACCAGATGTTGATCTTCCGAAAGCTGACATTGATATCAAAGTACCTGGTGTTGACATCAAAGGACCAGAATTTGATGCTGAAGGACCCGAAGGAAAGATCAGAGGTCCTAAATTCAACATACCATCCATCTCAGGACCCAAGATTTCAATGCCAAATGTGGACTTTAACCTGAGAGGACCTCAGCTTGAGGGGGATGTAGATGTAACGGTTCCAAAGTTTGAGGGTGACATTAAAGCACCAGAAGTGAATATTGAAGGTCCAGACCTTCATCTTAAAGGGCACGAAGGTGGATTTAAAATGCCCCACATTAAAATGCCATCATTTGGTGGGAAAGGTTTAAAGGTAAAGGGACCAGATGTTGATCTTCCGAAAGCTGACATTGATATCAAAGTACCTGGTGTTGACATCAAAGGACCAGAATTTGATGCTGAAGGACCCGAAGGAAAGATCAGAGGTCCTAAATTCAACATACCATCCATCTCAGGACCAAAGATTTCAATGCCAGGCTTCGACGTAAACCTGCAACGACCCAACCTCAAAGGTGATGTAGATGTTTCAGTGCCAAACATTGAGGGAGATATCAAAGGGCCAAAAATGGATATAAAAGGTCCAAATGTTGATATCAAAGGGTCTAAATTCCAAATGCCATCCATTTCAGGGCCAAAGGTTTCAATGCCTGACATTGATCTTAACCTTAAAGGACCAAAGCTCAAGGGAGCTGTCTCAGTGCCAAAGGTTGAAGGAGAAATTCAAACCCCAAAAATTGAAGGTCCAGATGTTGATGTAAAGGTCCCTGAAGGTGGATTTAAAATGTCAAAAATGAAGATGCCGTCACTCAGTTTCAAAGGTCCTAAAGTAGAAGTTCCAGACGTTGATGTTAATATTCCAAACGCTGATGTGGATATTAAGGCATCACAATTCAAAGGACCTGAAATCGATATAGGTGGTGCTGGAGGTCAATTCAAAGGTCCAAAGTTGAAAATGCCATCAATGTCAGGGCCTCAAATTTCAATGCCTGAAATCGACCTTAATGTGAAGGGCCCTAAGCTCAAAGGAGATATGGATGTGCGAGTCCCGAAATTAGAGGGAGATATTAAAGGTCCTAATGTCAATATCAAAACACCTGCCATTAATGTTGAGGGTGCATCCTTTGAGACTGGAAAAACAAGTGTAACATTTCCAAGATTTAAAGGTCCTAAATTTGGTATTAAGAGCCCAGAGGTTCATGGGTCCGAAGGCAAGGTTAAAACGGCAACCTTCAGTATGGGATCCAAAAGTCCCAAAATGGGAATTAGCGTTCCAGATGCTGAAGCAAGTCTTGATGCCCCTGACATTGACATACATGTAAAGGGAAAGAAAGGAAAATTCAAACTTCCTAAAATGAAAGCAAAGGCAAAGACACCAGAAGTTGACATTGAAACACCAGTGGTAGACTTGGATGTAGATTCACCAGATGCTCATGTAAAAGGAACAAAGGCAAAGAAGCCTTTATTTGGCAAACTTCATTTTCCTGATGTGGAATTTGACATCAAATCACCAAAAGTGAAAGTGGATAGCTCTTTGTCAGGGGGAATGAAATCATCTGATATAGATTTGTCATCTGGAGGCCTAAATTTCCCTGATGTCAATTTGAATGGACAAGAGGCAGCAATGTCGGCAAGTTTGAAAGGTCCAAAACTGGATTTAAAGGAAGGTAGGGACATGGACATGAACATTTCAGGGGGAAACGCATCTGCCGGACTACAGTACCCAGAGGGCACAGTTATATTTCCCAAAATCAAAGTTCCCAAATTTGGCATCGCTCTGCCTGATATGGCAGGTCGAGATGTTGGGGTAAATGTTGAGTCAGGAGCAACTGTGAGTGGAGACATAAACGTACAATCCCCTTCTTTTAGTTCTCATCTTGGTTCAGAAAACATTGAAGTTCCAAGTCCAGAGCTGAGGCACAAAGAAGGAAAAGTAAAGGTCAAGGTGCCAAGATTCTTTGGCAAATCTAAAGCAAAGGGTAGTAGTGCTGCTGATTTAAGCACAGAGGGGCTTGAGGTAGAATTAAGTGGCAGTGGAAAGGGTGGAGGAGTCTCTCAAGATTTAAGGTTAAGTTCTGGGGAATTAGTGAGAGGAAATTTAGAAGTAGAGGGGGACTCTGGATTTAGTGTTTCACCTAAAGGAAAATCTGCCTCACTGGATCTATTCAAAAAATCAAAGCACAGGTCCTCTTCTTTCAGCGATGAGGGCGGGCTGGCAGTCAGTTCACCATCAACTCACTTAGAGGCTGAAGGAGGTGACATTTCTCTAGATCTAGGTGGAGGTAAGGTTAAAGGAAAGAAAGGCAAGTTAAAGTTTGGTACCTTTGGAGGCTTTGGTTCCAAGTCAAAGGGCTCATATGAAGTGTCACTTGGAGAGGATAGCGAGGCAAGAGTCGAGGGAAGTGCAGGGGCTTCTCTCCCATCCAAAAAATCCAGACTGTCTTCATCCTCCAGTAGTGACAGCGGGTCGAGAGGAGGCTTCCGCTTCCCCAGACTTGAACTATCTGTGTCACCAAAAAAATGAATTTTGGAATGAATTAAACACTCTCATGTACAATTCTGTACATTTTCAAATTTTCTGATGAATCCCTAATAATTCAGGTAGCAAATCTAACTTAGAGTTTTACATTAATTTAACTTTACTTAAATCACGGTAAATGTCATAATTTCATTAATTACACGAGTACATGAGTTTGTTTAAAATCCCATGACATTGTAAATAAGATGAATTTGTATTATAAAATTAGATTTTTTTTTGTACATAGTCAAAATTTATTGATCATATACCATCCCACCAAATTATCACTAATAGTTTCTCACAAGGTTTTTCCAGATACCTGTTCCATTTTATTAAATAAATGCCTTTGAGAGAAGGTGTGGTATATTTGTATCTAGGGGTATGTTGCACAAAGAAAGAGATATAGTGACAATAGTTGTATCTAAGGAAATTATGTTTATACACCCAGACACAAAGCAAAAACATACATTAGTTGTTTTTATGTATGAAAAGATTTTGTTATTTTGTTTTGAAGCTTTGATATTATGTAATCTATGCAGAATGATATTTACTCAACTTAGAGCTGGCCCTTAACAGCATAAGACGGGCAGTGGCCATAATTGCAAAGACAATCAATTACTTTTTGAAACTATTCATTCTACTCACTGCTGTTAATACTTTATCATTGATTTAAGGGGAGCACCTATGTGTTTTGTTTTTTTACTAAAGCTATGCGTTCACCTCCTTGTAGATTTGTCTTTTTAGACCTCTTTTATCCCCAAAAAATAGTTGTCTGCTCTTCTGGTCCTCTGTCCGACCAAAATCCCTTTTTGTCCTTGTACACAAACACATTGTATTTGGCTAAAATAAAAATGCTATCAATATATGTGAATGTTTCATGAAATATGTTAATTCTTTGCTAACAAAATCTGTGATGATTTTAGAAAAAGGGTTACATAGTTCTGATCTGATGAAGATTGTGTAACGTTCTTTGGGTCTTGTTTGTTTTCTGTGTGCATTCTTCAAAATAAATCAACAATTGAGTTATAAAATATGTTTGGCTTCCAGAGTCTGTCTATCTATCGATCTATCTATCGATCTATCTATCGATCTATCTATCGATCGATCTATCGATCTATCGATCTATCTATCGATCGATCGATCTATCTATCTATCTATCTATCTATCTATCGATCTATCGATCTATCGATCTATCGATCTATCGATCTATCTATCTATCTATCGATCTATCGATCGATCGATCGATTACTCTCCATAAAAAAACACATCACTGTGCATTCAAGCAGCATGGAATTTAGTAGTACAATCAAACAGCATAACATTAGATTTGTTTCATTCAAAAACCAAGGCTGGATTATTTCCAAATATAAAATAAAGTGTCACCATCTCTATCACTTTACAGCAGTAAAACAAAATTCGGGGTTGATAAAAATACTAGTTGGTGATATATTTGTCTCCCTGAAGACAGGTCCTTGCGGAGGTAAACTTCAGTTCAGTTTTGCACGGACTAGTGAGGCGTTGGTGAGACTTAAACAGCTTTGACTTCACAACAAGTTATGTGAAAATGGGTTATTCAACAGTTGACAAGCATGACAAAAAATTCGGAATAAGTTCAGAAGTATATTGATGTTCTGACAAGTTTGTGGATGTGTACTTGATAGAGTTCCTCTGAATGCTCAACATAGACTACTAAGGTTTTGGTCAAGCATGTAGAATGTAAATGTAAAATGCACTCGTGTTGCCACTCGACACTTACATCAGTCTTCATTTCTACAAAGTTCTAATTAGGTGTATACTCAAATTTATTAGACAGTACATATTTGTTACTACTTCTAACAGTCATGGTTCATACCACACACACACACGCACGCACACACACACACACACACACACACTATTGAAAACAATTACAAGAGTCAGTAGAAAAAATCTGTTATTCAAATGTTATCACCAGAATGCGATGTTCGGTTAGTTTGACGACTATAATGACACATGTACTTATTATGTAAGTTGGTTTGGTTAAAAGCATATGCTAAATTATGTTATGTAATGTAACAACTAGTCTACTTCTAAAGTATTCCATTGATTTTTTTAAAGACTTACATTTTTGATTGTGTGATCAGTATTTTATACCCAATCTTTATTTGAATAACAAAAGCCTGACTTTGTAGAGTCACATATGAGTAACCAGTTTGTTCGAAAAATCCTTTAATGAGATCTAGTTTTGTCATTTAGTAGCCCACTGTTTCTATTTTCTATTTTATTTTAATTAGAATACTTCCAGTTCCATCAAGTTTGGTGATCACATTGTCCATAACTGCCCATCAGGAACTAATTGGAACTAATTGGCACATTAATCAGAATAAGATGATTAACCATGAATACGATAATATCTAGATTAAGGTTTTTACTCGTGGTTGCAATATTTATCTTCCTTCAAACAGCTGAATTTAATGACTTATTCATCAGTGGAACAGAAGTCAAGGTTTGCGGAACAAAATTGCAAGATTTAAAAACCCCTTTGTTTGAAATAAAGTCTGTGTCAAGTTTGTGGTCCGGTCTACTTGCACTGTAGCAAGTAAGTAATGTACAAGTAAATCATGTTAAAACTGTCACATGATCTATAAAACAGCGATGTAGTTATGGACTACGTTGTTTCCTGGTGACAAAAATAATGGATAGAAAATAACTAATGCTGCATTAATTCATGTTACTGTGGGATGTGAAAGGTCACTATTACCAGTACCACTATTACCATTACCAGACCATAAAAAAAAACCTTGTTATTTCATCGTCGTCGACGTCTCAGCGTCAAGCACTCATTGCACATCACCTTTTATATACTATATACACTATACAGTATATATACCATACACTATATACACTATACAGGTACTCCTCACTTAACGACCGAGTTCCGTTCCTGGCACCAGGGCGTTAAGCGAACTGGTCGAAGAGCGAGGACCGGTGTTATTTCACGCTAAGGGGGCGTGGCCACTGCCAACGCTAGTGTAGAGAATACTGACAGACTGCGGGAACCAGAATGGGACTGAGAACGGTGATAAGATGAGATGTATACAGTGTATATAGTGTACATAGTATATATAGTGTATATAGTATGTATAGTATATAAAGGATGATGCGCGATGAGATGCTTGAAACCAAGACGCTGCGCACACCACGGTATTACCGACTGGTCAGAGAGCTGGTCGTAGATCCGAACGATCATTAAACAGGTAGGTCATTAATTGAGGAGTACCTATACCTATATATATATATATATATATATATATATATATATATGTAGTATATATTAATTATATGTATATATTATGTATAAATTAATTATTTAGATGTATATACTATATATATTTTATATATACTATATATACTATATACACTGTATACATCTTATCTCCGTTCTCAGTCTCGTTCCCGCAGTCTGTCAGTATTAGCGTTCGCAATGGCCACGCCTCCTTCGCGTGAAATAACACGGGTCCTCGCTTATCGACCAATTCGCTTAACGACCTGGTCCTTGGAACTGAACTCGGTCTTTAAGCGGGGAGTACCTGCATACCACCATCTGCAAACAAAAATACACTTTGCTTGGGCTCATGTGGTAATCCATGAATCATCATCCTGCAAACACAAGTTTTTCTTTAGAATGTTGCAAGTTGTAAACAAGCGACGGTGTTTTTTTTTTTTTCACTCCCGTGTCAAGCTCCGTGCGCCGCGATCGCTCCGCCAAGCGCCGCGTTCCCCCGCGTTTGTTAACGTTTGCTCCCACGTGCAGATAACGTAAAGCACGGTGGCTCCAGATTACGTCACACAGTGCCATAGAGCAGTTCTGCCGCTGATTTGTTACGTAGTGATAGAAACGGCATAAAAGTCAGACAGATATTGGTCATTAATTTACTTTTTTAACTCCATCGGGATCGGCAGTTAAGCAGCCGATGTGTCTCCATTTTTAAATTATTATAATAAACAAATCAAAACATAAATTATTTATAATGTACTTGTCTGTTTGCCATACTAGGCATTATAAATCCATCCATATTTGTTGACACTCACGGCTCTCCAAGCAGTAAGCGAGACTGCTTCAAGGGAAACTCGGAAACAAATTCCTTTCATAAGTGATGATGCGTCCACTGGAACTCGGAATTATTTTATTTATTCATATAATTCATATAATCTTTTACTGATTTTATCTATCAAAAAGTGATTTGTGTGTTTATTTTTTTTAATCTATTTGTTTGGTTTAATTTAAATGTTCCCAAATATAGAAATTTCAATTAAATTTTTTTAATTGATTTCAAATTTTTGCACTTTTTGACAAAATATCAGTCAAAACATTTCGGTATTCGGTGGGCTAGGACTCTCCAAAATCGGGATCGGCATCGGACGAAAAAATTTCCATCGGTCAGGCTCTAAAAATATATGTAGACGATGCCATTTTTCAATCATCTTCCGATATACAGTATATCGCCATATGGCACAGCCCCGATATGAAATATGAAATATTAAAATGTTCAACATTGTCACTGTTCACATTCCACATGCCCGGTATGGGAGCGCACACTGGGAATGGCATTGTCATGATTGGATGACTACTCTGTCTGTTTTTTTTCAATGAGAAGCACGAGTGACTCTCCCGCTGATTACAAACAGACAGTTTGATCAGATCGGAGCATCTGAGAGAGTCACCACTTTCGGATTCAAAAAAGATATTCAATCATTTTCATTCAATCAAATCAACTTGTACAAATCTGTTCATAACTTTTTGAGATATTCTGCAAACAGGCCGACAGACAGACAGGGGCGGATTGTAACAAAGTTTGATGGTTAGTCTGGCTGTCATTATTTCACTGTTCAAAAGTGATCGGGAGGGAATAGTTTTTGGATTGAGAAGAAATGAAGAAATAAATTAGGTTTTATAAAGTTATTTGTTTTTTGTTTGACTGCATTTATTTAGCTGAATATCAATTATTATAATACAAATTCAACTCAATCTCATACTTTTTGGCCAAGTATATCATCATTAGACAGGTGCAAATACCTCGTCTTTTCTGTTTATAAAGACTGGATGCTGCAGGTAAGACTGCAGTACTTGGAGAAAAAAACTTAACTTGGGTCTTGACTTGCCTTAACTAAGGACTCGACCTGCCTTGACTTGACATAACCTGTGGCTTGACTTGCCCAAGAAAAATTATTTAAGATGTACTAGTGACTTGGATAAGAGGAACTTGGTCACATGTCTGGTGGAAACAAATGAACCTTCATTAGGAATAAAATGTTTATTTTAGATTTTGCCAACTCGGATCAGATTCCTCCATTTGATTCCTTTTCTGGTGCACATATCATGACTTTAAGATGGCTTCTGTCTTTCTCCTCCATGTGTATGTTATTTAACACTGAAGTAGATGGTAGATAGGGTTGCGGTTAGGGTAAGGCTACTCCCAGCACAGATTGTTTGTAGGGGCAGCTTTATTATAAAGCACTACTGAAAAAAATAATTTTGAAAAAAAATTACAAATGGATTTATCTGTCCCTTTCAATTGTTTTGTAACAGAAAGAAAAAAAAACCTTTTCATTGAAAAACAAAAATTATTTTTCTGAATAAACTGTGAAAATGTCTTCTGAATCATGCACCATAGAGTCTAGCGCGTACTTATTCAATGCAGCCCCAATGGCAGACGTAAAAGCACATATTTGAAATATTCTCCAACCAATTTGGATATTTATGTACCAAACTGATGATTGTAGAATTGTTTTTATTATCTTATCTGAAAGTCAGCCAGTCGCTTCTCTTTATGATGCAGTTTAGAGTACATTTAGCATAATTTTTTTTGGTAACAGATGAATGATGTGTTGTCTCGTGTTTACCTGAAATGTGGTGTCTGGCTAAATACAACATAAAATTCATAACATTTTTAAATGACATTTCACCGGGCCATATTGTTTAATCATGTCACGCCCAATAACTGTACAATAACCATGCTGAAACTGCAGAACTATATTTTTAAAGTTGGTAACCCGTGCTTTGCCTAGAGCGCAGGAAGCCCCGCTGTTGTTCCTGGTTCCATGCGATTGTTGAGGTAGCAAATAGGAAGGAACTCACCCGGTGTTTCCTTTCTGCAGAGGAACGTCGGCCGTTTCCTTTCTACACAGGAAAAATAGTTTTGCACTGGAGATACCAAGAGAGACCAAGAGCCGGACCATTCCGTTGGAGTTGGAGTTGTAATGTCCCGACAGAGGATCTCGTTTTAGATATTTAACGGTACTATAAGTACATCAGAGATTGTAAATGACTTTTTGAAGGCTCGGTGGGAACACGTTGGGATTTCCATTTCCCAGGTAAGAGATAAAAACTTGACAGAACCTCTTTCTTTCAGCCATGCGGCTCTAGACCCTACGCTGAAAAATACCCTTATGATTGTAAAATATTTTACCTTAAAATGCATGCATCCTCTTGGCTAGGCGCCAGCTCTGATTTTCAATAGAACAAGAATGAGTGTGGCATTTTTTGCGATCCCACTCAAATCCCATTCAATCCCATCAGATCGAATTTCCCAGATCTTGTTATTATTTAAGAGTTGGATTTTTAACTATTTTACCATTGAACATCAAAATCACATTGCAGGAGGAGTCTCCCAGCACTGGTCATAGAGCAGTGATTTTCAACCACTGTGTCACAGCACACTGGGAAAATGTTTTGAATTCTGCTTAGTAAAAACAAAAACGTAATGGAAACGAGCCTTTGCGTTGCAAGACCACAACCCGCAAGGCTGCTCTAAATCAACTAATTCATGAGTTCCACACAGAGCAGCAGCCCTGCGTTCACCAGAGCAAGTTTCACCCTGAAAGTGAAGGCTGTTCATAGTGACGAAAGCTTCGACTCTTTTTTATAGAGATGTGGTTCCCGACGGGTCAGGCGGTAAAGCGAGTCGTTTGGATTATCCCGCTTTCTTCATTCGATTCAGCTGGCTTTACTGCGCCGTGAGCGAGGGAGGACCTCCAGTCGACGATGAATGAGAGTTGATCATTTTGTTGGTGGATTGAAGCTTCACCCGCTCGTTCACCCCCGACTCATTTAAAAGAGTTTTGCTCGCTACGAACGAATCGTTCGCAGTTCTGGCATCACTATTTGTAGGCCATAATAATAAACACAGTTATAAAGGTTTTTTTTTTTTTTTTATATTTTAAGTGGTTAACAGGAACGCGGTGTTCCATGGGATTGTTTTGTTGCAGAAAGTGTGTGGTGACAGAAAGAAGGTTGGGAAACACTGTTATAGACAACAGTCATCACGGGGACGTTCCCGCCAGGACGGTGTTACATACCTCACGCTTAAACTAGAGAGCGTCCTCTCCGCTCTCTAACTCTCTCTCTCGCTCTCTCTCTCTCTCTCTCTCTCTCTATATATATATATATATATATATATATATATATATACAGTGTATATTGTGTATATGAAAGCTCTATATCTTTATACATGCTATTGATTCAGGGGATCAGCTCATCTGCAGGCTCAGCCTATACAGCACATTAAATGTAACTTTGCCATAAATTCTACACCTGTCTCCCTCGACCTCCAGTGAATTTACTCCCCCAAGGCTGCGCTGCACTTCTGCTGCTGCTGCGCTGTGGTCACGGACACGTCAGGTCAGGGATGTTGCAACAAAAAATAAGATAAACTGTTTGTGTTTGCGTTTTATCGTGCTCTTTGAAATCTAAGAGCACCGGGAAACTCACTTTGTGTGTGTGTGTGTGTGTGTGTGTGTGTGTGTGTTGGTGACCCACTCATATCCTTTTAATTTGTGCATCTCATGAATATAGACAATAGGAAAAGGATATGTGACATATCGCTATCCTACACTGCATACATTTTGATGAGACCTTTCTTTCATCTTTCAAAGGATTATTCTTTTGTGATTGAGCCAAGGGTCCTACAATGGCTGCCACTTCATACACTGTTTATGCAATTATTTTGCATCTGATAATTATAATCCTTTTAAAAGTTTAATTTGTATAGAACCTGGGAAATAAAAACAGGAACAAGTTCAATATCAGAAAAAAAATCTGATTTATATTTAGATATATTTAATTTAATTATTATTTGATATGTTATATTTTACTATATTTTTACTTATATTTTGATATATTTTAACTCTATTACTTTCTTTCTGTCTAATATTTATTTAGTTAATTATTGATACTGCAACACCTTTTAAATAAACGTAAATGTACATACTGTTCACTCTTCTTGCTTCTTTGCTTTTTTCTTTTTGCTATTTTCAGTATAATTCCATTAGTTGTTGACATTTCATGTTGTGTTTTGAGTGATGCATAACACAACATAATGTCATATTTAAAATAATATATCACATATCTATCTGTATTATTGATATAATTTCTTCTAGAGGATAGAGCCAATTTACAGCAGTAAATTCAGCAAAAGAAATGAAGCGACCGCACTTGGCTCTCACACTGTGCACCTTATTGTATTTTATGCGTTTTTCTCAAAAATACAGAAAATGAAATACTGTACATGAAAGCGATCGGATATTGCATTGTAACGCTCTGACAAGTTGAAAGCTTGATTGTGAATATGTGCAGAACTGCCACAGCGGTGTCTGATCCGGGTGCAGTGTGGCGGAGCGGCAGGTTTTGGGTGGTGCAGGTGGAGCAGATGTTGGAGGATAATGTCCTCCTGCGTCATGTGGAGAGCGGAGACAGATGGTGTCCTTGACTTGAGAATATAAGTACCCCAGCGCTTGTTACACTATATTAGCACATATCTCACTGTAATGGCGCCTTATTACCACCATATAACATAACCACACTGAAGAGATTGTTATGAAACACTTTATGATAACTATAATTTATTTGACAGATGTAGGGGGTGTTTTTAATGCAAGAGTAAGCTCCTCATACTGTATGAGTCATATTCATGAAGTCACTTGGTCAATAGGTCACATTTAGCTGTGAATTCTAGTCTGAATCATACCTATACCTAATCTAGGTATGGGTATAATGCTTAATTTTAGTCCTTACTGTGCTCTTATTACAACATATATGAATATATAATAATAATAATGAATAATAGTAATAATAATTACATAGAAATGTACAAAAAAAAATAACAATTTCCATCCGGGGTATATTATAATGTGCAAAATTAAGTGTCTTATATTATCTTATCTCATCTTATCTCCCAACCCAACATGATCCTCAAAAGTGTTTTGCATAGGAGGCAATGCAAAACAGGCAAATTTATTATTTTTATTATTATATTTTTTAAATATAAAATAGCATCATGCTTAGTTTCCGTTTTGGGTCATCGAGGCATTTAAAGGATCACGATTATTGCTCAGCCAATGATTTTCATTCAGATCATTATTTGACCTTCCCCACATAATTCTCAAATAATTCCCAAACTAATCCTCACAATAGTCCAGGGCCCTTTCCAAGGCATTAAAGGAAGCAAGATCACTATCATCACCTTAGACAATGGTTTCACTTTGATTACTGCCCTTGAATTTACGGACATTCTCACATAATAACTGCAACTAAGCAGCGTGTGCCTTTTAGAAATGGGTTTTGTAGAACTTTGCACTTTTGAGACACATCAGATGAGGGTCTGATCAGAGAACTTCTTCAAAGTCTCTTCTTTTAATGAACTGGCACATGCGAGGCCACCCGTGGTGATTAGGCAAAGATAAGGACATTTCATGAATAATGACTGTGCCATCAGAGCCGCTGGTGGAGGCGAAGGCGTGTGGAGGGAAGACACTTGTGGATCTAAATCATTAGTCCATACCATCATTCCAGTTTCTCTCTTTTTATTAATGAATTTAATTTATTCATTCATATTTATTATGAACACTTGAGGATGATGGCATCATTTGTAGGCGCTCTCATAGTGCTCTCATAATGGCCTGTCTTTAAAAATTAAAACGTGCCCGGAGGTGCAGCCTTTTTAAAATATATGCTCCTAAAAATGTGAACGCCCTATTCGAGAGGATTCTGTAGGCGTTTTTAGACGAATGCTAAAAATCTATTATTCCAGATTAACTTTTAATTAGTCTTCAGTTTAATTATTTAAATTAATTATTCTTGAGTGGCGGGAATTTTGCTTGTTTGCTTTTAAAATGTTTTATTATTTGATTGCCGTCTGTTTAGGTGAAGCACCTTGAGTTGAATGTTGTGGATGAAAGGTTCTATACAAAGTAATGTTATTATTATTATTATAATTATTATTATTATTATTATTTTTATTGTTATTATATATTGTTATTATTATTATTATATTATTATTATTGTTATTATTGTTATTATTATTATTATTATTATTGGTAGTTATTATTATTATAGTAGTACTACTAGTAGTAGTAGTAGTAGTAGAAGTAGTAGTAGTAGTTGTAGTAGTGGTAGCATATTGATAGTTCAATGTGGTAGATATTATGGCATTCTGACCACAGTAGATTCAAGATTCAAGATGTTTTATTTATCACATACATATACATATATGCAGTGAAATGTGAGTGCAACACAGCCAGAGATTATGCACAATAAGTACTAACTGACACAATAGCTAACTAATTAACTAACTAACCAAACTAACTGAAATAACTGATTCCTAAAATGTATTGTAGTTAGTTAAAAGAATAAGATACAAATAAAATAAAACTGTACTCCCTGGCCACACAGTCATGTGTGTACAGGGAGTACAGTAGGGGGCTGAGGACGCAGCCTCCCCACCCATACACGTGGGGCCGGGCTGAGAGGACGTCCAGGATCCAGGCACACAGCGGAGCGTTCAGTCCAAGCTCCCGCATCTTGATAGTAGATGTTTCATGAAGCTTTCACACAGATTTTGTTCCATTTGTTAAAGTAAATGAAATCTAGATAAAATCAACAGGGACAGTGTTTTGTCTGTCGGGACGTAAAAGAGGAACCATCTGTAACTCTACAACGAGCCTGGAATCAAGCTCAGGAAGTTAGATATCAATGTGTAAGGGGATGAGAAAGGCACAAGAATCCAAGATGGCCTCCCTTTCACATGCACATGCACGAAAGCCCAAAGCTGCTGAAAGGCATTTAGTGTACATGCAAAGCTGAAGTTGTCCAAATCCCTTAAAGATAGGGTAACCCTTATAAACAACATTGATTCTGATTGGCTATTAAGCACAAACATGAACGACAACAGAGGACGACCCCCTCCGTGCGACTCATTACCCCCTGCGGATCCCAGCGCACATTTCCTTTTAATAATACATCAAGAAACAAAGTGGCATCGTCTTGTTTGTATTTGCGCCTCCATACTAATCCAAAATTAATTACGTTCCTTCAGCAGATGAGGAAATCACTGCCTGCTTTACATCGGAACATTGAGATCAATGTGTTTGGAACACAACAACAACAACAACTTAGTCATCGGTGGTAATTAACGAAGGTTGCAACCTCCGTCAGTGTTTCCTATAACATCTTGTTAGCTTGATAAATACGTCCGAGCGCCGTATTGCTCATATATCTAATGAGGCACAAATGGCAGCAATTGGGGTTTCGCTCCGATACGCCCGGCTCATACTAAGTTATTTTAAACCCAAACTAAAATACAAAGTGCTTGTTGTGGAACAGACGGACGGACGGACGTCACACGTCCTTCAAGGGAAACGTTGTAAAGTACTGCTGCGGTTCCAGGAAACAGGGAGACCGGTGGGCACGCTGTTAAATCCCGCGTTTGCTGCAGGAGGCGTTGGGGGCGGAAGGCCGTACGCTGATTTCTGTTGAATTTCGACGACGGTGATTGTGGGTTAGTGTAACCCCTCTCCACAAGACGAGTGGCGGACCACTGGCTCCGAGAGTACACTCAAATACAAATACATCCAGTCCAGCTGTATTTTACCGCCATATAAGCTGGTGTTAAATGGATGTCAGTTACAAAAATCCCCCAAATAATACATACCTGGCAACATGGTTGGTGAATGGTGATACAGCAACACACATCGGACGAGCACACATTCCTCCTATGCGTATATTCACCTTTGCTTAGTTCCATTTGTGAAAACATTCAACTTCAACTCCAAATAAAATGCTGTAGATGGAAACTCCACGCTTCCATTTGAAATAGCTTTCAATGTTCTCACAGCGAAGGGGACACATTCCTATGGCACGGCAAATCCAAATAGACATTTGAATAAAAGTGAAATAGTGGAAATGATGCATGCAAAAGCAGTTTCATGACTGAATTTCAAATAGTAACATTTGAATGGAATTACATACACGCTTCCATAATAGTAGACCCCCCCCGGCCCCCAAATAATTGTCTTGTGCGCTGGCGATCACCTTTCTTGGTTAAATGTCGTCCCATTTTTGCCTTTAACACTTGAGTTAACCTCGACGGAGCCTCCATTAGGCACAACTCCGCTGAAGTAACACAAGTGGAGCGTGTGCTGTGGTGTCAGGTTTGCACCGAAACAGAATCTATTTTTGAAATGTAAAAATCAGAAAGAAACCTGAATGAGCCTGGGGCAGGGGCACGGCTCTCAAATGGAATTTGGGGGTTGGTTGGGGTAGGGTGGGGTCCGGGAATAATTGCTGCACGGCTACCTACACTGAGACATTCCCCATGGGATACTGTTTGATGTGAGAATTGCAGACCAAACAGGTGTGTGTGTGTGTGTGTGTGTGTGTGTGTGTGTGTGTGTGTGTGTGTGTGTGTGTGTTCATGGCTGTGTGTGGGTGTTTACATCCGTAATACCATGAGTGCCGGTAGAATATATACTGTACATTAATCTCTTCCTAATTTCTGCAGATGCCCACATATATATGGATAATTGGTCTATGCAGTAAGATACGGTATGCATCCATGTGTTACATGCATGCATGCGTGTGCACGTTACATACATGCATGCGTGTGCACAGGTACATTCACATCCAGATAAGCTCCTCCTGGCGGAGAAAGTACAGATGGAGCGGCTAAGTGAGTCCGTCTCTTTTCCTCCTTCAGCCACTGATGATTTACTTGCCTTAGGTGTGACCTCATCATGCCGGCTCCGTGATACCTCACCTCCCCCCGTTAGCCGGGCAGCAGCCCCCAGCATCGCACGGACACACACACACACACACACACACACACACACACACACACACACACACACACACGCACGCACGCACGCACACACACACACACACACACATTTTCTCATTATGTTTCCAGCGAGAAAATATATATGCCTTTCTTTTGCCATGTGCATGCTTGTGCACGGGGGAGATGAGGACGGTGTGTGCGTGGATGTGTGGATGAGAGAGAGGGGAAGAGAGACAAAGAGAGAGAAGGGGGAGAGGGAGAGAAAAGGGGAGGGAGTGTGGATCATGTATGTGCATTAACTTAGCTCCGCTGGCAGCAGCAGCAGCAGCAGCAGCAGCAGCAGCAGCAGCAGCAGCAGTAGCAAGGCAGGAGGAGAGAGAAACAGAGAAACAGAGAAAGAAAGAGAGAGAGAGAGGGAGAGAGAGAGAGAGATAGAGAGAGAGTTAGACAGAGGGTAATAATCCCAGACACACAGGGAACAAAAGCTGCAGAGCACCGTTGCTTCCATCTCTCCCTCTCTCTCACACACACCTCGTACAGTAGCAGAGCAGCGGCAAGGGTGGGTGGCGTTAGAGGTGGTGGCAGGGAGACAATACAGAGGGGGAGAGGCACGCTGTACTCGGTAGAAGACTGAAACCAGGGCTCTCTCTCTCCTCTCATCTCCTCCATGTTTTTGGGGACTCATCGCTCCAGCGCCTTCGTCTCCAAACCCAGAGGAGGATGTCCGTGTCGGGGAAGAAGGACTTTGACGTGAAGCAGATCCTCCGGCTGCGCTGGCGCTGGTTCAGCCATTCGTCCCAGGGCTCAGCCGGCAGTGGCGGCGGGGGTGGCGGGGGCGGAGGCGGCGTGGGGGGCTACATCCAGCATGACGGCCTGGAGCACAGGGGGGCGCCCGCGCAGGGTCGGCTGAAGAGTCACTCCCGGGACAGGGGCGGCGGAGGGGGCCACCGGAAGAGCAGCAACAGCAGCAGCAACAGCCCCGTCCACAGCATCCTGGCGCCGACGCCGAGTCCCACTCCGGTCTACGTCCGCGCCGGCCAGCAGCAATGGCACCAGCAGCAGAACACCATCCAGAGCCTCCAGGCGAGCGAGGAGAGCCCCAAGAGCAGCTCCTCGCCCGGCGTCACGCGAAAGGAAGACGCCAACAGTGGCCAAGAGAGTGTGAAGGGCAGCGCGGAGGAACCCTCCGAGGTGGAAGCCAGAGAAAGGTACGGCTGTTGGTGTTGCCCCAGGAGAGGCGGCTTAGACGCCTGGAAGCAACATCCTTTACATGCATGATAGTAAATTATTGATGGCTGTGAAACATTCATATCTAAGTTGGAGTATTAATCTGTGTAAGACAGGATCATATCCCAAGGAAGTAACAGGAGGCATTCACTGTTGGAATGTAAAGTGTAGCCACCGTCAGTGTAGCCACCGTCTGGCCTCCATTGTGTTAAGCTGGGTCAGGTGGATGCAGTTGTAGCTTGTATTACTGACACTATACGACAGGGATGTCCTCAGCTCGCTGGCAGCTCTCAGCATCCCAACTTATAATAGTAATTTAGTCTTCAGGAATCAGCTCTATCATTCTGCATGAGGACTCTTTAACCAAGTGGAGATTAGGGAAACACAACAACAACAACAACAACAACAACAACAACCACAACAACTTAGTCATCGACGGTTATTAACAGAGGTTGCAACCTCCGTCAGTATTTCCTATAAGATCTTGTAATTCAATAAATACGTCCGAGCGCCGTGTTGCTCATATATCTAATGAGGCGCAAATTGCAGCAACTCAGGTTTCGCTCCGATGCACCCGGCTCATACTAAGTTGTTTTAAACCCGAACTAAAATACAATGCGCTTGTTGTGGAACGGACGGACGCTCGGACGCCCTCTCAAACCGGCCTCGTCACACGTACTTCACGGGAAACGCGCATAGCACCGCTGGGGTTCTAGGTACCAGGTAGTCCGTCGGGCACGCTGTTAAATCCCGCGTTTGCTGCAGGAGGCGTTGGGGGGGGGGGGGGTGGAGGGCCGTGCGCTGATTTCTACTGAATTTCGGCGACTGTGACTGCGCGTAACCGCTCTTCTTTATGCATGACATTGAATTATTGATTGACGGCCGTGAAAGATTTATATCAAAATTGGAATATTCATCCGTGGAAGGCAGTGTTATATCCCAAAGATGTGAAAGGAGGGATTCACTGGTAGGCAGTGTGGTAATCCATTGTGTTGAGCTGGTTCAGACAGATACCGTTGTAGCTTGTATTACTGACAATATATGACAGGGATTTCTTCAGCTTGCTGGCATCTCCCATCATCCCAACTCAAAATTCTCATTTCCGACTTTCTGCATGAGGACTCCTTAATCAAGTGGAGATTAGGGGATCTGCCTGGGTTTCCTTATTAACTCAGGGAAGTCGGCTGTCGCCGTGATGACTCACCTGAGGACTGTTTGTTTGCAGTGTCTGTGGTTCAAGCCACATAAAAATCACACTCTTAATAATTAATTGGATGCAAAGCCAAGGCTGAGTTGCGGTGCAGATTACAGGCCCAAATGTCAGCGTGACTCCCCGGAGTGTTGCTAAGTTTTACTCGACACACACACACACACACACACACACACACACACACACACACACACAAAGGAATTTCGGCCCGAGATGTGGGAGGTGTGAGACGGCCATTACATCGCCTGACACATCAGCGAGCGCGGTGAGAGGATGTGGGAGGTGGTGGAGGGCAAAAATATGAATTATCTGAAGTTGAACAGACGCAACAGAGTCAAGGTTCTGTCACTCCAGCGTCTATAGAATTCCTCAAACCCTCGCTCTCGCTTCGCTTCACCGGCTTGTTTTTCCCACCTTTATTGTCGCGTTGCATCTTCATGCCAGGAAGTAAACAGGTGTTGCTCCAAAAGGTTGTTTGTGTGTGTGTGTGCGTGCGCGTGCGTGTGTGTGTGTGTGTGTGTGTGCCTGCGTGTGTGTGTGTGTGCGTGTGTGTGTGTTTCTGTGATGCCTGGTGGAACATTGAGAGCACCTTTCATCAAGGATAAAAAAGACATCGTCTGCTTTCATTTGCTCCGTGACATTCTAAGGTGATCGGTCTTTGTGTAAAAGGTGTCTTTGTTTCCTGCACCTGGTGCCGCAATGACAAAATGAAAGTGAATCCTCTGCATTGTTTCATAAAGACCCCACTGTATCAGTGTTATTATATCCATGAATCTTAATACATGCGCCTCCACTTAGCGGCAAAAAAATGTATCAATCTGGATAATACGTGGATGGTTCTTGGCTGAGCGGGTGCCCGGAATTGGGACATGAATTATTCTGAATTAAAACACAGTTTTGGAATCAGCTGCACGTTCGGCTCTGGCTGTCAGCGTAATTGGCAGATGTTGGTGTTTTGGGGTCCCCCGTGCGAGGAGGGTGCATGCATAAAAGATGTGCCTCACAGTGAGAATTTGTAACCGGGGCTCTCTGGGGGCCCTGGAGTTCACGCCGGACATCACACACTGACAATGCTGCTAAAATATTAAAGTGGATGGTTTTACTGTATGGCATCCGGGGCTCTACCGACTGGTTAATGATGATAAATGGAGGAATTTTGTTTTTATTTTAAAATCACTGCATCCATAAGGGTCATTTTTTTTTACACACAGAAAATTCATGTTTTGTTGTTGTATTCTTCATCATATTTGGTGAAATATAAATTACCCCGTCACTTCATCCGGATAAATTGATAACCTTGTCAACATCTGCTTTACATAATTATTGTATAATCTTTGGCTGATGATTCAGTGGCACAGTGTGGTACTGAATGTTAGCATTATGCAATTTGAAATGAACAATAGTCACGGAAGTTTTCTGTAAAGCTACTTTTTCCATCAGTCTTGATGGGACGACAATCGGATTTAGAGGGAAATGCAAAGTGAAAATTCCAGCAGCTAGACATTGATGGGTAGTGCACTTAAACCAAATCAATAAGCACAAACATCTATATTTATATGTAGGTTAATGCAACGTCTCAGCCAAACAATGCATCGGGACGGCGTCTGTGTGACATTCGGGGGCTTGTTGCATGCTCAGTGCGGGCTCAGCAGATGTGTGGGTGTCACTGAGATATGCACGTTCATTCGGCGCAGCAGCTGGGTGGCCCTATTACGTCGCACATCATAAATCCTTGACACATAATTTGTCACAATCTCTCCGGCTATATCGAGAAACGAGTGCCGCCGGCAGTGGAAAGCGCTCGAGTTTTAGGTCTCAGAAAAAAAAAGTTCTGTCAATCATATTGTGTGGTTCCCACAGTGAGCGCCTTTTCAGGGAGTTCTCCCATAAAAACACGAGAAATCCCATAAGTTCCCTCTTTTTTTTTTCTTGTTGTTGTTGCAGTTTTTCTTCCATTATATAATCTAGATTCTAGAGTACCGCCTCATACCGATAAAAAAAACAGCCGACGCTGAACGGTGGTGCTCATTCAAACATCTGCAGCGGTATTTTGGGGAATTAGGTGGTTTGTGTGTTTTTAACCAGATGTCATCCGGGTATTATCTGTGTCGCAGTGCTTGACGGTGAACCTGGTCCAAGCGCGGGCGTTTACCTCACAGCATTTTGTCTCAACAAACATCAAACACGACCTAACGCTGTAAGTGCCGCAATCTCACCGTTTCACCTCTCTCTCTATCTCTCTCTCTCTCTCTCTCTCTCTTTCTCTCTCTTTCTTTTCCACCCAAAACGTTTCCCGGGTTTATACGGCCCCGCACCGCGTTCGTCCCGTCTTCGCTCCCGATTCACGTCCCCTCGCCTCGGCACCGCCTCTACAGGATATATGTGCCAGGGAAGTTAACCTAAATGGAATGGAAACCGTGACCCCTTCGCACGGTAACAGTAACAGTGGCTTGAGTCAGCGGGCTGTTAGATTGAATGATATCTCAATTCCCGCCTCCCTCCGCCCCGCGGAAAGAAACACCACCACCTTCTCCGCCGCCCGCGGCTGTAACTCAGCTGCGCGTCAGTCGTCGCACGCTTAGACGTTCTTCTTCTTATGTCGGAGGTGTCCTCAATCTATTGCAATCTGATTTGTACGAGCGTTTTTTTTTAATATATATATATATATAAGGTAATGCCCCATCGTGGGTGCGACTAGGAGATGATAAATCCATAGTTTCCAGCGTCACCTCTTTGTGCTTTGAGGTTCGCTGAGCGGGGAAACAGCCGCATAATGTGCTGGACTCTCTCGCTTCTGTTCAAACGGTGATCAGCCACCCCCTCCCAAATGGACCTGATTCAAAGAAAATAATCCCTGACACAGCTCTCCATGAATTTTACATGCATATTATTAACGAGGGGCCAGGGCAGTGCCCCCCCCCCCACCCACCCCACCCCCGGGCGCTCACACTCAGTAATTTGAATTGAGAGAGTGCCGTGGTCACCCGTGATCAAGCTGTAGGCGTGCTGTGATGAGAGCGGGGAAAAAACAACACTGAGCCCCGTACGGCAGTGGAATGGGTGGTGTGTAAAAAGGAGAATTACCAGCCGGTGATTCAGAGCATATTAAGGTCTTGGTAATTTTACTTGTCATATAAACTATAAACTAAAATATTAACATGGGTAAGGATGTAAGGATTTTGACGTTAAAGTGAAAAAAAAGTGTTAATAAATAATACTAATAGTAACAATATAATAAAATATAGTATAATATAATATAATATAATAATAAAATACTTTTTAAAAATATTTATAATAATATAATTAGAAATGTAATAAAAATTATTATTATTAAAACATGTACATAAATCATATATACTGTATATACACACCTAAAATTGTACTTGCAGTTTACACCCTTTTCTCATGTAGATATATAAATATTGGGTCTGCAAAAAGCATACGCGAAATGATAATAAACACAAAAACAAGTTAATTTATTCTCATCTTCTACCTCTATCTCTGAAAGACACATAAAAGCACACACCAGGTATACCAACACAGTTTCCAAAAAAATCCTCCATGTTATTCAGCGGTAATCCTAGGAAATCTATCAAAGGGACCCTGCATCTCTAAAACACAAACACTGACAAACACACACCTCACTACCAAAAAACACCTCATTTTACTCTGCTTTGGCGTCCATGTTGAATAATACTAGAGATACCCAGAACACAGGGCCCTGCTGCAGTGTCCGATAGACGCCTCGGATGACCCCCTGGCATGTCCCCTCTGTGGAATCCCGTTACTCCGAAACTAATTAGACAGATATGTTAATCGATAATTTTACATTTCTCAGACAGAAAATCAACCTCCCCGCTACGTCGTGTTTGGCAGTTGGATGCACGAGTCAATATTAAAGCGTGGATCTCCCTGGGTTATCTATTAGGGGTCGGTTGCAGGATATATGCTGACACGACTTCACGATCACTCTCTCGCTCTTTTTACAATGCGTGGGGGGTTCGGTCATAGCAGTGGGTGGAAAAGATAAAACGGTATAAGGACGTAATAATTCATCGCTGTTAATACCCATGGCAATTCTTCACTGTCCCCTGGAGCACAGAAGGGCTCGTCGGCTATTTTTTTTAAATTCCATAAACCCTCTCTCTGGTGGTGAAAGTGGGTTATCAAAAAAGACCATCGAGATATGTCTAAGCCTATGTCTAAGTAATGGGTAATCAATATCTATTTTGCAAGGACAACTTAGACATAGAAAACCAATCAAAATCTATCTTCCAAGGAGAACTTACACATAGAAAACCATAACCATCACAGTTCATTGACAATTTATGGAAATTATTGTGAATGTTTTACCATGTTAGCATATTTGTAAAACATATCAGCAATTTAAACATTAAAATCAACAACCCATCAATGTATGATTGACTCTAGGTTTTTGTCCATTTATTGTCAATCGGCCCATTGTTTGCATCCCATAGTGTCTGGTACTTTCACAGGACTTTCCTGGTGATCTGCCATCATGATTATTAGTTTTGAACTGAATTGAAGATGTTCAAGTTATCCAGTAGTTAGCCAAGTTTGATAACAAGGCCTTGTATGCGAACACCAATCTCTCGGCTCTCTCTCCACTAAGCAGGGCTGCCAGGGTAGAGGAAACAACATCAGGGGAAGAATGCAGCTTATCATCCTTGCAGCAAGGATGAAAATAAGAGAGAGAAAATAATTCTATACAGAGGAATCATCTTAGTTCCACTGCAGGGATGGTGAGATTATGGCAAATAAAACATGCCGCTCCCCATTCCAGCACACAGTACGGCGTAGCAGCAAAGGCACAAATGCGACAGGATCATATTGTTATGCTCACTGACTCATAACAGATGTGAACCCATAAGCACGACACAAAAACAACAGGTAAGAAGTCAAAGTCCACAAGGTTTATTTCAAAAAACAGGCAGTGGTCAAAACCAGGTGATCAGTCAGAGATGGCAAACGTATTTGGCATGGAGCAGACCGAATCTGGGTCCAGGGAAACAGGCAGATAATCAGAGACTAGGGAACAGGCAGAGAATCAGGGTCCATGGTAATAGGCAGAGAATCAGGGTCCAGGGAAGCAGGCATAGAATCAGAGTCAAGGGAACAGGCAGAGAATGAGGGTCCAGGGAAGTAGGCAAAGAATCATAGTCCAGGGAATCAGGCCGAGAGTCACAGTCCAGAGAATCAGGCAGAGAATCAAGGTCCAGGGAAACAGGAAGAGAATCATAGTCCAGGGAATCCGATAGGAAATCAGGGTCCAGGGAATCAGGCTGAGAATCAGAGTCCAAAATAACAGGCAAAGGATCATAGTCTAGGGAACAGGCAGAGAATCGGGGTCCAGGGAACCAGGCAGAGGTTTAGACGAAGGTTAAGTAAACGTGTAGTAGTTGTGTGGGACAGCTCAGTGTAAGGCAAGAGACAATCTGGCAGGGAACAAAGGGAAGTGGACTGTAATTTAAACTGAAGGACTCAGGAGGGAATGAGCTGCAGGCGGGGGAAACTAGGTGAAGAGAAAGGAGTGACAGCAAAGCAAAAGCGAGCGGGTGGATATAAAATGACATGCGGATAATTGGCATGGCATGAGGAAATGACCAGATGGAAATAAAACATGGAAACAAATATAAATACTGGGAGATCAGGGAGGATTCATGACACATATGAAATATATGATATTCACTTGGGATATGCTACGCAGTGCCACGTCTGGCTCATTGGATTCGACAAAAAAATAAAATAAAAATCCCAACAAAGCTACTCAGCTGCCTTCCGGGACTGTAGGTTCTTCTAATCCATTTTGGAAAGAGTCATTTCCCATTTGGCACAGACAGGCACATTTTTTAAATTTTTATTTTTTCACAATTTCCTCTTGAAGACGACCTTAGTTGGAGTGAGATTGTCTGTAATGTGTCTGACTCGTGACCTTCTTGCGCTGCCGGCTAATCTGAAGTCTGGCCGCTCCTCTAGAGGTAATGGAACGACAACAGTGTCAAGGAGACGGGGGAGGAGAGGGTTTGGAGGACAGCGGGAAAGACAGAGCCGGGTTATCTTAATTGGTAATCTTGGAAAGAAGTCCTTCGATCAAACAGATAGCGGCAGGATCATTCTCAGGCAGGGCTGGATGGAGCCTGGAGGACATTTAAAGAAACATCAGTTTGGAGTTTTTCAGTGGCATCAGTGTCTATTCTCAGATGCGATTACTCACTTTAAGGTGTGGTATTTAAAATACAGGCTACAGGTAGGTCTAGAGTCGAGATGGGGCGAGGGGAGAAATGCTGTCTATTCTATTCTTTAATACTCTTACTTTTAGGGGCGTCATGGTGGCTCAACCAGTTAAGTACTGTACGCGGTACCGTACAGACGGCCGCCACCCAGGGTTCCAATCTGCCCTGCGGTCATTTGCTGCGTGTCTCTCCCCGTCTCGACCCCCTGTTTCCCATCGCTCTCCACTGCTCTCTACATTAAAGGCAAAAAAATGTATTTTAATATTTTAATAAATATATTTTAAATTATTTTTCAAAGGTGATTGTGACCAGCAAAACACCACATTTGATAAAATAATAAATCCTAAAAATGTACATGACACAATACATTGTAAAGGAAAGGAATATACTGTACAAATATGTATACATGTAACACAAATAGATAGATACAGTAGGTAGACAGACAGACGAATAGAGTAGACAAATACAGTAGACAGGTAGATAGATAGATAGATAGATAGATAGATAGATAGATAGACAGACAGACAGACAGACAGACAAACAGACAGACAGACGGACAGACAGACAGATAGATGGATAGACACTTTATTCATCATTATAGACCCTTGAGTATTATTCCAGTAGCTTTTAAAAAAGCAGAGCAGGTAGTTTGTCATCAGCTTGTCTCTCATTTAAATGAAGGTGTATTTATTCTGTGCCCGGTGCAATTTGCTTTTCCAAAGCATCATTCGACAGAAACGCCAAATTGCTTTTTTGTTGAACAAATTTTGAATAAAGCCATCTTGATAATGGTGGTGTTGTGAAAGCCTTCATTTATTAGATTTCAAGAAGGAATTTAAAACGAGTTAATCATGTTTTAATTTTAAACCTTTGAAAATTAAATGGATCTGTCAATGCCCCAACCTGGATGGGATCCTGCCTAACTAAAAGGAAACAACGTACACGAGTGGATGATAAGTGTTCCTCATTTGCTAGTTGTGCTGTAAGCCTCAAGCAGGGCCGGCCCGAGGCATAAACAGACTAAGCGCCTGCTTGGGGCCACCGGACAGCCCCCGAGAGAGGTGGGGGGCCCCCAATCAGCAGTGTGCCGGGAAATCTCTGCTCCGCTGCACGTCCCCAATTTCCCGTTTCTCCAAACAAAACAAAACAAAAACTGTCCCCAGCCCTCCCCAGGGCCCTACAGTATAAAGATTTGGACCAGCCCTGCCCTCAAGGGTCTATTTTAGGACACATTTTATTTAGTATATGTATGATTGATCTCCCTCAAGTATGTCCAGTATGTCCAAATGTGTGCTGATGATACTGTAATGTTTTAACCATGCAAGATCTAAACAACATGCTTCAGCCAAACTGCAGCATGTTGCAGTGAGCAAGGTGTCCGATTGGCTGCTGTCGCTAATTCATTATCGATCCTTTATGTAAGCAAAAAAGTTTGCATGTGTTTCACAGTGAGGATCAGTAATTCAGTTAATCCTGACATTTGAATGAATAATGAAGTCACCGCATCTGTGACACCTGTTAAATATCCAGGCATTTTCATCGACACAAACCTGTCTCTCAAAAAGAAAATTAGTAGGGTCATTAGCGGTATTAAATTTAATCAGAATAATTTTAAGAGCATCAGGCACCAGTTGTCCCCATCTGCTTCAAAGCTTTTTGGACAAACCGGTACTGATGATTTTCCCCATCTGTCCTCCTGTATAACAATCTGGTCCCAGGCAGGTGTGACTACACTCAAGCCTGTCTAAAAAAAACCAAATCCTAAAAGTACGACATAAAAAGCCAAGGAACTATCATCACTGTAACATTCCGGATAAAATATAATTTCCTAAATTTTGATAACTTCTTATTTTACTCTGAAGTATGCCTAATGTTTAAAATTATTCATTATCTGGTACCCCCTCCTCTTTGAGGAGCCTGTACTTGGCCTGTACCGGCAGTGGTTGTGGTGGTAGGTCTAGAGCATCTGCTCTGGGTGACTGGGTACCGCAGAACAGAAAGACAGCCTTTGGTCAATCTGCTTTCTCGGTTAAAGTAGTGGGGAAGTGGAATTCCATCCTCACAACCATTATAAACCCAGGAAGCTTTGGAGTGTGTAAAACCTGCCCCGAGCTCTGGCTGAAGTCAGTCAGTCATCTCACATTGACGGATTTGTATGTGTTGTGCTGTCTTACGTGGTGTATTTGTCTACCTGCCCGGGAACAACAGATGTAAATTAGCTGCTGGCTAAATCTGGTGCAATTACTTTTAATTGTGTGCTGGCCCTGCAAAAATTCACAGTAAAAAAATAAATAAAAATTAAAAAAATCATCTCCGGAGGGAAATTGCAATGTCCCAGCAGCTCACACCAAACAATAGGCAGTAATAATAACAAACAATAAGAATATAAAAATATAAAATTGACAAGTGGCAACATCTGGGGAAAAGAGTAAAATATACAATAAACCTCACAATTTACTGTACAGCATAAAATATGTCAGGAAAATGGAAAAATACACACATACGGTATATACTGTGTATACACATACATACATGAGAGAAAAATGTAATAAAATAAAATAAAATAAAAATAATAATACATGGAGCGACATGGGGATCTCGTGCCGTATTTATTCCCTCTGCACATCACCGTAGGAACAGCGACTGTTTTTTCTTTACTTTTGCAACCCAAACTTAAGCCCAAACTTTAACGTAGTTCAACCGGATAATTGCATCGGCCGCGCCGCTCGCCTTTATGTCGCTCCTTTTTCAATTACTTTCAGACAAACGCCTCCACCATGTAAACGATTGTCCCGGTGGCATTTCCCCCAGAGTCAGGTGTTTTCCGGGGGCCTTTAGCGTCTCGATGAGGCCCCTGCAGCGACTACACAACTCTCGACTGAAAGGAAAATAAACACCTCAGAGAAATTTACAGCTCCCCGGAATGTGATACGGAAGCAATTAGTGTCTGAGAGATTGGTAGGCACAAAAAAAAACAAAAAACCTCCGGGCGTGCCCCCGAGCCGATAAAGCGATGTATCTGAGTTTTTACTGCCCCCGTTGGTTATTCCCTCTCATTTGGGCTGTTCCTCTTGGAAGGATCCCGAGCCGGCGGGGGGATTGCAGAGACAGGCCCAATAAATTATTCTCGTATTTAGCATAAAGCCTGCCCCCAATAAAGATCCATGTATTAAAGGGGAGCGTAGTGACCACAGCGCCGTATAAACAAATTCCACAGCGGTGGGGGGTGAAATGGCTTCCTTGGTAATCAAAGAGGGGGGAAGGCGTGCGCGCCGCTCCGAATTCCTTTTATGATTCGGCGTTAATCAGGACGCCAATACGCCACCGCGGCGCTGCCTCTTTAACGCCTCTTCCCGTGCGTCCGATAAAAAGACGCCGCCGCGCGTCGTATTATTTTAGCTGATGCGGCTCGCGAAGGAGACGCGCCAGAGACAGCCGTTGGCGTTCGCTTTGCTTTTTTTCGGGAGAACGAAACCGGAAAAAAAAGAAGCACAACAGCGGCGGCAACCCAAGACAAAACTTTGTAAACAATCAATCTTTATTTTTTTTTCCCCGACTGCCGGGTTTAGGGTTAGGGTTAGGGTTAGGGTTAGGGTTAGGGTTTGGGTTAGTTGACAACCCTAACCCTAACCCTAACCCTAACCGCCAAGTCGCTCATGACCTCCGCTGCGCAGATAACCCTGCAGACACACCGTGTGCCTTCGCTCGCCGGTGAAACCTTAGACCCTTTTTTTTTGTTTGTTTGTTTTTGTTTTTCGATTGTTTCTTGAGTTCACTGGTCCCCCCCCCCCCCCCCCCCCGTCAGAGTTGTTTAAGTTCCTTCAGTAAAGACGCTTTTGTTTTGAAATCTTTTGGTCTCCTGCCCCGTCCCTCCACTTTTGGGTTCCACTCCCTCGGCCTCGTCACGCGGTGAGAGGCGGCTTAGGTTTGTTTATGCAGTGTAACAAACAGCCCTAAATATCACAGAGTGGATTTCCGCCGTATAGGACGCCAAATAGACCGGCCGGGCATTATTTCGCCACGGAGGGAGTCGGTGGGATTACCCGACCGCCTGTAAAACGGCATGTAATCTAGCCGCCTACGGGGAGCGGGGCTCAGCCTCGCAAAGTCACCGTCTTTCAAAAGCGCCCGCAATGTACACACACGCGCGCACACACACACACACACACACACACACACACACATACATGGAGTCCGTTCAGAAGGGGTGTGTTGCCCAGATTCCGGCGCTGCTCGCCCCGGTGGACCGCACTGTTTACTTATCCACTTATGTACGGTGTTTAGTCTGTTACAGATTTAATTTCAGCCTCAGAGTGTCAAGGATGCAGATGCACTGGAGGGATTACCGCATGTAGGACTGCCATGTGTCCAAATAAAGCCCCATTGTCGCCGGGAAATATGGTCGCTTATCGCGCGGGCCGCAGCCTACCTTCCCCCTTTCATTTCAAAACGTTAACCCGTGAGGGACGCAAAAGGGAAGTGCCGCGTGATGTTTAGTAATATGAATTTGTAGTTCTTTTGTGTGTTTGTGTCGGAATCTGTTTTTCGGGAGACACATCTCGAGGAGAGGGTTATTGCCTCTGCGGCTCCCTGTTTTGGTACCTAGATAGAGCTCTTAATCACAATCAAAGGGAGTGTTTCCATTCCGCAAAAATCCTCCCTGCGGGCTTTCTGCGTTGTGAGGATTCAGCGACAACGGTGCCTGTGTTAAACTGCGCCAAATCAAAGGGCCATCACATCCCAATCCCCCTCCTATTTAAAAAACAAATTTCCCTTGATATCGAATTTACAAGGAGTCGTCCGTTGCATATATTTTCCGGAACGGTTTTCCGTGCACGAGCAGCCTTCAATGTGTCGTCCGACGGCCCGCTAACTTAGGCTCACAGCTCTCCATCGCCTCCTGTTTCCCTCTGCCGCAGGTTGGTCCTCAGCAACTTCTCCAGAATGACCACCAACTGCTCCGACGAGTTCTTCCAGGCCACGAACCACGCCGAGCAGACGTTCCGTAAGATGGAGACGTACCTCCAGCACAAGCAGCTGTGCGACGTCCTCCTGATCGCAGGGGATCACAGGATACCGGCTCACAGGTTGGTGCCGGCGTCGACGCGTCCGTCTGCTCCCGTTTGATTAATTACGACCGCTGTCCGCATTAGCATTAAGCCGAGAGCTACATGCCCGGATCAGCTTCATCAAGACGTCAATGCGGCTGCACAGGGATTCATTTGTACCCCGGCGTTCGAGCTGAGAAGCTGTCTGAGGGAAACTGGGACTCTCAAGGAAATGTCGATTCTGGCGTCAAAGACAAAGTTGATTCACCCCCTTCCCTCCTCATTTGAATCCATATTCATCAGGCTGCATCTGCTCAGTTGGGTGGATAAAAATGGTGGATTGGATTTAGACACAAGTTTATCCACCAACGAGATCTTTCTCTTCGTAGCTGCTTGTTTGAGTCACAAACCGGTCCAAACCGAACCGCTGCAGCGCCGGGACCAAAACCAATCGATGGCATCGACCCGGGTCCCCAGGCGGCTGTTATTTGGCAATGGCTTTGTTTTCCTGTGGAATTTTGGCTGCAGTGGAGGTGGTTTAGCTGTTTACAGTAGCTGTTTGTCCTCGGACTCCAGCGGCTCCTTCACTTTGTTAGCATCAACCTCTAAAAGCCCCTTGAGGATTTGTTATGTACGGACACACCCCACTCTCCAAATATCAAAGCGGGCGAGGAGCTAACTAAATGATGGCTTCATTGTGTTTGTCAAACTAAACAACGACGTTCTCCGCTTTGTGTAAACTTCCCTCCGAAACAAACTAATTTCCCTTGTAATGGCACAGATTCACTCCTTGCCCGCATGAATTAACCAGTGTGTTATCTGCACGAGACAAGGGCGTAAACAGTATTAGCGTTCCGACTGCCGGAGCTGGAAACACTGACTCATTTTGGGGGATAATTTCTTTTCATTAGACTCTGAGACAAGGCGACCAATTAAAGGAGTCATGCAGAACGAGTGTAACGGCGGGAGTCACTTGCGGCTAAAATGGTTGATGGCGCTGTCTTGTGAAGAAAGCAAACGACTCTTCATCAACGTTAGAAACCAAACTGAATTCGAATTAGCACACAAAGTTCACTGGAGAGAAAAAAAGGCAAAATCAACCATGCATTCTCAGAAATTATCTCAGGTGCAGTGCAGATGTGCAGCCACATCTGTCTTGGGTCTAGGTAATTGGGTCCAGGGTCAGGGTGTCTGTACGCATGTTGCACGTTAGAGTAATCAACAAGCAACAGGTAAAACCACCATCCCCGCACACACACAGGAGAGGGGCCCTTGTCATGACATGTTTTCCATTTGCTCCAGGCTTGTTCCACCTAGCCCACTCTCTACAATAAAACCGATGTGTTTTAAATGCCATCGCCTGTGTCTCCGTGTCGGAGGGCCCTGAAAACGCAATTTGGGTGACGTGTGGCAGGCGAAACGGCCACCGTGATTCAATTGTGCAGAATTTTTGGACATTTATAAATGCCGTTGCGTTGCAGACTGGTCCTCAGCGCCGTGTCGGACTATTTCGCCGCCATGTTCACCAACGACGTGCGGGAGGCAAAGCAGGAGGAGGTGAAGATGGAGGGAGTGGATCCCGAGGCTCTCAGATCCCTGGTTCATTTCGCCTACACTGGTGAGTGGCTCGTAAACAAATTCACTGTGGCCTCCAACGAGTGGTTATAGGAACCCAGGAGATGTGCGGGCGTGATTAAAACGGATCAATAAAGTGATATACCGTATATCTCCATATATCACCCGAGTGGTGGGATTGGAGGAGTGACACTGAGATGATACCTCTAATTTTATGGTTTGGTCCTATGAGTATTCCTGCGCGGTACCATACAGCGGGTTCCATCATCTCCCTTTCCCCCATTTATTTTTTGTCTCTCGCACAATCTCTCTCTCTCTCTCTCTCTCTCTCTGTTATCCCATAATACTTTATGTTGGGTTCTCGTTCGCTTTCATGATTCAGATCGTAATGCATTTTTACTTTTATTATTCCATATAAGGTCAATGGGTTTTACTGACAACCTTCAAAATAGAGATCCATATAAAGGCTAAAGTTATTAGAGCACAACATTTGAACAACGTGAGACCGGTAGTTAGGGTGTTTTATATATATATATATATATATATATATATATATATATTTTATTTTTTTAAATAAAATTGATTATAAAAATTTGTTATGTGCTGCGATGTGATTACTTCTTGTTGGTCCAATAAAAAACAAGGTGTTGTGGCTTCCCTTGACATTGCCAGGCGTCCTTGAGCTGAAGGAGGAAACCATTGAGAGTTTATTGGCGGCCGCCTGCCTGCTGCAGCTCTCGCAAGTCATCCAGGTTTGCTGTAACTTCCTGATGAAGCAGCTCCACCCATCCAACTGCCTGGGGATACGCTCCTTCGCCGATGCCCAGGGCTGCATGGACCTCCTAAACGTGGCTCATAACTACACCATGGTAGGATGGGATTGTATACAGTATATATATATATATATATATATATGTATATATATATATAAAATGTGGCTGGGAAAGCCACGATAAGGGACGTTGCATTTCCTCAAGTTATGACAAGCCGTGAAGTTACCGCAAGTTTTGATTTAAATGAAAGTCGTTATAGTGGTAAGTAGTAGACTGGATCACATTAAGACAGTTTCGACTCCCCACTCTTATAAAATCTGGATGTTCTTACAGGAGCAACAACATGAAGAATCAATCAGACAACAGATCTGTCAGGGTGAAAAAATTAATCTGATTGGAATATAGATAGATGTTTCTCCCCACTCCTCCATCCTTAACATAATACAAATACCGATATGGTGGGAAGTCGCCCATCTCAGTACGTGCTCGGATACCGCATTTGATGATTTGCGCCCATCGTCCTCTTTGAAGGTCTGATTTAAATAGTCCGACCTGATCCGCTGCCGCTGCCTCGGTCATTTCTGAAATGTAATTTCAGCGGATGGGGGATTGCATGATGTGCACATTTGAATAGAAATTGAGTGGTTTCATGCTTCCAGTCTATCTAATTTTGTTATGCGGCTGCCGCTGGTAGATACCACACAGCCGGCACATTGACTAATATTACACCACACTTGTACAAAAAAAAAAAAAAAAAGAAGAAGTCAATCCTATATACTTCATTGGGATTGAGATCGGTGCTCACATTCGGCAGATAAGGCCTCGCTGTGACAGCGCGTTATCTCCTGAAGGACATCTGCTCGGCCTGTTTACGCCGGGGCCCTGTCCAGTGCAGAAGGTTAATCTAATCACACGCCTGCACAAGAGGACCGAACTTCCTGTTGGATGGCTGCAGTGAAGCACGCAGCGGGCGCGGGGCTTCCTGGAGCGTCGTGGAGCTTCCTGGAGCTGCCTGGAGCTGCCTAGAGCTTCCTGGAGCCCCGTCCTCTGGGCTCGCAGAGGACAGGGTTGCTGTTTGGATAAGCTTGTTTTTCCTGGAAGGGGCCTGTCAGCCCACATCTGCCCCTGACATCCCTTTCCTTCCTTAAAAGTGAGGCCTTTTTTGTTATTATCCGGTGGTCAACAATGTGATATTTCTATTGTTCGGGTTGTACTATGTCATGACAGCCCTAAAAATAATGCATTTTTCATGCATCGTGCAATGGATGGTTAAAGTGGCAATCCATAAGATTATTTTGTCAAGAAAATAAATGACGCACTTTATATGAAACAGCCATTCAATGTGGAAATGTGGAATGGAAATGCTGTTTCCATTATTGGTGGTGTGGTCCACTGCAAGCACAAGAAGTGAAAGTGATTATCACACAATGTTCACTGGGGACTCTTATTTCCTATAGAACATTTGAAAACCATGAAACCAACCATGAATTCTCAGAAATTACTCCCAAGTCGTTGGACACAGATAATTCAATTAAAACAAATTAAAAACAGTTCTGAATGGAATTCTGGGACTTGTCGCGTAATCCACTCAACACAGACGATCTAATGTATTGCCACTTTAACTCAATACCAATTCATGAAAATTATGAATCATGACTAATAAATAATGAGATATGAGATACATATTTTCTGGCAGGTGTGAGCCATCACAGCATAGGAAAAGCCTGTAAAATTCTTTAAAAAGCAATCCAGCGATTCAAATGCTAATCAGTCTTCCGTAAA
The DNA here is from genome assembly GCF_960531495.2 of Zeus faber. Taxonomy (NCBI): domain Eukaryota; kingdom Metazoa; phylum Chordata; class Actinopteri; order Zeiformes; family Zeidae; genus Zeus; species Zeus faber. The sequence continues at coordinate 14,245,309 of NC_137199.1, read as the reverse complement.
ACACTGTTATTATGCAATTAGCCCCACGCTGTAGTTAAACAAATTAGAATCTTCTTCCTCTAATCTTGTTTTCCAAGCTGTTTACTCAGCAATGAGTTCTCCACCATCAGCGAAGACATACTCTTTTTTTTTTTAATGGCTGTGGAATTACCGCGGTTGATTCTAATGTATTCAATTCCAGTGTCAGCAGTTTGAGGCCGGTGATTGCAAATGATCAGTCTGTGCCGGTGTCAAACCGTGGGACGGCGCATCTCCCTCAGTAATACCACGGCCGATCAATGGGCGTCCCTCATTTCATTAAGACCACGTGCGCTAAGCTCTTAAAGCCCGCTCTGGTAATGGATCCGACCCAAACATTGTAATTTGTTACGTATTGATGATCGATAGGTTGCTTGTTCTTTTCTTAATTGTTGCTGCAACCTGAGTTACCGTGCAGCCACCACACCGACCGCCTGACGTTAAACCGTCCGTGCGATAAATAACCCTCTTAATTCATATACATAGTGGAACAATGCTCCGTTCAGTGTTCAAGGATCCCCCCCCCCTTTAATATGTGTTTTAAAGTTGCGCACCACGACGAGCCGTAATGTGGAGTAGTTTATATGGTTTTGCAGCGGAGCCGCCGTCCGCGGTGCCCTTGCCGAGGCCGTCACGGCACTGTTGGTAATATATCTCCCGGGCTTGTGGCCAGTAAATGGAAGATCAATCACTGGGAAAGGCTTTTCCACCGAGCGGGACGCTGCGCCGACGCGATGCTTCTGTTGGTTTTGTTGTCTCATAGTCCTCGGCTCCTAATGAAAACCCAATCAACAACATGTACCGCAATCAATTATGAAATATGTACAGCGGCGAGCAAAGGCACTTCGAAGCAGAGGCGGATTGATTTCCAAGTGGGAAGTGTTGGATGAAGGCCGATGGCAGCCTGGTTAACGCATAAAAAAAATAAAATAAAATAAGATAAATAAAAATAAAAATACCCCATCGTAAATATAATACTGACAGTCTCTAACTTTTAGATTTACTTTAAAATGATCTTAGGTTATTGTGCATCGTTTGAGTTTGCCGTCTCTACTGCTCACCACTCATTGCCAACATAGCTGTCCTGAGTGAGCTAGACGTCGGAGTGATGAGGTCGAACACAAACACTGCGTAGAAGAGTAGAACTCAGAAGGTGTTGGGGAGGCGCAGGGACCGCGGCAACATGGTGCCAATGCGGGTAGGGCAGGATGGACCGGCCGCTTAAATGGGCCAAACCATATAAGAGCGTGCCCTCTACAGTATAGACCATTTTGCTCTCCCACCCTGACTGTAATTTACACTTGCTCAGGTTGAACGATGCATTAATTAACGATCCTTGAATAGATAGGTTATTATTATAAACTGCAGGGTGGATAAAAAAAATTGGAGTGGAATAAACCGGGGAATGTGCCCGAAAGGTGGTGGAGAAAGCCACACCTAAGCACCAAGCAACACGCAAGCACAGTTTCACATAACACACACACACACACACACACACACACAACTAAACACACAAACACATGCACACTTTCCTACACTAGCGCAAACACCCACACACACGCACACACACGGTGTTGATGGCTGATGGTTATCCGCTTCCCACACAGTGCTGCCCCCTCTGACCTCCGACCTCTAACCCCTCCTCCTTCGCCCTTCCAGGAGCACTTCCTGGAGGTCATTCAGAACCAGGAGTTTCTGCTGCTGCCCACGGCCGAGATCGTCAAGCTGCTCTCCAGCGACGACATCAACGTGCCGGACGAGGAGACCATCTTCCAGGCGCTGATGATGTGGGTGCGCTATGACGTCCAGCGGCGGCAGCAGGACCTGGGGGTGCTGCTGGCCTTCATCCGCCTGCCGCTGCTGCCCCCGCAGGTGAGAGACATACTCAGGTGGTACAGCGTGCGGAGCCAAGACGGACGGTGTATTTTCGTCAAAACCTAGTTTACGCTCTGCTACAAATTACTAGTAAAATCAGGGTGGGTTTGACGTCACAGATTCTAGGCAATGCATGGAGAGTTGTACAGCACGCTTCACGCGCACGAGCAATTCAAAGTGCTTCACATAATGTATAAAAGACATATTATAAATGCAAAAGAGGATAAAAGCGTATGAATAAAAGGCTAAACGCCGGTAAAGACATAGATAGGCAGAGACAACAGGTGAAAGTGCAAATTAAAACAGGCCAACACACTTTGGTGTTTAGGACTCTAACCCAGCCTATACAACGTGGGACTCAAACCCACACCCGCCTTGGTCTTTGAGACTCTAGCCCCAATTAGAACCTTAGTAGGACAAACATTTTGAGTTATAAAACCCTTTAAAACAGGATGGCTGCACACAAAGCTCATCGTGCTGCCGATGACAGCTGCATGAGAAGCTCCAGCCATATTTAACGTGGGCTTCCAGCCAAGCTTATCTAAAGGCGTTTACTTGCTTTAGTGGCTGCCTTGCCGCTGAGTCCATTCGACAGTAGCATTGCGGAGCCAGCCTGTTCACTTATTTTCTACCGTCGGTACGATTGTCGAAATAAAATGAATGTGTTGGAGCAGCGTGGCATAAAGAAGCCCACATGGTTTGCTTTGTGCCTGGTGGCTGTACCTGTGCTGTCCTGTGCCATTTACCCCCATGGCCAATACATAGACTAATATTTGTCCTCGATTATGGTCGATGTTATTACAGCTTAGTGCATATTCAAACATGAATTAATTATTGGTGTATATCCTTCGTGGCTTCATGTATAATACACATGTGTATATAGCTGGTAGCAGCTTCATGCAGGGGGCTGTGCATGTGCACATAAGCTGTTTGCTTTTTAGGTGGTCTATTAATGATCTAGAAATGTGTTTTCATTTTTTATTACTATTTTGTTTTAGCCTTTTACAAAGTATTGGTTCGTATTTTTCCTGTTTTCTTTCTATTACTGATTGTTATTTTGATATGAGCTTTTGTGCTCATTTACAAGAAAAAAAAAATCGAAATAAAGACCTGCTTATAGGTTTACACAACATGATGTCTGTTTATATCACATTGTGAACAAACACTGTAAAACGGAAAGGAGACACAAAGTAAAACAATGACGGAAAAAAAACGAACATCATGGAACGAATATAGAAAAGCTTTGAATTTATACATGTTGGGACAGTGAAGTGAAGCATGTGACGTCCATAGTGGAACTTTATTGCTCTTTCCCAGAAGCTGTCCATTGAGACTAAATGGAGTGTGATTTGCTTAAGACATACCAAAATCGGATTTTCTCAAAGCTGCACCTGGCCGTGCAACTTAATGGCGGTGGATGTATCCCAGAATGCAATTATGTGGCAGTAAAACCTTTTTCCCAACCCAAACGGTTCTCCAGCCCCTGTGATGAGTTTCCTGCTAGAGGTCGGTGGCTTGGGGAGTCGTTCTGAAATGCTGCAAACGCTGGGTGTCGCTGAATCTGGAAGCTCGGCATTGGCATGGTTTTAATGTGGAGATCCCAGCGCACGCAGCAGAGTGCATCCCGCCACGTACAGTAATGCAGTGTGAAAGCTCATATTCCCTGCTCATTACTTATCTTATCAAAATGGATTGTAACATGCACACATAGAGACTTTTTTTTTACCATGCAATATATATTATATGTCAAATTCAATTCAAATATTGATTAAGGTCGCCAGTTTCCTACTATACAAACAGCCTTTCAGGACAAGATGCTGTGTTGGAAGTTCAAGTCCATAAAGGAAATGCAGATATTGCATTTTAAATTAGATAAAAATATATGACATTCAAAATTCATTTTCATGCAATATCCTTTCTAAAAACTGTCCGGCAACCTAAAAGGCCCCCGAGAAAAACAAAACATAAGAAAGAGGTATTTTTTAAATTGAGAGCTAGTATGGACAGAATATGAGTGGTTGTTTAACTGTCTATTGCTCTAGTCTAGTCGTTGTTTACATTTCACTCTACTCACCATTCATACACATCCGATCTTAGATTTTTCTAATGAAGAGACTAATGTCATTTTACAGACCCTAATCAATGCAATATAGTTTATTTCAGCTTGAACCAATTTTCTCTGCACCCAAACCAACTATATGGTGAATTAAGGTGTCACTGCAGTCAAACAAAGCACAAGTACAAGTACAAGTCAATAAAGGGATAAGATGTAAGATGGAGATAAAAAAACCCCCTAAAAACTCAGCCTGGGAACGACGGCCGTAACGCTGAAGTGAGTAAATCCATCTGTTATATCTCCCCACACAGCTCCTTGCAGATCTGGAGAACAACAAGATGTTCTCGGATGACCTGGAATGCCAGAAGCTCCTCATGGAGGCCATGAAGTACCACCTCCTGCCCGAGCGCAGGCCCATGTTCCAGAGCCCCAGAACCAAGCCCAGGAAGTCCACCGTGGGCGCCCTCTATGCTGTGGGAGGGATGGACGCCACAAAGGGTACCATGCTGTCTCCATGGCATGAATCCACTTCAATCAATTTCATCCAGCGTCTGACATTTTACTGGAATGACACTAATCATTTAGTAATAACAGTAATCGTTTATGTATATGTAGTCATTCACTGTTATTGTATTATTGTATTTATATTTATTCGTCCTGTATAGTATAACCATCTATATTAATATTCATATTTTACACCCACACTGTCACTCGGCCCCAGCTTTTAGCTTTTTACTTCCTTTTTCCTGCCCATAGAATCACATTTTGTATATTCTGTATATATTTAGCAAGTTTTCGTTTGTTTTCATTTAACAAATCTTTGTGTATTCTGCTTTTTTACATTTCACTCCTGTTTAGCTATTATTAAATGTATATTTTGTTTTTAGAATGTGGCTATTTTTGTATATTTGGCTATTTTAAATATATTTTACTTGGCTTTTACTTATATGTTTGTCCCCCCCCCCCCCCCCCCCGACAGTTAAGCTTTTTCTTTTGCTTATTCTTTGTACAGCAACGCACCAATCCTCACCACGATAAATTCCTTATGTACGAAAATGTACTCGGTCCAATTAAGAGATTCGGATTTAGATTCTGCTTCCGATTCTGATTTGTCATCGTATAAATTCCCCCAGGATCCACCACCATAGAGAAGTACGACCTGCGGACCAACACGTGGCTCCAGGTCGGGGTGATGAACGGCCGGCGGCTGCAGTTCGGCGTGGCGGTGATCGACAACAAGCTGTACGTGGTGGGAGGACGCGACGGGCTGAAGACCTCCAACATGGTGGAGTGCTACAACCCCATCAGCAAAGTGTGGTCCACCATGCCGCCCATGTCCACACACCGACACGGCCTGGGTGAGCATGCAGAACTCTCTTTATCTTATCTTGTCTTATCTTATCTTATCTTATCTTATCTTATCTTATCTTATCTTATCTCGTCTTATCTTGTCTTATCTTATCTTATCTTGTCTTGTCTGATCTTATCTTATCTTATCTTGTCTTGTCTTATCTTATCTTTTCTTATCTTGTCATATTTTATCCATTGCATTGACTGGGGTCAGTTAAATGCCATTTGTTGTTTTATTGGGGGTGTGTAAGGTTCAGTGTGTATGAATGGTGAGCAGAGTAAAATGTAAACAACAGAGAGTAGAGCGATGGAAACTCAACTACCAAACTCAAAAGTTTTCTATTTCCTTACTCTTATTGAAAATATTTCTTATAGACGTATTTCTTCTGTGAACAGGAAATAATCAAATGCAATAAATGACATTTGCTTCAAATACATTTTTGCATATTTTACTGCCACTTTCCACTTCCTCCCACCAGTCCCGCATCAGCTCCCACAAACACATATAACAATCAAATAAAGTTTAAAAACTCCAAAAAAAAGTTTAGATTTTAGCCGTAGAGGATACTGATACTGTCCAGATTCTTCAAAAATGTCAAATGCAATTTGTTTCTTCCAAGTGATTTTAAGAGTGTTATAAAATTGGCGTGAAATCAAAATGAGCAAAAACAAACAACATGAACAACAATCATACCTGTATAATCAGAATCTTTTTTGTGGTAAAGAATGGTGCATTGCTGTATATGATAATTACCATAACAAAAGCTTAACATTCTGAAAAAGAAATATACAAATATACAAAAAAAGCCAAATTAAAAAAATGAAAATAGACAAATATACAACAATATTCAGAAAACACAATATGATATTCTATGCACAGGAACTATAGCAAATTAAAGAACTATAGCAAATTAACATGAATAAAATATGGCAGATCATTATTTTTAGCTCCCGCAGGTCACCACAGTGTTTTATGTTGAGTTGAATGTTAATTGTCTTTTATTTTGTCCAGTGAATTATATTTGGGTGATGATATTCAGCCGTAATATGACATTCAATCACACTGAAATGTCTGTTTTAATGTCCATTTCCAATCTGTCCAGTTAGGATCCAAACCCCACGGAGGTAAAATTAACGCGTTACACTACGATGTAATTACTCATCATCCTCAGCCGTGACATTTATTGGCTTCAAATAAATTTTGCATAATTATTTGAAAGTAAAGAAGTACATCAATATCACGCCCTGTGTTATAATCCCAACATATGGGGTACGATATCCATATAATGTTATGGAAATATTGTTACAACATAATGCATCATGAAATATAAGTATTTTTATCACCCGGTGTATAAAACATCAAGGCTGCATAATGGTAATGATAATATTAATAATAATAATAATAATAATCATCATCATCATCAGCATCATCATAATAATTATTATCATTGTTATTCACAACGGTTAATGTGAAAATCAATCTTTTTTAAAATGTCCTCACAAACAATTATGGACCTTATCATTGCAAAATATGGCATTGTTAATTTTGATTGCGCTGAGTAGGGCCTAACAGTTAAGAGTTTGTATAATTGATGATATCAATATAAAAACAAAGAAAATGTCCAACCGCAGTCTGCTACATGATACACACAATCACACTCTGAGAATTGCAATGAGAAGATGATATTATAGATAGGCAGACAGACAGACAGACAGACAGATAGACAGATAGACAAGTGGATAGATGGATAGATAGATAGAAAGATAGTTAGATAGAAAGAGAGATAGATAGATAGATAGATAGATAGATAGATAGATAGATAGATAGATAGATAGATAGATACTTTATTTATCACCAAAGGGAAATTGCAGTATCCCAGCAGCTCACATCCACACAACAGCCATACTGTATGTATATATATATATATATATATATATATATTCCTATTCCTTAAAAAAACGACCCTTGCAGTAACAGTTCCTCTCTCTCCTGCTCGTTTTTTATTATTATTATGATGATTTTTTTTTTATTACACGCGTCCACTGCCTGCGTCGCCCGAAACGCTGTAAATTGCAGGCGGGTCACCGCCGGCACGCTGGGAAATCTCCGAACGGACCTTTGATAACTCTCGCCTTTCCCGTATCAAAGCCTCGTGGCTCCCCTTCCTCCCCCGGTTGGCGGCTGATCAATCTGCGCTCAGGAGTGTTTCGATTTATGGCCGAAACGCGCCTGGCTCACGGAGCGCCGAGATCTTGTCGAGTCCTTCGGCTCCCGCCTTCCCTCCCTCTCGCCCTGTGTGATGGGTGAGCACAAGATGAGCTTCTATAGATAGACCTGTGTCGTCCCTGATCTCCGCCGCCGTGGGTTTTCTGTCCGTCCTTCTCTCGCCGCGCTCACAATCGGAGCCCGAATATATTGGGGCTCATTGTCCGCTGTGGCTTTGACCCGGCTGTCGTGGGGAGGAAGATCATGTTCTCATTAACCTATTCCTGAAGGCGGCTCGTCCCAAACGCAAGAATGCCGCTGGCCCAATTTGAAATCGGTCTCACCTGGACCTTTAATCACAACTCTGATCTGCAGGCGAGACTGGAAAAAGTATTTCCCTGTATATGTATTTTTATTTCATAAACAGAACAATTCTCTTTGAACGTGGGCCTACGGCAATGCAGTGCGAATTAATAATCCATCCACATTTTATGTAGAAATAGGGTTAACAAATAAAAAACATTGCTGTTTATGTCTTTTTTAAATGTAAATATTTAATCGTAGATATTTTATCGTTATTTCAAACGTAATTACAAAATTAAAAATTTAAAACTGTTAATTTATTGTAAATGACCTCTCGCGGCCCACCTGCAGTATCTTCACTGCCCACCCGTGGCCCGCGACCCACTCTTTGGGAAACACTGCCTTAAAGGGTAGGTTGGCTGTTTTGCAATGATTAAAATGTTGGTTTCTATTTATCGCTTCATTTATAACTGTTCAAAGCTCAACCAGAACACTTCACTATTGGGAAACTTACCACTCTGCTGCAAGTTTAAATGTATATTATGAATCACAATAATATCACATTTTTATTTAAAACCACTTTTAGCAAGTACATCCAGAGCCTAACGTTGGACACTGCAGGTCGCCGGTAGGAAGCAACACAACTTCCGGTTTCTAGTCTCTTACACAGATGTAGCCATAATTGCCAAAGTGCTTCATAGTCAATAAAACCCTGAAAAACCCGATCAAATGCACAGTTTGCATCATTTTTTCCCCGGAATAACACATAAAAGCAGTCTGACTATATTGTGAGTTTTCAAAAAAGATATTTAACATGTTTTCCCCATTGGACTGCATCTACACACGGTGAGAACTTGCAGCAGAGTGGTAAGCGTCTCAATAGTAATGCATTGAACGGCAACAGTTAGAAATGATCGGAAGCAACATTTCTGACAGGGCCCGGTTTGAAAAGCGTCCCCCAGTAAGAGGTGGACTCTCGCTAATTCTTCCTGTTCAGGGTTTCTGACGTTTTAGGTTTGTTTGCCCTGTTTCCTTAAGATAATACCCGCTTTCATAGGAGGAGAATAGCAGCGATAGCACATAAAGCCATTGTTTTTTGAACCCACTCTCCAGTTTCCTCTGTGGCTCTGGTGCGAGGAGGAGTAACAGCACATTTTTATATTCTTCCTGTTTGCCAAGTGGAAGTGGAGTGTTGTGCAGGGATGACTCACGCTCCGCTGTGGAGCGAGTAGCCTCTGGCTCGGCGCTCTCCAGGAACCGTCGGCAGCAGATGGAAGACCTCGAACTCCACATGTCGCCTCGTCTCTTTCCCATCGATCGTATCCTGTAGAAATTTGGAGAAATAAAAAAAACAAAACGTGTGTTTTGACAGTGTTTTGGCTCGGCCTCGCCGTGTTTGTATCACCATGAAGTGTAGTTGTACGACAACTAGACAACAAAACACTACTTACGGCTCTATCTGTTACCACTGACTACTCTAGATTACTGATTTTAGGGGTTTATATCTTATTTTTTGGGAGGATACATAGTGTCAAGAAACACTACTACTACAACTTCTGCTACTACTACTAATAATATATTATCTATTATCTATTATTATCTATCTATCTATCTATCTATCTATCTATCTATCTATCTATCTATCTATCTATCTATCTATCTATCTATCTATCTATCTGTCTATCTGTCTATCTATCTATCTATCTATCTATCTATCTATCTATCTATCTATCTATCTATCTATCTATCTATCTATCTATCTATCTATCTGTTTGTCTGTCTGTCTGTCTATTTATCTATCTATGTAACAGTATATTTTGTGTATGTATATATCAAGATAATACCTTATTAATCCCCAGGCTGGAAATTCAGAAATCATATTTTCATTACATTTCATATTCAAATATACCAGAGATGTTTTCAACTTTCATGAAGCACAAACAATGCTTGCGTTCTCACTCTGACTTTGGAGAATTGGCTTATTCTTAATACATTTCAGAGCAATGGCAACCATGCACCGTACATTTTCTACCTTTCTGGGGTATATTGCATCAGAATTTGGATCACATTTTTATTGCCCGTCCCTGCCTACCCAGGAATCGCGGTGCTGGAGGGCCCGATGTACGCCGTGGGCGGCCATGACGGGTGGAGCTACTTGAACACGGTGGAGCGCTGGGACCCGCAGGCCCGGCAGTGGAACTACGTGGCCAGCATGTCCACGCCGCGCAGCACCGTGGGCGTCACCGCGCTCAACGGAAAGTACGTTGATCAGTTTGTGGGAAAAGTCTCCAACTCCATCCCCAATCAATGATTGACCCATCCCTGATCGGTGATGGATCCATCCCCGATCGATGATGGATCCATCCCTGAAGGATGATTGATCCACCCCCGATCAATGATTGATCCATCACCCATCGATGATTGATTGATTTATCCACCCCCGGCCAATGATTGATCCATCCCCGATCGATGATTGATCCATCCCCAATTGATTGTTTGATCCATCCCCGACCGATGATTGATGTCATTGATGAAGGAGTAAGGAATATTTTAGCCGGACCCGAAGAGCAAATGGTTTGATTACATAACATGAAATGAAAGATGTTAAATACTACATTTAGTGTATTTGTAAAAAATATTGTTGATGGTAATGTTTTGTGTAAGTCTGTCATAATAGTGTCCAAGTCATTATTTTAGCAACTATGAAATGTCTTTAATTTTTAAAACTGTTTGTAGGCCATGCAAAAGATAGATAGATAGACAGACAGACAGACAGACAGACAGACAGACAGACAGACAGATACATAGACAGATACATAGACAGACAGACAGATAGATAGACAGACAGACAGACAGACAGACAGATAGATAGATAGACAAGCAGTAGTAAAGTCAAAAATATAACATAGACACATTTGACAATATGCAATAAACCTAAAAAGTAACCATAATACTCTGCATCAACAGTAGGTTGACATTTAGCGCCCCTGGTGCCAAGTGGCGCAATACAAACAGAACAAAACGTTTCAACTGAAGAGAAGTAATGAGAACTGATCGCGGCCCCATTTCCAAGCGATGCAGCTGGACGAGCTCTAAGTCGCCGCACTTCGCGAAACGAGGAGTGGCTGGCGGCCTCGGCCACAAGTGAATTCATTGTTAAAACTGTGCAAGGCTCTGGAGTTATTTCTGAAACTGGGTCAGAAATAGACAACAAGGAGGACGGGTTCTCAGCCTCCACATTCCTGCTGTGGAGCCTGCGAAGGAGGAGACACTGAACAGATGTACGAGCCGGGAGAGGATCGCTCTCAAGGAAAATGGGAAATCAAAAGATCAAATGTTATTCGATACCGAAGGCAGACGGTCGCGTTTGGAATACGTTCATTATCATTGGCGCCTCGCGTGGACCCGTCACGTGAAAGGAAATAACACACAAAAAAAGTATTAAAAGGACAAGCGAGAGCCGGGAAGTACTGAGCCAAACGCGTACTCAAGTACCAGGAGGGAGGGAAAGCAGCAAAGCCGGCAGCAAAGCAGGTAGGGCAGGGGGAATTGGCTGCCTAAATAGGCCGAAGCCAAACATGGGCGTGGAAGCGCGTGGCGGTGTCAAGTTGTCTGACAGAACTGGCTCCTCCAGCTCAGCATCATTTTTACAAGGCGCTGTGGAATACTCAATTCTGATTGGTTGATATCGGCTGTCAGTGGTCAGTTATGTCAATAATGACTGCTGATCTGTTAATAATGGCCGTTGACACTTATGGGTAATTTTGCGAAAATGACCGGTTGGCTGCATATTACCACGTTTATTACACGGCTACTCATAATTTTATGACTAGTATGCCTAGTTTTCAAACTTCTGCTCAGAACAATGGCTGCTGGCTGCGTGTTGTGCCTTTCACTGGGTTTCACCACCGCGGGGCAGTGTGAGGTCAAGAATCAAGAGAGTATTTGAAACTCACTCCTACACCAAAATACAACGTGTTCCAGGGCTTTTCGGAGTTTTCACTGCCTTGAACTGCCTACTAGAACTAAATACCTTTCTCTAACTGACTACTTTGCAAAGATGAAAAATATATATATATACCATATATACATTACTTACAAACTCTGCTTAGAGAAGAAAGATGTCGTCAACATTGTACAACTTATAGTAACACTAACGCAAGTGTTCCCATAATAATGTACAAGGATATGGAATTTGATGTATAAAAATATGGATGCATTTATATTTTTAAGAAATGCCAGTGAGAGATCGTGAGCAGTGTGAGAAGTGGAACACAGTATAGCAGCGGCCTATTTGCTTTGAAATGTAGTAAAAGTGAAACACAAGATAAAATAAGATAAGCGCTCTCTCTCTCTCTCTCTCTCTCTCTCTCCCAGGTCCAGAATCACATGTTGATCGCCCCGCTCCTTTAAAAGGAGCGTCATGGGAGGAGATCAAGCTCTCTCTCTGATGCAGCACCGCTCTTTGCTTAGTCTGTTTCTTTTTGCGGATGGACATCTGGTCCAGTCCATTTTTTTCCGTGGCTGCGTTTGTGAGTCTGGATATCATCCCCGTTTTGGGTGGTTGAGGGGGAAGCAGCGGACGGCGGCCCGGGTGCCTCGCCGTCCTTTCGCTCCGTTTGGCCGGATCCTTCCGACTCTTCTCGTGCGTTTTGTTTCGATTGGAACCTCACTTTTCACCTCGACCGGGGCTCGGTTGGGCGTCCATAATATGTTGCGCGCCTCAAGGTTGGAGCCAGAGATTTATAAGAGATAAGTTCAGGGAACACTTTATCAATCCCCGAAGGGAAATTGAGGCGTTGCAGCAGCAGCAGCAGCAAAAAAAAAAAAGAAGAAGTCGAAAAGTGAAGTCGAGAAAGAGACGAAAATTAAAAATGAGACACATCTCTCTGCACAAGTTAGGATGAAGTAGCGCTATGCAAGCTGGTAAAAAGTCAAATCAAAAAGCTTAATGATCCAATGACAGTCCAATAATCTCAAAGCCCTGATACCGAGTGACTTTCACCGCCCTCGTCTTCCAGGCTGTTCGCGGTGGGCGGCCGGGACGGCAGCTCGTGCCTCAGGTCCATGGAGTGCTTCGACCCGCACACCAACAAGTGGAGCATGTGCGCGCCCATGGCCAAGCGGCGCGGCGGCGTGGGCGTGGCCACCTACAACAGCTTCCTGTACGCCGTGGGCGGCCACGACGCCCCGGCCTCCAACCACTGCTCCCGGCTGTCCGACTGCGTGGAGAGGTCAGTCGGTCCAATACGTTCATTTATTGAAAGTAAAAACCAAAGCAGGCTGCGCATCAGTGATTCATTTCATGCCAGGGACGGACCATCGGTTACTCCGCGGACCCCGTTCGATAAGATTCTGTCTTATCGAAGAAGATTTTTATCGTTATATATGATTTAGTACAAACCTCCAGACGGGGAAACTCCGCCCACCGCCTGCAAGTTCTCGAAGGACCCAACGGGGGTCCCCGGGACCCCATGTTGAGAACCACTTTACGTTGCACGCTGTATTTGGACGAGGTTCAACTCATCAACTGCCAAGGTCAGATTTCTGGCCTTAGGCTAATTTTGGGTTTGGTGAATTAAGGACACAGTCGATTTGGAGGTGACATTATAAATAAATAAACATTAATAAATAATAATTATGAATACAATCAACAAAAAGATGGAACGTGCTGTCCCAAACCCTGCTTTTTCATCAGTGTACTAAAGCAGTATTTGGTGCCTAAAGTGATCTGATGACTTGATCCACGGACGGTTATTCATGTTGTAGTGTCTGGCGCCATCTAGTGGCTGCAGTACCACACTCTATTCGATTTGTATGGAAAGGAAAGTCAAAGTGTCTCTAAATTATTCATAATAAAAAAAAATAAAAACAGTCAGTAAGTTTGTTTGTTTCTCGTGAAATCCGGTGAATTTATACTGTCTGCAATACAAAAAAATAAAAAAAAAAACACTGGTTACTAAATTAAACCTGGTCACTCATGCACACTTTGAAGGAGACCCAGCTCCGACGGCCCATTATTCCCAAACCCCAATAGTCCGAAAAATGTCAGGTTGGAGATGGTTACGTTTCGGTATAAGGTTAGAGTTGATCAGGGTTAGGGTGTGGTCCGTGTCCAATGTGACATTTTTCGACCTATTGGGGTTTCGGAGTAATGGGCCCGTCTTCAAATGCCGCCCTTTACACATTGGGTGGCAAAAGTGATCTGAGATGACGGGGTGTTGACGCCCCTTGAAACCCCTTGAAACCCCTTGAAACCCCTCGGAAAACCCCCATGCAGGTACGACCCCAAGACGGACACGTGGACCACGGTGTCGTCACTGAGCGTGCCCCGGGACGCGGTGGGCGTCGGCCTGCTGGGGGACAGGCTGTACGCCGTGGGGGGCTACGACGGACAGTCCTACCTGAGCACCGTGGAGTCCTACGACGCCCAGAACAACGAGTGGAGCGAGGTGAGCGCCCGCTCTCGGTGACGTGACAAGAAGAGCAACAGCAATAATGGCAAAAATAATAACGGCAGTGGCGGAGGTGACGCCACACCAAAGCATCACAATGCAGCGGGATATCTGCTACATCTCAGAATAATAATAATAATAATAATAATAATGATGAACTATACAAGTTAACAGTTCCCTTCCATGGTAACTTCGTCTTATATGCCAACATACACTGTATTTAATTTGAATTCATTAAAAGAAAGATACTTGTACCACTCTGTCAACTTTTTCTGCTTCCTGTTATTTTACTGCATATAATAATAATAATAATAATAATAATAATAATAATAATAATAATAATAATAATAATAATAATAATAATAATAATAATAATAACACATTCAATCCCATTGTTCTTAGGGATAATCTAGTTCTCTGGGGGTAAACTTGCATTTTCATGTGGTTATAGTTGACAGCAGCTCTGAATGCAGCTGCATTGAAATCTCAAGATCTAGTTGTTATGTTTTTTTTTTTATTTTTATTTTTTTATTCGAACTCTAAAATTTAAAGACGCAAGAAGGCGTCGGTTGAATCATTCAAGCTTTTTGGGTGGTGGAAGGTGTGTTTTTTTTTATTATTTCTCACAGGCTCGTCTAGCTGATCCCATCTGCAGCCAGGGATTGAGCTAATCCGGTTCAGCAGCCAGAACCCTTTCACCTGTTATTCGATGATGATCTATATGATCGATGGTAAACTTTTGAGAATTAGCTTGCATTAAAAAAAATATAATAATAACTGAATTGTACACAATCAATCATGGTATTGATTGCAGAGGGCATATAAATCAGTTATTTTCTTAATTATTTTTGATACATTTAAAATAGGTTTTTGTTCATGTTTACGTCAATAACTTTTAGTGGGCTGCAAGAAGAACATTTTTCACAGACAACACTTTTTTTTTTTTTTACATCCGCATCGTTTCCATTTCCTGCACCGAGTTGCTCTGTCTGGCCAGAGGATCGAAGGTGGTTTAGGACCTTTTTTTTTTTTGTTTAACGTTTTTTAACGAACACATTTGAGACCGCAAAGCTTCCGAATTTAGACTTTTTCCATTCCATTTTTAATTTAAAAAACCCCCAGTTTTTAGTTGTTTCTGTGTCCAGTTTTATTTGTATTTTTTGTTGTTCCTGTGTGTGTGTTATTTGTGTGTGTGTGTGTGTGTGTGTGTGTGTGTGTGAAGTTTTTTTTCCCTTCTTTTTGTTTGTGTTCTTTTTCTCTTTGGCCCACACAGCGAGCTCCGAAGCTGCTGCTTAACCTCTCTGTCCTTCGCAGGAGGTTCCGCTGAACATCGGCCGGGCCGGAGCCTGCGTGGTGGTGGTCAAACTGCCGTGAGCGGCCGAACCGGAGGAGACGAGCGGACGAGCGGAGCAACCGAGCGAGGGAGGGAGGGAGGGAGGGAGGGAGGGAGAGGGTCCTTGGAGAATAACTGGCTGTTTTGTTTGTTTGTTGTTTTTTTTTCTCTTTTTCTTTTTTTGTAACCCCAGACGTTCAGAGTGGAAACAAAACCCCCACAGAGAATGTCCACAAACCATTGTTTGCTGTCATTACCGTTGCTGCACTCGCCCGCCCACCGGCGGAATGGAAAAGAAGGGGGAAAATAAAACGAGACATTCCGGACATCTTCAACCGTTCGAGAATTTCCATGGATTTGCGCTGCGCGGTTGGAATCCAGATGTCGGAACCAATTTGCTCTCCCCAATTTATCAGGCTGTCCGGAGTGTGCGGCAGCGTCCAAAACAACACAAAAGTCGTATGACATTTTGAGGGATGGCTAGCACCGCGGCAAATGGCATCTTTCATGGTTTGAGCTGGCTTCACACCGAACGACCGAAAACGCAATATACAAATATTCACTTATATAGAAAAGATTTATCGATAGTGAATATGGCGACATCCAGCGTTTACGTTAATAACCTCGTTATTTTATACACGTAACTTATTTACTTAGTTTTAAGCTCGGTTCTTATTTACCTATTTTTGGCATCACTTCTAGTTATTGCGTCTGCGTTAATTTGGGAAATGACGACAGGCGAGGCGGTGCATATCGTGGAGGGGGCGGCGTTTATCTCAGAGGGGGTGGGGCTTATCATAGCGCCCTCACAGCTTCTCCGCGTGCGGAGTCCGACGCCATTCCATGGGAATTAATGGACTTCCTGTTTGTTGTTGTCGTTTGTCGGATTCGGTGTAAAGCCGGCTTCAGAAGTGACCCCCGCCTTGTTTTTATTGATCCTGTAGCTAAAGAACACCAAAGTCATGTTGCTTGTCATAGCCGTCGTGTTACAGAATGAAAAAAGGTTTACAAAAAAATAAAATAAACTTGTGAATGATGCGAACTATATCATATTGATATTTCACACGGACTGCGCGGGGGGGCGTCCGTGAACCCGCCCGGCCGCTCACCCGACCTCACGGGGCCGCGCCTTCTGCGCCAAATCACGCGACCGCGTGGTTCATTTCGGCTTTTGGGTGGAGACGAGGCCCTCCGTCGTCCCTGGCGGAAGGACTTTTGTGCAAACGCTTTTACTTTCGGAACTTCGAGGGCCGACGCCGCCGCCCCTCTGATCGCCAGCATGCGGCCCCCCGGGGTCCGACCGGGCGGCCTCTTTTTGGTTTTTCCTTCTTTTGTTGTTCTTTTTCATTTGTCGATTGTTTATACCGACTCGTTCTGGAACGGAAACTTTGTAAACTGGAATTATAACATTGCAACTTTGAGGCCAAATATTGCTTTTAATGTTTCTATCATCATTTTGTACAGCATGCTACTCTAATAAAAACGAGTTCATTCTACTCAGCTCCGAGCGTCGAGTTCCATGTTTTCAGTTGTTGTTGTTGGTTTTTTTTTAACCCAAACTCTGAATCCGATGCCCCCGCAAGAGGCTTTTATGTAAAAGACGCTCAGATCTTAGCAGACGCGGCGCTTCATCTCTTTCTGACAAAATGACCAGATTCCACCGCTGTTTGCCTCCGTGGCTTTCCGTTGTTTACCAAATAATGAGTCATGAGGCTGAGGCAGACGTCGAGCGAGTCGAGAGCGACGGATGATGCCAGTTCATCCCCACTGGACGCTGCGTGGGGCCGGAACGCCGCCGCCGCCGCCGCCGCCGCCGCGCACACGTGTCTGATTCGGTGGCGATTAAGGCAGAAACACGATCTGAACAGAATGATATCCACACGGGCCCCGGTGTTTGTTATGGACGAAAATCAAATGTTTGGATGGTTGTGAGGACGACCGCGACGACCCGATCTGTTCCGCGTGTTCTCAGCTCTGCCCCCTCGATACTGGAACAGTTTACAAGGTTCTGACGCCAACGCGGGTTGACTCTCAAATGATCCACAAAATGAGGTTCAGAGTTTTCCTTTGAACATATCAGACCATTATCAACCGAAAGGGTATAGAAAGGGCTTAAAAAAAGTACATTTTCCTGAGCCCAATGCATTTTCTTTTCTTTTTCAACCCCATACATTATTGACTAGTTTCCACTGATACTGAATGCAGGATCGGAACATTTAACTTAATTTTACATTATGAACATAAACATGACATAAGATACTTTGAAAAACAAAGTCTGGACCCAAATTGTCGATTCATTCCACCGGCAACCCGGTGCAATTCAAGATAAATGCCTTCATTTAGCAGATATAGTTGATGTTTTCCAAGCCGCAGCTAAAAGTGATCCATCAATACCCAAATCTCACCAAATAACTATCCTTTGTTGAAACTGCAAAAAGTTCTATTGAACCGTGGAAAACAACAAAGGCCATTGTTATGTCAACCGGCTGGAATAAAGGGTCATTTTGGGAACAAAAGTACGAAGGAATTATAATGACTTTCCGCGCACTCCCTCCCCAAACCAAAACCCACGGGCAAGGCGTGTGTTGACGGGTGTAATGTCGGCCGCCGCCGGTGGAGGGCGCTGTTGCACCGCAGCCGACGCGCTAGCGGCAGAATCCAAGATCTGCACGAACCAAATACTTTTCATTATAAATGTCAACCGGCATTAAAAATGCCAAGGACAAATACTTGAGCTAATAACCCTGCATAATTATTAAAAGACGATGATGAAATGTCGAGAAATTGGATGGTAATTATTTTTTTTTTTTTGTTGCAAAGTATAGCTTCTTGCTGAGTTTTAAGGAATGCTGCACAAAGCAAGATGGTGTCTGATGTGGGAGGGAGGTTTTATCATGCATTGAGGATTTATTTTCCTTTTCTTCTTCTTTTTTTTTTATTATATATTTTTTATTTTTTTTCCATGACAAAAGTTCAGTTTTTGCTGAATTCTGGCTGCACATTTTGTCTATTTCGGGTCGCGCATTTTGGTCTTTCCCTTTGTGAGCCGACGAGGAGCAGCTGCTCCCCATCATGTGTTTTATCCATCCTTGTTAGGGCTGAAAAGAGAGAGAGGAGTGATGAGAGGCCGCCTTACAAACAGCATAGCAGAGAAGGTTGTGTGTGCGAAGGAGGGCTTCCTTGAAAATCACTGCGGCAACATTCTTTTCCCCACGCACATAAATTCATAGAAACAACACAATTATACCATGTGAGTGCATTTCACATAAAACAACAATAATAATAATAATAATGAATAGACGTTGTTATCAAAGTTCTGCCAACGTTTTATTTTACACAGCTGAACTGACAGAATTGGTCTTTGAGGATTATGCAGAGAAGAAATGAAACAACAAAAAAAAAAGGAAGAGGAAAAAGGGAAACTGTGGGAAAAATGGAACATTTGAGAATTGCCATAACCAGAGTGAAAAAAAACCCACAAAACAGACAAAAAGACACCAATAAAAAAAATAAGCCAAAAGAAAGAAAAGATAACTTCAGAAAGCGTTTGAGGATGGCCATAACCAGAGCAGAATTAAAAGCAAAAAAAACCCCAAAACAAACACATACAAAAAAAGACCATAAACACAAATAAGCACAAACAAAAGAAAGGGTAATACCTCCATATTTCTGTCTTTGGAAATGTTGTCGGGCATGTGACGGAGGCTATTGTTTGAGGACGCACTGAGGAAGTGTCAAGCTGCAGTGACTTCCCTGTCAGGGTTCAAGCCGCCGCTGCGTTTTGGCGTGTTGCGTGAGTTTCCTCACCCTCAGGGAAAACAATGTTTCTTCGCCCCTGGTGACGACCCTAACCCAAATCACTCTAATTCCAAGCCTAAAATCCTGAACCATCCCCACAACTAACCCTAACCACCCTTACCCTAACCACCCTAACCCCGAACCCTAACCACCCTTACCCTAGCGAGCGTAACCCCTAACCATAACCATTCTAACCCTAACAAGTAAGCCTAACCTCCCTTACCTTAGCCAACCTAACCCTAAGTCTTACCATCCTAACCCTAACCACTCTAACCCCTAACCCTCTAACCCTAACCCTAATACCATATATCCTAACCCTAGCAACCCAAAGCACCCTAAACACCCTAACCCTAACCACCCTTACCTCTAACCCTAACCACCCTAACCCCAATCCTTATACACCCTAACCCTAACCCTAACCACCCTAACCCCAATCCTATACACCCTAACCCTAGCAACCCTTGCCCCTAACCCCAGCCAGCCTAACCCTAAACACCCTAACCCTAACCACCCTTACCCCTAACCCCAACCACCCTAACCCTAAACACCCTAACCACCCTTACCCCTTACCTTTACCATCCTAACCCTAACCACCCTTACCCCTAACCCAAACCACCCTAACCCTAAACACCCTAACCACCCTTACCCCTTACCTTAACCATCCTAACCCTAACCACCCTTACCCCAAACACCAACAATCCCAAGCCTATACACCCTAACCCTAACCACCCTTACCCCTTACCCTAACCATCCTAACTGTAACCACTCCACCTCTAACCTTAACCACCCTAACATTTCATGTATAATTTCTTACTGTGATATCTATGCCAATAATGCATCCTGCGAATACCTTTTGGATATTCTGGATATTTGGCTATTAATCCTCTGTATTTTTTGTAACTTCTTATATGAATATTTATTTTCATTGAATTGGATTGAGTTTACTTGAATTCAATTAAATCAAAAATGTCACGTATTTTATTTTCATTTTATTCCATTCATTTACTATTTTTCTTGTAAATGTACTTTCTCTTCTTTGCCTTAGCGCCAGTTGTCCGTAGAGAAACGCCCAAATTCCGGCGGGAAAAAAAAACAACAAACAAAAAAACACCCCCAAATCTGATTCTGAATTTGCATTTCAGCAGCGCGGTACGGCCGTCGCCACATTTGAACACGCGCGAGTGGCGGCGGCGTGACAAACATCAACTCCGAGTGTGTGGAAACAGCCGAAAAGCTGAGGAGGTAAAGCTGCGGGTCTGTAAGTGAGACTGACGCTGATACAATAGTTATCTAAGCTTTCGGGAGTCCAACACCGATCCAAAGAAGAGACAGTTGCTTCTCTGCCTTGATCAAAGGCAGCAGACAAGTGGTGTAGAACGCTACACCCCCACCGCACCGCCCGCCCCGCCCGCACCCCCCCCCCCCCCCCACCCCCCCCGTCTCCCCCGTCTCGCTCTCCCGCTCTAATGCTGCTTGAATGCATTGTCATCTCATTATCTTTGAAGAGGCGAAAGATCCCTCCGCGGCGAGTGGGCGCTGTCTGCCGCCATCAGACGGGGCCGCGAGACGGGTGCAAGCACGTTCCCGTCTCATTATGCTGAGTGAGGGATATCAGACGCGTCCCATCTGCCCGTGGCCTTGCGCCTTCCCTCCTTACCCCCTAACCTCCGTCCTTCCTTCCTTCCCTCCTTCCTTCCTTCCTTCTTGCGCACAGGTAGTCTCCTGCAGCATCCTTCACGGGAAGATGAACCCTCCTTCCCACCTGCCCGTGGCTTCCCTCCTGCCTTCCTTCCCTCCTGCCTTCCTTCCCTCCTTTCTTTCTTTCTTTCTTTCATTCTTTCTTTCTTTCTTTCTTTCTTTCATTCTTTCTTTCTTTCCTTCCTTCCTACCTTCCTTCCTTCCTTCCTGTGCACAGGCAGCCTCCTCCAGCCTCCTTGATGAGAACATGAAGCACACTTCCCATCTGCCCGTTTCTTCCTCCTTCCTTCCTTCCTTCCGTCTTTCCTTCCTTCCTTCCGTCCTTCCTTCCTTCCGTCTTTCCTTCCTTCCTTCCGTCCTTCCTAACCGTAACCCGAACCCTTCATGTGCACAGATAGCCTCTCCCAGCATCCTTGACAAGGACAATATGAAGCAGACTTCCCATCTGCCCGTCGCTTCCTTCCTTCCTTCCTTCTGAAAGTTGGTCAGCTGGGAAGTCATCTCCCTGTGCATCTTCATCTTCCAGCTCCCTTCTTTCTTTCTTTCTTTCTTTCTTTCTTTCTTTCTTTCCTCCCTCCTTAATTCCTTCCTTCCTTCCTTCCTTCCTTCCTTCCTTCCTTCCTTGACGTGTAAAGGCTGCCTCCTCCAACCTCCTCAGTGATGAGAAGATAGAGCTGGAGGATTAGCACACTACCCATCGGATCCTTTTTTCCTTCCTTCCTTCCTTCCTTCCTTCCTTCCTTCCTTCCTTCCTTCCTTCCTTTTGTGGATTAGCACCAGGACAAACTACCAAAGAAAAGAGACAAAGCAGCTTGGTTTCTGAGTTTTTCAAAATATTTGATCAGCAACTTTCCAGGAGTTTACATCAGGTGTATTTTTAATTAGGAATTCAATCTGGCGTTTCGGGAAGAGATTGACTGAGGGGTGAAGTCGGGACAAACCTACATACTTTGTGGACACATGTTCGTTTCTGCTGTTGCAGCACCGCGACGCTTCTCCACATAACCCCAATCTGTTTTCAAGAAAGTGAAAGAAACCGTGATACCACCAAATTTTGAATTAAAGCTGAAAGGAAAAGGGGATTGGATGATATTTCAACTATCCATGATGATATCTCATGGGAGAACCATGACATGTAAAGGGTGAAGACGGAGGAGATCTCCGTTGTCCATTCCACAAGCCAAGACCTTGATCCGAGCTCCACGGCAGCTGATTCTCTTCCATTTTATTTTTTATTTTTATTTTTTTTTAAGAGGAGAACACCAAACCCGTTCACCCTGAGCAGGGAAGAGCTAATTCCCAATCGATTACATTTGTCGCAGTGAAACGGTTTCTTCTGAGTTATCGGGGTGTTGCTCCGGCGTGGAGCATCGGCGCAGGCGGCTCGTTCAGAAGGACGGAATGAATGTCTCCTCTGTTCAGAACCTCCGTCCGGGAACGAAATGGAGATGCAATCTACGCTTTGATTGACTGTGCCGGTAGAAAACGAAAAAGAAAAGCTGGCAACTGGGCGAAAATAACCAGGATTCTTCAAACAACAGGGCTCCCAACTGATATTAATGAATAATATGTGTCGACCATTTTTGATTTACCTTCACATTCCAAATGTTGGATATGATCGATCACAAGCACCGCTCTTACATATGAAGAAAGTGAAAGGCAGTATATACATTTATTTTTCAGAATTAGAATCAATATATTAAAAAAAAATGCTCTCCCTCTTTACTTTCTACTGTATTATGGAACGCGAGAACCAAAATGGTAAAAATACAGATTTCAAAGAAACAAATCTGTTTTTGAGCGCTGACCCAGTCCCGCTTCCTTCCCAAAAACAACGTGGACCTGTCAAAATATGAATATGGATGACTGCGAGCCATCTTCATCTCAGAAATGAAGTCAAGATCGCCCTTCAGATCAACTTTGTGAAATCATCCGAGCATCTAATCTTCCAGCTGTAGTAAATGTTATTATGGGGTTTGTGGAGGAGGAGTAAGAGGAGGAAGAGGAGGAAGAGGAGGAGGAGGAGGAAGAGGATGAAGAGGAGGAAGAGATAGATGGATAGATGATAGAGAGATAGATAGATAGATAGATAGATAGATAGATAGATAGATAGATAGATAGATAGATAGATAGATAGAAACAGCAGTTAGGATAACACTCCACACAGTGCTCGTCACATGGACCAAAGTTCCCAGAACAAACGTTGGAGTAGAGTAGGGGTTTTGGGGTTTTGGGGTTTTGGGGTTTGGGGGTTTTGGGGTTTGGGTCTCCATTGGAAACCAGTCTGTAGATATGCTGTCTTTCCTTGCGCATTCTTTCCTTTTCTTTTCCTTTTTCCCCCCATTTCCATTCCTGGCCCGTGTTGTGTTTCTGTTTGACACGACGGGCTGCGGCATTGATCTGCATGATGAATGTCAGATCAAAATGAATCCGTTCAGCGTTCCAGCGCCTTTGAATTCATGCATGGGAGAGCCTGTCAGGGCCGAGAGATGATGTGGACACTGGCTTTTACTGTTTGTCAAGATTTATGTCCCACCACCCCACCCGTCCTGCTCCACCCTGCTCCACCCTCCTCCATCCTCCTCCGTCCCCTTCTCCTCGTCCTCTGTGCTCGGTCTCGCTGCCAATACGCCTGAGAATCTAGATTCAACATTTGCCCACTTCTCCCAGGAAGCGAATGCAATTAGACGGCTTTGTGGGTGTAAAGCGCCCCTTTGCATAAACCATCACACGTTGCAATCTATCATTTTAATGGGGCTCTCTCTCTCAAACTTTCCCGGAGAACAAACTGTAACTACACTCGCGCTGTCTCGTTTTTAAATTTCTTTTATTTTTTCTATCTCGCATTCAAACAGTAAACGCGACCCATCAAATAGCATTTTTATTATTGTTTTTTGCAGCCGCTGGCCTTTTTGTAAGGCTGCCTTCAAAATGAATTTGTAATAAAAAAATAAAATGAACTGAGGAGCTGGAAAATAGGTTTTCCCAAAAGCTCAGCATCGAGAGGACATTTGAAAATCAAATACGCTAATAAGGTAGAAATAGCCCCGTCACAACATTAAAACCCCCGCATAACAACTACTAAATCCTCGAAAACCATCCTTTAAACAAAATAAGTATCTGACTGATCCCACTTCAGGTCCGGCGCTGGTGTTGTCCGACGAGCTCCGCAGGCCTTCAGATCTATAATTCATGGAACGTCTTGTCGAGCTCAATAACATACTCTCCCTCCTTGAAGGACGCACATTCCAAACTTCGCAGTCAATCTTCACGGCGGAGGGAGAAAAGGCCCCCATTGTTGCCTGTGTACCACCATTGTGCCCGACACAACGACAGTTACCTCACCGCAATCATTCTCGCGGCACATTATCGCCGCCCCCCTGGAAACATCCCCTTATGAATCGCCCGGTGAACTAAATCACTTCCTTTGTGGGACTCGTCGCGCCTTTCTTCGCCGGATCCCTTTGCTTACCGCCATTGTTAGCGAAGATGAACAGCCCGCGACAATTAAAGCCGCGGACCGCTACTCGTGCTGAATGGGCGGTCGGCCCCCGTACTTTACGCGCCGGTGTCTAGATCTGTCATCCAGTGGCATAATAGAGAGAGGCTGGAGGTGGATGGAGAGCAGCATACAAATGTCTCACACTTGGTCAGGGTGGGGTCAGGGATCTGGGGCAAGGCAAGCACGGGGTAATGAAGCCGCCTGCTCTTTGGTGTTTGAGTAATCAAGGCTTGAATTGAGGCGGTGGACGCCATCAGCCCGCCTTGAAAGACCCACCCCTCGCAAAGATAACGAACGGGTTTTCCTGGCGGTCGTTGCCGCGTTCTTCCACGCGGGTCTTTCGGAGGGGATTGAGCCCACTGAGAACTTTGAGGACCCCCACGAAGTTCCCGATCGTCACAGCGGCCAAATTTAAGTGAGCCGTAGTTTGCAAAACCTAACCAACGTAAGCTGGTGTAATTATCACACTACTGATTTTACTTGTTCTGGAGTGATGTATTGAAATGATAGAAAACCAAAATTGATGTCACACCTCCCAGTAACCATTTCAAGTAATAATGTGCCTGAGAAATGTTTATACCTCTATTAAAAGCATCAAATACGTGTGGAACAAGAAGTCGCTGAAGGAAAAAGGGACTTATCAACTTATTTCTTGACTGTATATACATATTTGCTATCAATCAAGATTCAAACCCACTGATGAGTATCACAATATCTTAAATTGATCCAGTATTGAGAGAATAGATTCAGCCTCGCAGAGGGCCAATCACTTCCGCCAATGGTTATCATTGCCCCATTGAACTACATACAGTAATATGTAGTGTAGTTGTACTATTGCTTGGTGCATGGCAATCATACTGTGGCCCTGATAGCGCAACACTTAAAAGTGATGCACACGTCTGGACACGCTTGTTCTAGAAGGTCAGAGGAAAATGAGCTCCAAAGTGTTTTTGGTTTATTTTAACATTGTGATGGCATGACTCACAAATTATTGCAGATATCAGCTGTTATCGTACCGTCCTGTCAATTCAAGTAACCTGATGAAATACACACATTGTATGTAAGCTGGCTATAAGGTTAATAGTTACTTTCAGAACGCGTAATAGGGCACAAGCAAGTTAAACTACCGGTAGGATTTGCTGACATGACTAAAAAAAAACCGTAACTATTTTAATCACTTTTATTCATTTTTCAAATCAGTTAGTATACGTAAACATTGCTGGAGATTCTTAAAGTACTAATCTCAAACTGGAGGATACTAACACTGGTTAGTTACTGTAACTTTGCCTATGGAGTGGTAGAGGAGGAATTTTGGGTTTCATCTCGGCATACAGTTTAGAGAAAATATATCTCTGTCCCAATGACTTTTTCTTACGATTGCTGGACTAGATTTCCATTGCAGTGAGAATAAAAGTGCAGGTTTAAACTTCTGTGTGGTACAAGCTGTTATCTTAGGCTCATCATGAGGGCTTTCCTTACACCTGTTTGTTTTCCCCACGACAAGTCAAAATGCCTGCTGCCAACAAGGTCTACATCACAGGCATCTGTATGCTGAGGCCACACCTTGATATGTTTTGAGCCACACTTATCATCCACATTGTTCCTTTTCCACGGGTATCGTCCATATTGTGGAATGGAGTTGGCTGGAAGTATTGGATGTTTTTGTGGCTCCTGTGGCAGCAACACTACATTTTTGTCAGCTTTTCCAGAAGCTCTTCCCTATAAGTCAAGTACTTCACTAGTACTTGAGTTTAAATGTCTTTTTTGTGCATGACGTGGTACCGTGTTAATGAGTGATGTACACTTACTACTGTCAGTCATGCCAATTTTGACATATATTGTAAAACTACTGATTAAAAAAAAAAATGCCAACAAGTAGAAATTGTGTGAAATGCCCTTGCAGAGTTGGCCGATTGTGTGCTCCCTCATGTGCTGAGGGGTGTGCTTATTGTTGATATCAACTGGTCCAGCGCTTAGTCGGGTGAGTAACCTTTCCCTAATCTTTTGAATTGTGAAAGGCTCTGCACACCATGGGTGAGCCCGCAAAGGTGATTGTAATTACTTAGGCTGATTAGACCTCTTCACAGGACGGTGAGGTTGTGTTGAGACATCTCCCCGACTCTCCTGTTAATTTTGTTGCACTGGTCAGGGCAGAGTACTGTAATTATGCCTTCATCTTTCTAATTCATGCATATACGCAAATTGAAACAACTCTGGACAAAAGCCTGCATGAAACAATGACACAAAGAAAAAAAATCAATGGAGCTGTTTGATGAGTGTATGCACAAATACGGGCATTAAAAGGTACAAAGAACATGAGAAAGGCTTGGGTCTGGCAGGTATTGTGGGTTGTGATGACCATGACCATGCCGCTGTTCCTCAGACAGCATCAAGTGGTTTATGCTGACATGTCCTTAAAAATAAGGTACAAAGTTATTATTGCATAGCACAAATACTCTTGGGTACCAAACAATAGTGGTATGCTTACATCACTGATTAGGATAGTCATATTAAAGATAAGGTCATCTGAAGGTAGCCTAGAAAATTATTTGATTATACACCAATCAGCCACAACAGTAAGACCAGCTGCCTAATATTTTGTAGGCCCCACTTGTGCCGCCAAAACAGCTCTGACCCACCTAAATAATGTTTTGGTAGGTGGTACATGTCAAAGTAACATCCACATGAATGCCAGGTCCAAGGTTTCCCAGCAGAACATTGCGCAGTGCATTACATTGCCTCTGCCGGCTTGCCTTTTTCCCATTGTGCATCCTGGTTCCAGCTCTTCCCCAGGATAATGATGGACATGCACCCAGCCATCCACATGATGTAGAAAAAAACATCATTGATCAGACCTGGACACCTTCGTCCATTGCTCAATGGTCCTGTTCTAATGCTCACTTGCCCATAGGCGCTTTCGGTGGTGGACAGGGGTCAACATGGGCACCCTGACCGGTCTGCAGCTACACAGCCCCATACACATCAAGCTGTGATGCACTGTGTGTTATGACACCTTTCTATCAAAGCAGCATTAACTTTTTCACCAATTTGTGTTACAGTAGCTCTTCTGTGGGATCGGACCAGACGGGTTAGACTTCACTCCCATCGCACATCAATGAGTCATGGGCGTCCATGACGTCCATGGGCTCCCCACTCCCCACTGGTGAACTGGCATGGTCATGGACACCCAAGGCTTATGGATAGCCTCTCGCTGGTTCACCGGTTGTCCTTCCTTGGAGCACTTTTGGCAGGTACTAACCACTGCATACCAGGAACACCCCACAAGACCTGCCGTTTTGGAGATGCTCTGATCCAGTCGTCTAGCCATCACAATTTGGCCCTAGTCCAAGTAGCTCAGAACCTTACGCTTACACATTTGTCCTGCTTCCAAAACATCAACTTCAAGAACTGACTGTTCACTTGCTGCCTAACATATCCCACCCCTTGACGGGTGCCATTGGAACGAGATGAGCAATGTTATTCACTTTACCTGACAGTGGTTTTAATGTTGTGGCTGATTGGTGTATATACGTACATGTGATTGAACGCAAATATATCAACAAGTCTAACCCAGGTGACAGTAAATGATATACAGAATTAAACACAAATACATTGGATGTATGCTATATATATGTTTGGTAAAAGTTTAGTAATCAAGATCTGTATGTCCTGTAAGTACCTGGTTTGACTTGATAATTTCTTTCACTGAGAAATTAACTGGTTGGTTTATTTATATATAAATAAAAACAATTTAGTAGATCACCTCTAGATGGATATCTGTTTATATGCACAGTATATCCTGACCAATTATGTAAGCATCCCACTATAATGTATTCAGAACTTCTTGATCGTGACAGACTCATCATGTCTTCCCTTTGCCTTTTTCATAGACCCCTTGATGCTGCCTGAGTATTGTAATATTAAATGCCAGTCCAAGGTCTTTCTTTTCTATTTTGTGCCTGGAGTTGTGCACACATTGAGCAGATTAAATACTTAGACCTTTATGCATCAAACAGTTCACCATCATTTTCTTTGTTGCTGATACATTTTTATATATTTTATATTTGATTTCTCTGTGGATTCCTGCATTCCAAATTACCCTGTTCTCATTTACCTTCAGGCTAAGGACCAGTATCAAATTAAGTCACAGAGGCAGGTCTCATCCATAAATATTTCTCAGAGGGCCACAGGGTGATCCTTGATTTTCTTGGAAAAAAGCAGAACATTCTTCTCTGTCTGAGCTGACCTGAAAGAGGAGGCTGAAGAAAGCAGGCCTAACTAGGAGGACGGACTATACTCCCAGTGCCACTATGCATACAGCTGTTGCACATGAACTGAGAGGCATAGGTCAGCTGTTAAGTGACGGAGCTATGTGGCAGACATTGCAACGAAAGTGTCTCCCGACAGTTAAAAGAGTCTGGCATACAAATGTTAGACTGGATCCATCTGGAGTTCGAGTTCACTCTCGACGCAGGCTTGTCCAAAGACAACACTTCACAGTGGGACCAAACCAAGTGTGGCATGCTGATGGGTATGATAAACTGAAACCTTTCTGTATAGCCATCAGTGGCAATGCCGAAGTTATTCGGTATTGTGGCAGTTAAGTGGCATCGATGGCTTTTCGAGGAAAGTGATGTGGCTCAGGAATGGCACCACTAGCAACAATCCAGGGATCATTGCGCAACATTATATGCAGTGTGTATCAGAGTTTGGACAACTTCTAGCCCCCCTTTGCACAGTCTGTGGAACTGAAAATGGCACTATGGCAGCCATTCAATGTGCATTAAGATCACAACAAGATGACTTTGCAGGAGCCCTCAGTCACATGTATGGCACCTTAACTGCAAACCAACGAATTGAGAGTGGGTGGTCTTTCCTCAGAAAGCAAAGATACAGGCCTTTTATGGTCAATTCCATGAAACTACAGTATAATGTATGTAATGCTGCTATGTAGTCAGTCCTGTGTTTTTTGGTGTTTTAGCATGCCAGAGATTTTCAAGCTGTGTCCACAATCAATATTATAGATAATAACACTGGAAAGAAAAAATGTAAAAATTTCATTTTTTTTTTTTGCTGCATTCCTCCTGGCCACAAGGAGATAGCTTGCTAACATGCTCCCAATGTACTGTATATGGGGGGCTCTTCTGCACAAAAATATTCCAAAGTTTATCTGAAGTTAGGTTTGAATCAATGAAATCAAGTGTGCATGTTCCAGAGTTAGTGTCTTTAGTACAGAAGTTAGGATTGTGGATTTTGTCCCCCATCGCTTACATTGGAATCACATTAGGAAGGTATGTCTGAATGGCCAGTATTAGGCAGGTGGAAGGATTACAGCGATTTTAACCTGTTTCAATGTGCATATGGGCGCATGACCATTTTTTCAAGACAGATATGGAACATCATGAACCTGTCCTTTAAGGATTGGGCCTGTAAGCAACATAATTTTTCATTTGATTTGTTTTTTGACACCTGTGGCCAGGTGTCTATATTTGCTCTTCTTTGTAGTGGGTCCCGCACTGAAACTCTGCTCACACCATTGGTATAGCCGCCCAATATGACAAGTCTCTCACTTGACGATTATCCCACTCATTTCAGTCAGAAAAGTAGTTCATGAACAAAAAAAAACAGCATTCCACACCAAACCTCCATTCAAAATGTACCAAGCAAAAAAGTGCATTTATCTGGTTCAAAACCAGAAAGTGCCTTGTGGTGGAAGCAAATATAACGACCATATTTGACTGAAAGAGCTGTTGTCAACCTGTCAGTCAACCTGAGGCAGATTTCTGTCATCAGAAATTCAACGTTTTTGTTCACAGTTTATTACAGCTGTAGAACGGACTTGGTTTTAGTTATACCACTTATTTAGTATTTTTTGCCTACCTTGAATGATCGATTTGGAATGACTTGACTCATAGTGTTTCGATTTATGACTGGTCTTAGGTTTGACGGAAAGGGAGCGTGAATCCCCAGCATGCCAGGGAGCCCTTCGCCAGTTTGCCGACATTGTGCCAGCTCGGCGCAGTCTGTGTGGTGATGGTTCTCCAAATTAAATTTTGTGGACTTGGGAGAGAGGGGGCTGGCTCCGCCCGTCAGCCGGACAACTGCTGTGGAGAATCACATATCACTGAAAAACATGTCTTTGACAAACATGTCTGGACTTGATAATCTTCAGTTCCTGATTCGGCAACAGAAGATGTTTGTCTGGTAGACGTGCATTTGTTACCTCTGCTGTGGAAGTTAAGTCTTCTCAGAAACTACTGGGTAGCTCGATGTGCAACTTGCGGGACACATTCATGCTCCCAGGAGGGCATTGATTTTGGGGACCCTGTGAACGTCCTTTTTAAAAAGGGACACGGTCATCCCCAGGTTGTAATTTATGCGTCCGGTGGACTTCTACTGTAACTGCTAACTGGGTAGATTATTGTGCCTTAGCAGAAGTCAGGCTGCATTATAATTATTTTTTTTATTATAGGATGGTTTACACCTCGTAGAAATATTAGTTTGCTTAAATTAGCTAACATCCTGCCGCTTCATGTATTTGTTCATTTATTTTTCTTTTTTTTTCTTTCTTCTGTTAAAGCTCTGTGTACAACTCAAACGCCATCATTGTGTCAAAGAATATGCCAAAGTTTTGTGTGCTGAAAAACCCTGTGGTCCTTAAGGAAAACTGTCACTTACTGTCACAACTGTCAAAATAAAACTGTTATATTGTTCTTCAAGATTGTATTACCAGGAGGACGTTCAGTGGCGTGCAACACAGTATGACAGCTTAACATATATATGCAGTCTGTGTGTTTGTGTGTTTGTATGTGTAGATATGATATGCATATATGATGGATATGTCATTGGTATGTGTACATATATATACACACACACACACACACACACACACACACACACACACACACACACACACACACACACACACACACACACACACACACACACACACGCACACACACAAATCAGGCACAACATTAAAACCGCTGACAGGTGAAGTGAATATCATTGTTCATCCTGTTCCAGTGGCACCTGTCAAGGGGTGGGATATTAGGCAGCAAGTGAACAGTCACCTCTTGAAGTTGATGTGTTGGAAGAAGGAAAAATGGACAAGCGTAAGGATCTGGGCGACTTTGACACGGACCGAATTGTGACGGCTAGACTGGGTCAGAGCACCTCCAAAACAACAGGTCTTGTGGGGTGTTCCCGCTTTGCAGTGGTTAGTACCTACCAAAAGTGCTCCAAGGAAGGACAACCGGTGAACTGGTGACAGGGTCATGGACGCCCATGGCTCATTGATGTGCGTTGGGAGTGAAGTCTAGCCTGTCTGGTCTGATCCCACAGAAGAGCCACTGCAACACAAATTGGTGAAAAAATTAATGCTGCTTTGATAGAAAGGTGTCAGAACACACAGTGCATCACAGTATGGGGTTGAATGGCTGCAGAACTGCATATATATATATATATATATATATATATTTACATATATATGTGTGTGTGTGTGTGTGTGTGTGTGTGTGTGTGTGTGTGTGTGTGTGTGTGTGTGTGTGTGTGAGTGTGTGACAACAGCCGTTTGACCCATTTTACACGAAGGAGGATCATTTTAAATTCTATGAAAAGTCACCAATGAAAGCCCAAAGCAAGCAAGGAAAATCATTTTTAAAATTATATTGTAATAATAATTCCATATTCAAGCAATATTAAATGAATAAATATGTTTATGTATTACTTGATGGCCAGTTTGCAAATTGTCCGCATGTATGTAATGTGTTTTGTTGTCCGTAATGTTTTGTGTTGTGTTGTGTTGTGTGCAGTGCGTTGTGTTGTTTGTAATGTGTTCTTTGTAATGTGTTCTTTGTGTTGTGTTGTTTGTGTTGTGTTGTTTGTGTTGTGTTGTTTGTAATGTGTTGTTTGTAATGTGTTGTTTGTGTTGTGTTGTTTGTAATGTGTTGTTTGTAATGTGTTGTTTGTAATGCGTTGTGTGTAATGTGTTGTGTTGTTTGTGTTGTGTTGTTTGTAATGTGTTGTTTGTAATGCATTGTGTGTAATGTGTTGTGTTGTTTGTGTTGTGTTGTTTGTAATTTGTTGTTTGTGTTGTGTTGTTTTTAATGTGTTGTTTGTGTTGTGCTGTTTGTAATGTGTTGTTCGTGCTATGTTGTTTGTAATGTGTTGTTTGTGTTATGTTGTTTTTAATGTGTTGTTTGTGTTGTGCTGTTTGTAATGTGTTGTTTGTGTTGTGTTGTTTGTAATATGTTGTTTGTGTTGTGTTGTTGGTAATGTGTTGTTTGTGCTATGTTGTTTTTAATGTGTTGTTTGTGTTATGTTGTTTTTAATGTGTTGTTTGTGTTGTGCTGTTTGTAATGTGTTGTTTGTGTTATGTTGTTTTTAATGTGTTGTTTGTGTTGTGTTGTTTGTAATGTGTTGTTTGTGTTATGTTGTTTTTAATGTGTTGTTTGTGTTGTGTTGTTTGTAATGTGTTGTTTGTGTTATGTTGTTTTTAATGTGTTGTTTGTGTTGTGCTGTTTGTAATGTGTTGTTTGTGTTATGTTGTTTTTAATGTGTTGTTTGTGTTGTGTTGTTTGTAATGTGTTGTTTGTGTTATGTTGTTTTTAATGTGTTGTTTGTGTTGTGCTGTTTGTAATGTGTTGTTTGTGTTATGTTGTTTTTAATGTGTTGTTTGTGTTGTGTTGTTTGTAATGTGTTGTTTGTGTTATGTTGTTTTTAATGTGTTGTTTTTAATGTGTTGTTTGTGTTGTGTTGTTTGTAATGTGTTGTTTGTGTTATGTTGTTTTTAATGTGTTGTTTGTGTTATGTTGTTTGTAATGTGTTGTTTGTAATGTGTTGTGTGTAATGTGTTGTGTTGTTTGTGTTTTGTTGTTTGTAATGTGTTGTTTATGTTATGTTGTTTGTAATGTGTTGTTTGGAATGCGTTGTGTGTAATGTGTTGTGTTGTTTGTATTGTTTGGAATGTGTTGTATGTGTTATGTTGTTTGTAATGTGTTGTTTGTAATGTGTTGTGTGTAATGTGTTGTGTTGTTTGTGTTGTGTTGTTTGTAATGTGTTGTTTGTGTTGTGTTGTTTTTAATGTGTTGTTTGTGTTGTGCTGTTTGTAATGTGTTGTTTGTGTTGTGTTGTTTGTAATGTGTTGTTTGTGTTGTGTTGTAGGTAATGTGTTGTTTGTGCTATGTTGTTTGTAATGTGTTGTTTGTGTTGTGTTGTTTTTAATATGTTGTTTGTGTTGTGCTGTTTGTAATGTGTTGTTTGTGTTGTGTTGTTTGTAATATGTTGTTTGTGTTGTGTTGTTGGTAATGTGTTGTTTGTGCTATGTTGTTTTTAATGTGTTGTTTGTGTTGTGTTGTTTTTAATGTGTTGTTTGTGTTGTGCTGTTTGTAATGTGTTGTTTGTGTTGTGTTGTTTTTAATGTGTTGTTTGTGTTGTGCTGTTTGTAATGTGTTGTTTGTGTTGTGTTGTTTGTAATGTGTTGTTTGTGTTGTGTTGTAGGTAATGTGTTGTTTGTGCTATGTTGTTTGTAATGTGTTGTTTGTGTTGTGTTGTTTTTAATATGTTGTTTGTGTTGTGCTGTTTGTAATGTGTTGTTTGTGTTGTGTTGTTTGTAATATGTTGTTTGTGTTGTGTTGTTGGTAATGTGTTGTTTGTGCTATGTTGTTTTTAATGTGTTGTTTGTGTTGTGTTGTTTTTAATGTGTTGTTTGTGTTGTGCTGTTTGTAATGTGTTGTTTGTGTTGTGTTGTTTTTAATGTGTTGTTTGTGTTGTGCTGTTTGTAATGTGTTGTTTGTGTTGTGTTGTTTGTAATGTGTTGTTTGTGTTGTGTTGTAGGTAATGTGTTGTTTGTGCTATGTTGTTTGTAATGTGTTGTTTGTGTTGTGTTGTTTTTAATATGTTGTTTGTGTTGTGCTGTTTGTAATGTGTTGTTTGTGTTGTGTTGTTTGTAATATGTTGTTTGTGTTGTGTTGTTGGTAATGTGTTGTTTGTGCTATGTTGTTTTTAATGTGTTGTTTGTGTTGTGTTGTTTTTAATGTGTTGTTTGTGCTATGTTGTTTGTAATGTGTTGTTTGTGTTGTGTTGTTTTTAATATGTTGTTTGTGTTGTGCTGTTTGTAATGTGTTGTTTGTGTTGTGTTGTTTGTAATATGTTGTTTGTGTTGTGTTGTTGGTAATGTGTTGTTTGTGCTATGTTGTTTTTAATGTGTTGTTTGTGTTGTGTTGTTTTTAATGTGTTGTTTGTGTTGTGCTGTTTGTAATGTGTTGTTTGTGTTGTGTTGTTTGTAACGTGTTGTTTGTGTTGTGTTGTTTGTGCTATGTTGTTTGTAATGTGTTGTTTGTGTTGTGTTGTTTTTAATATGTTGTTTGTGTTGTGCTGTTTGTAATGTGTTGTTTGTGTTGTGTTGTTTGTAATATGTTGTTTGTGTTGTGTTGTTGGTAATGTGTTGTTTGTGCTATGTTGTTTTTAATGTGTTGTTTGTGTTGTGTTGTTTTTAATGTGTTGTTTGTGTTGTGCTGTTTGTAATGTGTTGTTTGTGTTGTGTTGTTTGTAACGTGTTGTTTGTGTTGTGTTGTTTGTGCTATGTTGTTTGTAATGTGTTGTTTCCGCTTCACACTCGGCTGAAAACTGCCCCAGTGGTCACGGTGGAGGTCACGGTCTGATGAAGCCAACAAAACCACATCATCTGCAAAAAGCAGAGATGCAATTCTGAAGGTTCCCAAACCGGACACTCTCCTCACCTCGGCTGCGCCTTGAGATCCTGTCCATGAATATCACAAACAGAATCGGGGACAAGGGGCAACCTTGGCGGAGTCCAACACCCACTGAGAACGTGCTTGACTTTGTGCCGAGAATACGAACGCAGCTCTCACTTTGGTTGTACAAGGCCCGGATGGCTTTTACCAACTGCCCCGGTGCCCCATACTCCCTCAGTAACCCCCACAGGATTCCTCGAGGGACACGGTCGAAAGCCTTCTCCAGGTCCACAAAACACATGTAGACTGGATGGGCAAACTCTCACGACCCCCCCTCAGCAACCCTGCAAGGGTGAAGAGCTGGTCCATTGTTCCACGTCCAGGACTGAATCCGCATTGATCCTCCTGAATCTGAGGTTCGACAATCGGCCGGAGCCTCCTTTCCAGCACCCTGGAGTAAACTTTCCCGGGGAGGCTGAGCAGTGTGATACCCCTATTATTGGAGAACCCCCTCCCGTCCCCCTTTTTAAAAATGGGAACCACCACCCCGGTCTGCCACTCTACAGGCACTGTACCCGACATCCATGCGACACTGAAGAGGCGTGTCAGCCAAGACAGCCCAACAATGTCGAGAGCCTTCAGCATCTCAGGGAAAATCTTATCCACCCCCCGTGCCTTGCCACCGAGGAGTTTTTCAACTGCCTCAGAGACCTCTGCCAGGCATATGGACGAGACTTCCCCCAAGTCTTCAGACTTTGCCTCTTCCCCTGAGGACGTATTGGCCGGGTTCAGGAGTTCCTCAAAGTGCTCTTTCAACCGCCCGACAATATCCCCAGTCCGGGTCAGCAGTTCTCCTCCCCGGCTGAACACAGCCTGAGCCAAGCCCTGCTTTCCCTTTCTGAGTCGCCCAACAGTTTGCCAGAACTTCCTTGAGGCCAACCGAATGTCCTTCTCCATAACCTCCACAAACTCCTCCCACACCCGTTTTTTTGCTTCAGTGACCGCCGAAGCCGCAGCCCTTCTAGCCTGCCGGTACCTGTCTGCTGCCTCGGGAGACTCCTGGGCCCCTGGGCTTCCTTCACCGCTGGTGATAACCAGCAGGTCCTTGGGTTACTGCCACGACAGGGACCGACTGCCTTCCGACCACAGCTCCTAGCAGCCGCCTCTGCAATGGACGTTTTGAACGTGACCCACTCGGATTCCATGTCCCCAACCTCCGCCGGGATGCGCAAAAAATTCTACCGGAGGTGGGAGTTGAAGACCTCGCGGACAGGGGCATCCAGCAGGCGTTCCCAGTTCACGCTCACTACACGTTTGGGTTTACCAGGTCTGTCTGGCAGCCCCCCCCCGCCTTCTGATCCAACTCACCACCAGGTGGTGATCAGTTGACAGCTCTGCTCCTCTCATCACCCGCGTGTCCAAGACATACGGCCGCAGATCTGATGACACGACTACAAAGTCGGTCATCGATCTTTGACCTACGGTGGTCTGGTACCACCTGCACTTTGTTTTTGTTGTGTTGTTTGCAATGTGTTGTTTGTGTTGTGTTGTTTGTAATGTGTTGTGTGTAATGTGCTGTTTGTGTTGTGTTGTTTGTATTGTCTTGTTTGTGTTGTGTTGTTTGGAATGTGTTGTGTGTAATGTGCTGTTTTTGTTGTGTTGTTTGTAATGTCTTGTTTGTGTTGTGTTGTTTGTGTTGTGTTATTTGTAATGTGTTGTTTGTAATGTGTTGTTTGTACTGTGTTGTGTTGTTTGTGTTGTGTTGTTTGTGTTGTGTTGTTTTTAATGTGTTGTTTGTGTTATGTTGTTTTTAATGTGTTGTTGTGTTAATGTGTTGTTTGTAATGCGTTGTGTGTAATGTGTTGTGTTGTTTGTAAACTGTTGTTTGTAATGTGTTGTTTGTAATGTGTTGTGTTGTTTGTAATGTGTTGTTTGTAATGTGTTGTTTGTAATGCGTTGTGTGTAATGTGTTGTGTTGTTTGTAATGTGTTGTTTGTAATGTGTTGTGTTGTTTGTAATGTGTTGTTTGTAATGTGTTGTTTGTAATGTGTTGTGTTGTTTGTGATGTGTTGTTTGTGTTGTGTTGTTTGTAATGTGTTGTGTGTAATGTGTTGTGTTGTTTGTAATGTGTTGTTTGTGTTGTGTTGTTTGTGTTTTGTTGTTTGTAATGTGTTGATTGTAATGTGTTGTTTGTGTTGTGTTGTGTGTGATGTGTTGTTTGTAATGTGTTGTTTGTAATGTGATTTGTTCTCTGTGTTGTATTGTTTGTAATGTGTTGTTTGTGTTACGTTGTTTGTAATGTGTTGTTTGTGTTACGTTGTTTGTAATGTGTTGTGTGTAATGTGTTGTGTGTAATGTGTTGTGTTGTTTGTAATGTGATTTGTTGTTTGTGTTGTGTTGTTTGTAATGTGTTGTTTGTAATGTGTTGTTTGTGTTATGTTGTTTGTAATGCGTTGTGTGTAATGGGTTGTGTTGTTTGTGTTGTGTTGTTTGTAATGTGTTGTTTGTGTTGTTTGTAATGTGTTGTTTGTAATGTGTTGTGTTGTTTGTAATGTGTTGTTTGTGTTGTGTTGTTTGTGTTATGTTGTTTGTAATGTGTTGTTTGTAATGTGTTGTTTGTAATGTGTTGTTTGTGTTATGTTGTTTGTAATGTGTTGTTTGTAATGTGTTGTTTGCAGTGTGTTGTTTGTGTTGTGTTGTTTGTAATGTGTTATTTGTAATGTGTTATTTGTGTTGTGTTGTGTGTAATGTGTTTTTGTAATGTGTTTTTTGTAATGTGTTATTTGTAATGTGTTATTTGTGTTGTGTTGTGTGTAATGTGTTTTTGTAATGTGTTTTTTGTAATGTGTTTTTTGTAATGTGATTTGTTCTCTGTGTTGTGTTGTGTGTAATGTGTTGTGTTGTTTGTAATGTGTTGTTTGTGTTGTGTTGTTTGTGTTTTGTTGTTTGTAATGTGTTGATTGTAATGTGTTGTTTGTGTTGTGTTGTGTGTGATGTGTTGTTTGTAATGTGTTGTTTGTAATGTGATTTGTTCTCTGTGTTGTATTGTTTGTAATGTGTTGTTTGTGTTACGTTGTTTGTAATGTGTTGTTTGTGTTACGTTGTTTGTAATGTGTTGTGTGTAATGTGTTGTGTGTAATGTGTTGTGTTGTTTGTAATGTGTTGTTGTTTGTGTTACGTTGTTTTTAATGTGTTGTGTGTAATGTGTTGTGTTGTTTGTAATGTGTTGTTTGTAATGTGATTTGTTGTTTGTGTTGTGTTGTTTGTAATGTGTTGTTTGTAATGTGTTGTTTGTGTTATGTTGTTTGTAATGCTTTGTGTGTAATGGGTTGTGTTGTTTGTGTTGTGTTGTTTGTAATGTGTTGTTTGTGTTGTTTGTAATGTGTTGTTTGTAATGTGTTGTGTTGTTTGTAATGTGTTGTTTGTGTTGTGTTGTTTGTGTTATGTTGTTTGTAATGTGTTGTTTGTAATGTGTTGTTTGTAATGTGTTGTTTGTAATGTGTTGTTTGTGTTATGTTGTTTGTAATGTGTTGTTTGTAATGTGTTGTTTGCAATGTGTTGTTTGTGTTGTGTTGTTTGTAATGTGTTATTTGTAATGTGTTATTTGTGTTGTGTTGTGTGTAATGTGTTTTTGTAATGTGTTTTTGGTAATGTGTTATTTGTAATGTGTTATTTGTGTTGTGTTGTGTGTAATGTGTTTTTGTAATGTGTTTTTTGTAATGTGTTTTTTGTAATGTGATTTGTTCTCTGTGTTGTGTTGTT
Source organism: Zeus faber (assembly GCF_960531495.2). Classification (NCBI taxonomy): domain Eukaryota; kingdom Metazoa; phylum Chordata; class Actinopteri; order Zeiformes; family Zeidae; genus Zeus; species Zeus faber. The sequence continues at coordinate 14,206,256 of NC_137199.1, read as the reverse complement.
TGTAATGTGTTGTGTGTAATGTGTTGTGTTGTTTTTAAGTGTTGTTTGTGTTATGTTGTTTGTAATGTGTTGTTTGTGTTATATTGTTTGTAATGTGTTGTGTGTAATGTGTTGTGTTGTTTGTAAGTGTTGTTTGTGTTATGTTGTTTGTAATGTGTTGTGTGTAATGTGTTGTGTTGTTTGTAAGTGTTGTTTGTGTTATGTTGTTTGTAATGTGTTGTGTGTAATGTGTTGTTTGTAATGTGTTTTGTGTAATGTGTTGTGTTGTTTGTAATGTGTTGTGTGTAATATGTTGTTTGTAATATGTTGTGTGTAATGTGTTGTTTGTAATGTGTTTTGTGTAATGTGTTGTGTTGTTTGTAATGTGTTGTGTGTAATGTGTTGTTTGTAATGTGTTTCGTGTAATGTGTTGTGTTGTTTGTAATGTGTTGTGTTGTTTGCTATGTCTTGTGTTGTTTGTAATGTGTTTTGTGTAATGTGTTGTGTTGTTTGTAATGTGTTGTGTGTAATGTGTTGTTTGTAATGTGTTGCGTGTAATGTGTTGTGTTGTTTGTAATGTGTTGTGTTGTTTGCTATGTGTTGTGTTGTTTGTAATGTATTATGTGTAATGTGTTGTGTGGTTTGTAATGTGTTGTGTTGTTTGTAATGTGTTTTGTGTAATGTGTTGTGTTGTTTGTAATGTGTTGTGTTGTTTGCTATGTGTTGTGTTGTTTGTAATGTGTTATGTGTAATGTGTTGTGTTGTTTGTAAGTGGTGTTTGTGTTATGTTGTTTGTATTGTGTTGTTTGTGTTGTGTTGTTTGTAATGTGTTGTGTGTAATTTGTTGTTTGTAATGTGTTGTGTGTAATGTGTTGTGTGTAATGTGTTGTTTTAATGTGTTGTGTGTAATGTGTTGTGTTGTTTGTAATGTGTTGTGTGTAATGTGTTGTGTTGTTTGCTATGTGTTGTGTTGTTTGTAATGTGTTTTGTGTAATGTGTTGTGTTGTTTGTAATGGGTTGTGTGTAATGTGTTGTTTGTAATGTGTTGCGTGTAATGTGTTGTGTTGTTTGTAATGTGTTGTGTTGTTTGCTATGTGTTGTGTTGTTTGTAATGTGTTATGTGTAATGTGTTGTGTTGTTTGTAAGTGGTGTTTGTGTTATGTTGTTTGTATTGTGTTGTTTGTGTTGTGTTGTTTGTAATGTGTTGTGTGTAATGTGTTGTTTGTAATGTGTTGTGTGTAATGTGTTGTGTGTAATGTGTTGTTTGTAATGTGTTGTGTGTAATGTGTTGTGTTGTTTGTAATGTGTTGTGTGTAATGTGTTGTGTTGTTTGCTATGTGTTGTGTTGTTTGTAATGTGTTATGTGTAATGTGTTGTGTGGTTTGTAATGTGATTTGTGTAATGTGTTGTGTGTATTGTGTTGTGTTTGTTTGTAACGTGTTTTGTTCTCTGTGTTGTGTTTTGTTCTCTGTGTTGTGTTGTCCGTCATTTATTGTGTCATCTGTATTGTGTTGTTTGTATTGTGTTGTGTGTAATGTGTTGTGTGTATTGTGTTGTGTTTGTTTGTAACGTGTTTTGTTCTCTGTGTTGTGTTTTGTTCTCTGTGTTGTGTTTCCGTAATGTATTGTGTTGTGTTGTTTTTATTGCTTTGTTTGTAATGAGTTGTGTTGTTTGTATTATGTTGTGTTGTTTTTATGGTTTTGTTTGTATTGTGTTGTGTTGTTTTTATTGTTTTGTTTGTATTGTGTTGTGTTGTTCAAATGTGTTTTGTTCTCTGTGTGCTGCTGTCTGTATTGTCACGTGCTGCGCGTGTGTTTTCTTAAGCTGCAGTGTGTAGAGCTCTCGGGGCCACCGTACAATCACTCCTCGCGATCAGAAAAATAACGTTTCGGCAAAAACTCGACAATTGCGCATTGAACCGAATTGTAGTGGATAAACGTGGGGATTAACACATCAGATGCATCCAACACTACGGAGGGGAGGCCAAAAAGGGCAGATCCGAGCGCCGGGCGCTTCGGCTCCAGCTTAGCCATGAACCTCCTACAGATGGATTCTGAGGAGATGCACACTGCGGTGGGTTTAATCAATTTTTAGAACATTTTTTTCCTTGCTTAACCCCAGGCAAATGGCATTAGGCGGGCAAAAACCCACATGGCATCCATATTGCCAAGAGGATTGCCCACGGCGGACAAAAGCCGAACATCTCTTATCCTCCCACAGCTGACTGTCTGAATCCGGAAAGGGAACACATGCCGATAACAACTTCAAAAGATTAATTCTCATCTTACTACACCGTGTTTTATTTCCTGCTTGTACCCAGAGAGTGCTTTTGTTCCGCAGCCTTTAGCTCGCCGTAGAACGTTCCCTCCAAATTCACCCCGAGGCTCGCGCCCTAAACCCTGCTTGATGTCCAGGGCTCCTCAATTATTTAGCGCGAATCTGTGTTTATTATACAGGGAGGTTGAAGGAATACTAACAAGCAACATGGCATGTGGGCAATGTGTAAAGTTTAGTGTGTTGGGGTTGGATTTATCAAAACAATATTGCTCTTGTAAATATCGTGTTTAAAGGTTTGCTTGATATGATCCCCGTCCAAAGTCCATTATATTCGCTATGGAAGAGGAGCCTCCTGACGTGTGCTCAAATGTAAATAAAGTCATTTTCAACGTCATAGCAGGGCTTTCCCACTATCCAATGATTTAGAAGGTAATAACCTCTTTTTTAACAATGAAACATGAAACATATATATATATATATATACAAAAATAGAGAGTGAGGGGGGGGGGATTTATTAGATATAAAATTTAATTAATTACTTCATTATTAATTTGTTACTGTTGTTAGTTACATAGACAGACAGACAGACAGACAGACAGACATAGATAGATAGATAGATCGATTATTCCCCGGACGGAAACTGTGACTTTAGCTTATCTTACAGCAATGTGCACACAATACTCTCTGTACTTTAGTTACCTCCACTTATTGTATTTGACTGTCATTGCTTTCTCCACTATTTGTTTTTCGGCATGTTGCGTTATATGGTAAGATAGATAGACAAACAGACAGACAGACAGATAGGTAGGTAGGTAGAGAGAGAGATAGATGGATCGATCGACAGACAGACAGACAGACAGACAGACAGACAGACAGACAGACAGACAGACAGACAGACAGACAGACAGACAGACAGATAGATAGATAGAAAGATAGATAGATAGATAGATAGATAGATAGATAGATAGATAGATAGATAGATAGATGGATAAATAGAAAGACAGACAGACAGACAGATAGATGCAGTATATAGATAGATAGATAGATAGATAGATAGATAGATAGATAGATGGATAAATAGATAGACAGACAGACAGACAGATAGATGCAGTATATAGATAGATAGATAGATAGACTGCACACACTGGGGAAGATCTCTCCGGTGTGGCAATCTGCCGCAGTGCAGACAGTAAACAGCTCTGCATCACTTAGAGCGGCCAAGACGATGTGTCGGGAAGGTAGAGCGTCCATGTGGTGTGTTGTGTTGACGCTGAGGGGAATGAACCAGTATGTGGCCTCTATAAAAACAACAAAAAACAAAAAACCACACAAATATAGAGAGGATGGTTCAAAAAAAACAAAACGAAACAGAACCATCATTTCTGATGATGGTTCTGCGTACGCCGGGCGGAGACACTGCTCGCTGGATTGACACGTTTGGAAACCCTTCCCACTTTCCCCGACGCCTCCTTCCCTCCCACTGCCGTGCGGAGGAGGTGGAGGAGGAGGTGGAGGAGCGTGCGACGCTGAAATGGAAGTTCATAACATCATGCAACTCTCTCTCTCTCTCTCTCTCTCTCCCTCTCTCTCTAGAGAGAGAGAGAGCGAGGGAGAGGGGGGGGGGGGGGGGTGAAGAAGAAGGGCGGACTCAAAGGGCCTGATTACCGCATATCATCCAGAATACAACTTTTTA
>NC_137199.1:14192307-14197307 GCF_960531495.2 Zeus faber | reverse complement strand
CACTCTCTTCTATGAGACTCTTGACTCTTGAAGTATGACCCCGGTTCACATGCCCGCTGCCGGACACACACACACACACACACACACACACACACACACACACACACACACACACACACGGCCTCAGGTGATGCACGTACGGGCGTCCTGACAGGCAGCAGGTGACGGAGCGGCTCCAGATGCCGCTGCTCCACCTCTGCCCGGCCGTCCGAGCCTTTGAACAGCCTGCTACCGGGGGAAGGCCATCAGCGCCGTGGGAGCCGCCCGCTCCGGACAGATGGCTCCGGAGATGAATCGAACTGCTATGCCGACCGTCCGTCCTCCGATGGAGAGAATTAAAAAGAAAGATAAGTGCTTCTTCCATCCGTCCTTCTTAATATACCGCACTGGCTTTTTTTTCCTTCAAGCCTGAATGGAGACTCCTCCTCCTCCAGCAAAGTCCTTTTTAAAATTGTTCTTATTTGGCATCAAAATTAGATAAATATATTGCTTATTAAAAAAAGGGTTGGTTAAGACAATAAGAAATAAGTTATTTGTAATACATACAGTATATGTGCATGTACGTAAGTAGCATTTAAGATACAGTATAAGGTAATTTGTGCCAGTTTATTATAATTTGTCCTGCCTTACTTCCAATTAAATTGAGCACAACCAATAATAATAATAAATGTAGCTGCAGGCAGCAACACAGGGGGTCCAGTTTAGTCGTGTTAGATCGTTATTACAGTTCTCCGGATTTTGTGCAACGTAGCGTGCAACATTTATGACCACTCAGAGACGAACCTTGGATTTATACAGAATAGCTTCATGATGTCATAAAGTGACTGTGTTCTCAATGTAACAACAATGTTCTTCAATTTTGGATGACTTTGTAGAGTTTTATCAACATCTCCTGATACAAATGTAGATCTGTATGAATCACACTTGGACGACAACACGTATGAAAACGTTCTCCTTGTTGTTTGGGAAAAGAACCAGGAAACATTTAGCTTCATTGGTTTCATCTCCAAACACGGTGCAGGGTTGTTCCCTTCTGCTGGTGCTACAGACAACATGTCATCAGAGTGCTGCTCTAATACTTCCTGTCCAATATCAACTGGTTGGAAACATGTGTCCATGAACCTTCCATGTTGTTGTTTTTCACTTCATGTTTCATCAATATTTTCATCTTCTGAACCTAAATCTGCATTTTCAATATTATCAATGCACATAGATTCATTATTGTTGTTTGTGGTTTTTGGAGCTTTATCAATTTTGTGAAGAGGATTATTCTATTAATTGTTCAATTCTACATCCTTATACAACTTGTTATGCATTCCCAATTACGCCAACGCCAGCTGTTGGCTATTTTTCGGCATCTGAAACAAAACAAAAACAAACTTTGTAATTACTTTGCATAACAATAATAATAAATACATTTTATTTCATAAACATTATGTAAGAACTTGACAATACTTAACACTTTCTGTCTTTTCATTTAAATCTGCTCGGAAGCTGTAGGAAACTGTTCATATATGACCCATTCTTTGAAACAACCGTTTATTCTGGCTTCTTTTTTTTTTTTCTTAATTAATATATTTATTGTTTATTAATTTGTTTATTTCTTTTTAACCTGTGCTGTCAGCATGCTGGTCATACAACACAGAGTATTTGTATTAGTAGAGTTAGTCTTCAAGTAGAGTTCAAGTTCTCAACCTACAAAGCAACTCTTTATTAATTCTTAAATCATCAAGAACTGCTGCTATAACTCTGTCCTGTGGACGACCTGTACAATGACAAGAGCAGTTTTTTGTTATACAGAACCGCCACCAATCCCCCTCTTTGGTGAACTATTTTACCATGTTTGGGTCTATAAAAAACTAATCACTGCTCCAAGAGGGGGGAGATTCACCACTGGTGAGACAATTATACATGGAACCAAACAACAACATTTACATGGAAAAACATAAAAATAGAAACAAACAACAACATGTACACGGAAAAATAAACATTGGACAACAACATGTATCGAAAAAAAAAACCAGAGTTAATTAAGTCCTGGAGCCAGGTCCCACGCCATCAGACCGACTCCCCGCCCGAACCGCTCGTCCCGCAGGCGAGCTGGCAGGATCCCCCTGCCCACCAAGAGCCAGGCCTGCCCCACCACGGCTGACCAGACTTAGTCCCCAGCCCCGAGCCCCCAGCCCATCCGCGTAGCCGAGTGTGCTCAGTGCAGGGCACCCAGACATTATACTTTCTATTATTTTCATACTTTTTCATTAATCTGGCTAAGTTATGGGGAGCACGGAGATACAATATCAATGCAACAGATCCACAGACATCTACCACTCATTTGTGCTCTGTATGCATACCAATTTGGATGAAACCTCAACCACGAGGTGCTTGTAACATACCGGTTCAAACAAGATGTAAACCATGTTCATAGCTTTTGACGTTCTTCTGTTTCAAATAGTTTTGGATTTAAATATTCTGAGAATTGTTCCCAAACAATATCAATAGGGTGTATAACAATAAGAATATAATAATAATAATAATAATAATAATAATAATAATAATAATAATAATAATAATAATAATAATAATAATAATATCCTTACACAACATGTATCTCTAATTGCTTGCATTACATAATCTCTACATTAATAGAAGGCTGTAAAACAGTAATACCAAAAAAGCAGACAAACAAAATGCATTTCATAAAGAGGAATAAATATTACTCAATTTCAGTTTTGGGGCAACAATTTTGACATTGAAGAATCACGATCATTCCTCAGCTAATTCATTTCTAACCATTATTTATCTTGAATCATTGTTCGTTTTTTTTTTGTTTTTTTTCATGTAATGGGCCTCTTTTCAACTCGAACAAGTTAATTTTTAAGTTGATAATTTCTTTGAAGTTAGTGACTTCATGAAAGTAAAGCAAAGTACCAGTCACAGAATTAACATTTAACCAAATTATACAATGGTAAGTAAAAAAAAAAGAATCCCTGGAAATGTACCGTTTAAGCAGCAGTGTAAATACTGATAAATTCCCGTGCTGTGTTAAGTGAAATATTTAAGGCGTCTATTTGAACTCACATTTGTCCCCATGGCTGTTTGCATGTACACCTTTAAAAAAGAGATTCGAAAAAAAAAAAAGAGAAACGCCAGAGAAGTGTGCCACAGTGCGTCTGTGTAAATACAGGACCTGCGTCGGCTTAGCGGCGAGCTGACGGCGCCGCGGATTTTCGGTGAGTTTCAAAGGACTTAGGTAAACTCCGAAACAGCGCTTACCGCTCTCTTATCCACTCTGCGTTAATGAAAAGCATGTCCTGAATCTGTCAGGGGAGATTAGGTGAATATCATTACTATTGTCCTTTTGCCAATGTAGATTCTCTGTATCCTGGGGGATTATTGTCCGAGCCGTCCCAACGTGTGTTACTTCCCTCTGCCAGGGAAACTTCACTGAAGGAAAAGGTTGAGTCGCTGATAAGGACGGCGAAATAAACTGTCACAGAAATTTAAAATTACGGAAGAAATTGAAAAATGATCCTTCGCTTTTTTTATTTTTTTTATTTTTTTTACCACCCCCCACCCCTGTGGCATTTGTGGAAAACTAGCGATAAAGTGAGAGGAATGAAGTAAGTTCCAAAGCCAATAAGCTTTCATTACACTACTCTTTCTTTTTTAAGTATGTGCACATTTCTATGGACTGATCCCGGATCAGATGAGCGATAAGATAAGACAGAGATAAGAAAGTTAGTGACTGAAGTGAAATATGAAGAGGTAAAGCGTAATTAAAGGCGTTTAACTGCCGCGGGTCACCGGTAGAACTTTTAGGAAAACTCCACAAAATTCTGGGTCTGAAACAACGTGGAGTAAAATGGAAGCTTTCACTTAGTAACACTTATGTGGGAGCACCATTTCTCGAAAGATCTACTTTCAAGGAGAGAGCAAAAAACCCCGGGCGCAGTTCATCCGACCGCCACTACGGGGAGGATCCGACTGTCGGATGCGATTACGGATTGCGGGGACTTTGCAGCCACTAAAGCTCCGCAAAATAATCTAAAGAGGAACCGTCTGATGCAGTGGTTTTCAAACTTTTTTTTCGTAGGGTTCCCCCCTCTAAGATCTTTTTCCAGCTGAGTTCCCCCTTCACTGGTAGCAGGAGAAAAAAAAAAAATAGAATTAACCCAAACTGAATACTGTATGTGGGTCGTATGTGTTTTTTTTTAAACATTATTTACAACCAATATTTTTTTTACACATCTATTTTTTATTTTTAGAGTACCCCCTGCAGTGTACTGCGAAACACTGGTCTAATTCACAAAAGCACCTTCAAAGGGTGAAATGCACCCCTAACTGCGCTGCCACGCAAATAGCGTCTCAGTGCACCAGTACTATTTACGCATATTTAAATTAGGTATTATTCATCGATTTGGTGCAATATTGGCCTCTCTCTATGCAAATGATCCTCGTTGCAAAAAAGGGCCATTTCACAAAAACCGGTGCCGGTAACTGCGCAGAAAAAAAAGCCAGCAGTGCCTCTGCTCCCGGCGTGATCAGAGCATACCTTTCTTTTTCTTTTTTTTTTTAACCCGTGCTGTCAGCATGCTGGGCATACAACACAGAGTATTTGTATGCCATTGCATTCAGGACAGAGTTAGTCTGCAAGTGGAGTTGAAGTTCTCAACCTGCAATGCAACTCTTTATTAATTCTTAAATCATCAAGAACTGCTGCAATAACTGTCCTGTGGACGACCTGTAGAATGACAAGAGCACAGTTTTTTTGTTAGAGAGAACCACCACCAACCCCCCTCTTTGGAGAACTATTTATCATGTTTGGGTCTATAAACAAATCACTACTCCAAGAGGGGGAGAATCACCACGGTGAGACAAATAAACACAGAAACAAACTTTGTATTGAAAAACAGTGAATAAGGTCCAGGAAAACTGGAACTACAACTGGTTACGTGGCCAGAGGGCCGGGAGCAACCCCCACGCCCAGCCCCGAGGTGCAT
>NC_137199.1:14049807-14187307 GCF_960531495.2 Zeus faber | reverse complement strand
TTTTTTTTTCACTTTTTTTTCGGACAGCTTGTGTCCTCAGCGTCCACCATCGAGCGGCGTGGGGATTAAACAGACTTTGTTTATTTATTGATCTGCAATATGGCATTTACATACAAACACGCTACGGAAACGCTGACTTTAAGACATAGAGCAGCTTCATAAAGTTGCTGAAGTTTTATAGCACTGAGAATTTGATAAAAAAAAAAATACATGCACATTAATATATATATATATATATATATATATATATATATATATATATATATATATATATATATATATATATAAAGAACTTTTCCAGGCCCTGCCGGCGATTTAAGAACAAATGCGTCAGGCGCGATAATCTTAATTTATTTTCCTGGACAATATTCCGCGGCTTTAAATTCCAATCAATGACGTGAAATTAAAGAGCGTGTGAGTGACTTTGAGCGCGGCTTGACTGAGCCGCTCTGGTTAACGCAGGCCGGGCCGGCCGCTCTCCTCCTCTGCTCCTCTCCTCCTCTCCTCTTCCTCCTCCTCCTCCTCCTCCTCCTCCGCCACCGCTCCCTCGTTTAATTTTCCAATCCACTTCCCCCACATAGTTAGGGCAGAAGTGAGTTTTGTTCTGGTTTGATACACCATCTAATGAGAGCCACTAAGAGGCCTGTTGAAATCATTCCCCTAATAACACATCCTGGAGCCTCCCTCCATCCCTCCCTCCTCTCTCTCCTATATATTCTTTCACCGAGCTCTATCCCCTCTTTCCTCGTTTTCATGAACCGTGTTTCAGTTAAAAAACCATTTGGGGGCGGGGGGGGGGGGGGGGTTCATCATTATCCTTTAGTTTTCTGTGTGGTTTTAACAAGGCGGGCATCGGCCTGAGATTGTGTGAGAGTCAGCGCCTCCCAAATCTGTTTCAGGCTGGAAAACTGGAAGGAGAAGTCAATGGACTCGGCAGAACGCCGAAAAATAGTGAGATGGATAGATAGATTAATGGATAGATAGATAGATAGAAAGATAGAAAGATAGAAAGATAGATAGATAGATAGATAGATAGATAGATAGATAGATAGATAGATAGATAGATAGATAGATAGATAGATAGATAGAAAGATAGAAAGATAGAAAGATAGATAGATAGATAGATAGATAGATAGATAGATAGATAGAAAGATAGAAAGATAGATAGATAGATAGATAGATAGATAGATAGATAGATAGATAGATAGATAGATAGATAGATAGACAGATAGATAGATAGATAGATAGATAGATAGATAGATAGATAGATAGATAGATAGATAGATAGATAGATAGATAGATAGATGAAATTGAATAACAATGAAAAATAAATAGAACATAAAAGAATTATACTATAATTATGCAATATACTACAAACATTTTCAATAACCTAAAAATTAACTAAAAATAGAAAAAATTGCAACATACAAAAGACCTAAAATGTTATAAAAAATGTCTTCATTTACCCAGGCGACCGCCGTTTTGAGCCTCGCAACAGTCCCGCATCCAGCATGAAAATATTCACATTCCATTACATTTTGCTTCGTTTACCTGGGGTTCCACAGAGCCTTAGAATGCATTACCCATACAATGAACTCTTCATCAGGGTGCACTGCAGTGTACAGGACGCAGCGTGACGGCTCTTAATCGATTCCACCTCCCTGACACGGTCCGGTTTTATTGTAACAAGAACAAGCGACATGACCCGCTCCGCAATACGCCGCCGCTAAAAACCGCCCTCTGATTTTAATGTCATCTGTCCCCAAGATATACCCCCCTCCACCCCCCACCTCCCCCGCCCCCTACCACCCACACACACACCTACTCCCACACCTCCGTCCTTCCACCCGACCGCGCTGACAGCATTAGCTCCTGCCCCAACACTGGTTGTTATTCCGTTTTTGAATCCAGAAATTGTGTCTGCACCTTGACGTTTGATTGGATCTGTGGAAATACATGTATATGCAAATTGGCCAGATATCACTTCTTGCTCGGGGTGAAATGGGAAACAGTGGTTGCATTCTGACGAGCTCGCCCGGACTCTCACTCTCCCTCTCTCCTCCTCCTCCTCACTCTCTCTCTCTCTCTCTCTCTCTCTCTCTCTCTCTATCTTTCTCTCTGTCCTCGGAGAAACAGAGAGTTTGGTGATCTATAAATTCCCAGTAAATCTAAGAGCCCCGCGCTCCTCGCCTGACATTTGCAGGCTCCCACACAGCTTATTTCTAAGCAGGTAAAAAATCCATAATCTGTGTCAATGGTATCACACTGCGTATTCGCAGGGGGCCCCATGTGAACTTCACTGGCCGTGAATACCGCGCGCAGACTGGTGTGAGGTCAAAAGAAAGAAGAAAAAAAAGTTTGTTCTCAGCTCGGTCGTCGTACCTGAGCCCCGAGGGCCCCTGAATATAGTAATAATACCAACGCAACACAGAGAATCCGACACTTGAAAAAACCTTGAACACCCGACAAGACTGGAGATGGTGGCCGAGCGGCCATGTTATAATCAGATTGAAATGTGTGCATTTGAAATGATGTTGCTGTTATTTCTTCACAAATGTATAACATATGTATATCAATATATACAAACAATATTTTTAAGATAGCTCATGTGCACCTCTTTCCAAAGGTGTGGTTGCATAACAGGGCTACCTGTAGGGGGAACTGTGGGAGCTTACTGTGTAATCGCAATGCCATGTGGGCGGAGCTACCATGGTCTATAGGAGCTCCCCCGTCACAAGCTGTCGTTTAATCTAACGACTGGGGGTGCACAAGCCAGTGTGTCACCAGTGCTGGTCCCAAGCCCGGATGAATACAGAGGGTTACAAATCTGATTTCCATACCGGATCGGTCGAGGCCCGGGTTAACAGCGACCGCCACTGGTGCCGTTAGCCAACAGGGTGCCAGTGGAAATTGTGCGACTGTCAGACAAAGAAGAAGAAGAAGAAGACGAGGGGGAAGGCCTGTCCTGAGTCAGCAGGAGAGGAAGCAGGGTAGGAGAGTAGAGTTGAGAGTAGGAACTTTGAACGTTGGCACTATGAAGGGTAAAGAGACAGCTGGCTGACACGATGGAGAGAAGGAAGGTGGATGTACTATGTGTACAAGAGACCAGGTGGAAGGGGAGTAAGGCCAGGAGTATCGGAGCAAACGGGTAATAAGCAGAAATCAAATGGGGTAGGGATGGTCTTGAAGGAAGAATATGTCAAGAGTGTTTGAGGTGACGAGAGTGTCGGACAGAGTGATGAGCACGAAGCTGGAAACTGGTGGGGTGATAATGAATGTGGTCAATGCATATGCTCCCCAAGTTGGGTGTGAGATGGAAGAGAAAGAAGAATTCTTTAGTTAGTTGGATGTAGTTGTGGAGAGTGTCCCCAAGGGAGAGAGAGTGGTCATTGGAGCAGATCTCAATGGGCATGTTGGAGGAGGGATCAGAGCCATAGGTGATGAGAAGGTGATGGGTAGGTATGGTGTCAAGTAGAGGAATGTGGAAGGACAGATGGTGGTGGATTTCGCCAAAAGGATGGAATTGGCACACTGGCGGACTACATCTTATGCAGGAGGTGCAATCTGAAAGAGATTAGTGACTGCAAAGTGGTGGTAGAGGAGTGTGTTGTTGAGGTAAGGCAGGCATTAGGTGGGAATGAACGGTTACCAGATGACTGGGAAACAACTGCAGAAGTGGTGAGGGAGACGGCCAAGAAGGTACTCGGTGTATAATGCCGAAAGAGGAAGGAAGACAAGGACTCTTGTTGGTGGAATGAGGAAGTACAGGAGAGCATAAAGCAGAAGAGGTTGGCGAAGAAGAAATGGGATAGTCAGAGAGATGAAGAAAGTAGACAGGAGTACAAGCTGATGCGGCGCAAGGCGAAGAGAGAAGTGGCAAAGGCAAAGGAAAAGGCATACGACGAGTTGTATGAGAGGTCGGACAGAGGGGAAGGAGAAAAGGACTTGTACCGATTGGCAAGACAAAGGGACCAAGCTGGGAAGGATGTACAGCGGGTTAGGGTGATGAAGGATAATGATGGGAATGTGCTGACTAGTGAGGAGAGTGTGTTGAGAAGGTGGAAGGAGTACTTTGAGGAGTTGATGAATGAAGAAAATGAGAGGGAGAGAAGAGTGGATGATGTGGGGATAGTGGATCAAGAGGTGCAGCAAATTAGCAAGGATGACGTGAGAACAGCATTAAAGAAGATGAAGAGAGCCAAGGCAGTTGGCCCAGATGACATACCTGGGGAAGCATGGAAATGTTTAGGTGAGATGGCAGTGGTGTTCCTAACAAGACTGTTTAACACCATCCTGGAAAGGGAGAGGATGGCGGAGGAGTGAAGAAGAAATGTACAGGTACCCATCTTCAAGAATAAGGGAGACGTACAGAGCTGTAGTAACTACAGGGGAATAAAGTTGATCAGCCAGAGGCGGTGGCACTGACAAAAAGGCAGGTGGCTGAACTGGAGGTGGCAGAGTTGAGATTGTTGTGATTTTCATCTGGAGGGACAAGGATGGACAGGATTAAGAATGAGTACATTAGAGGGACAGCTCAGGTTGGACAGTTTGGTGGAAAAGTGAGAGAGGGCAGACTGAGATGGTTTGGACACGTGTGTAGGAGAGATGAGTTACATTGGGAGAAGGATGCCGAGGATGGAGCTGCCAGGCGAGAGGAAAAGAGGAAGGCCAAAGAGAAGGTTTATGGATGTGGTGAGGGAGGACATGGAGGCGGTTGGTGTAGGGGAGGAAGAGGCGCAGGACAGAAGGTAATGGAGGCAGATGATCCGCTGTGGCGACCCCTAACGGGAGCAGCCCAAAGAAAAAGAAGAAGAAGAATATCATCAGGTTGTCGTTTAAAAGTGGCCTCAATGTTGGAGCACTTGGTGGAAACATTTATTCATTCATTCATGTGGCCTCCATCGTCTACTTGTGGAATTGTTCGACCAGACATAACAAGGTAGTTTATGTAATATCTGTATATTAATATGCTCTAATATAATCATGTTAGATACAGTATTTTGTCTTTTTTATCTCTCGTATGGATGGATTGATTGCAGTACGACGTCCAGCCACAAGGGCTGGATTTGACCTTGACCAGCCGAAGGTACGAACACCTTGACTCTAACAAATGTTTGATCCAGTTGATGTGGCTGCTTGTATTTATTAATTTTTTTTACTGAATCGTGTCTTGGGTTTTTTTTTTTTTCTCTATGTTTTGTATTTGAGCCTTCGTGGCTTATTTATTTATTTTTTTTAGTGTGTAGTGGTATAGATCTGTTTATTTGGATAGATGATTGATTTGTTGTGGTGTTCAACAGCTCTCATCAAAGCAATAGTCAGTAACTCTGAAGTCATGTCAATAAAATAGTAAAGCATGGCAATATACGATGAACTCAAATCGAACAATTACATTTATTTTTCCAGTAAATAATTAAAAAAAAACAAATGGGCAATAAACTAAAAAATTTGGCAAACTACAATACAAGTTTACTGTCAAAACAAACGAGAAAATTTAAAAAAAAACACCCTCTAAAAAATTACCCTAAACAATACAGTTCTGTATAACATTTTGGTAATACAGAACTGTGGTCCTTGGTTTTGGTTTTTCCTCCATTTGCAGTGACTTTCTGCCACATTAAGCCCGGCACATGAGTTTGGAGGTTTCATGCCTTTAATCCAACTTGTTCAGCCCGGTGTGTCCCACCATCGACTACTTGGCTTCTTAAATGTGCTTTTTAAACCAATGTGAATAAAGCTGCCTGTGATATCTCTGCCTCGGCCTCAGTTTATTCTGTACGCTCTTAGGATGCCATGTAGCTGTGTCCTGCAGGGGGGAAGAGAGGGAGGGAGTGGAAGAGAGGGAGGGAGGGAGAGTGAGGGAGAGAGAGAGAGAGAGAGAGAGAGAGAGAGAGAGAGCGGCTTGGCCAATTCAACCTGATTTCCTATTCTGAAACTAATAGAATGTCTTAACACTTAGTTTCCAAAGTGCTCAGTGTAATTGGCTTGAGAGACAAAGCAGGAAATTTGCAGAAACGACCTTATGCTATGTGAGCGCACCTGACCGCTGCAATTCAGTGTAATCACACTTTAGGTTTTCAACAACTTTAATACATTTATTCTCCGGAAGGTTAATTCGCAGGATGGGAATGGATGTATTCAGACGCTCTCAATACACCAGGCACACTTTCACCATCCAAATAATTTCAATGGTTTGTCCTATTCAGGCGTAGACGTACGGCTTCACCCGCACTGACACCAACTGATGTCTGAAATGCCACCACCACTTTTATGGAAATATATCTTACATTGATTTAGTGATTTCTGCTTAATACTTGAATAAAAACATGTTGATGTTGGTTAGACTCTCACAATATGGCCCATCATCTCTGACACTTTAAGTTAAGCAAGGTCCTGCAGTCATCCAGTGAATATTTTTTATAGCAGTCTGCCATACATAACTTTGAATATAATTGAAATGTGAGCTACAACTGTAATTATTGAAATTGGTCAGTGGGACATGTTGGTTTTTGTGCTTAAATCTAGTGTTCCTACGGAAAAGGCTGCGTAGCCGCTCACAGTTGAAATAAAATAGAGAAATGCCGCGCGGCCAATAGAGCTGCTACAGTCGATTAATATGGATCTAATAGGAAGCGTGCACTTAGGGCAGGCCGTGGCGGCGTCGACGCGCCTGGTGAAGTTCCACCGTCAGAGGAACCAGAGAGAGGCGGCGCAAGAGGGAGTCTGACGGAGGGGAGAGGGATTCGGACGGTGGGGAGAGGAGGCCGTTCCGAGTCCTAGGCGGTCGGCGGCGCGCCGACGCGGCGGCCGTGTTGGATTCAACGCCTTGTGTCACCAAATTACACTTGACAATACGGCGGCGTGATTGATGAAGAGACATCTCCTACGTGTAATTAATACAGCACTAATGGCAGCCATCTGTCTTCCCCCCTGTGCGCCACCGCGCTGCGCGTGGAACCCACTGGAACCGGGGAAGGGACCTCCATGTCCGAGCCTCCGCTGCTGGATACTGTTTCCTCCTGGGTCACCTCAGATCCCCTCAGGGACGCCCTAATGGGCCCTGTAATGGATAGAATAATGCATGGACGGACATATGTTGACCGAACGTTATCGATTTGTTGAAAGCATATAGAGGTACCAAAGCACCCCCTCCCCCAAAAAAACAAGTTATTTTGGGGAGGGTGGGGTTAATAAAAATGCTGCTGCTATTCTGCCTCCTGAATGGAATGGTTGATGCAAGAGGCAATTCTATTTAAAATTGTACAAAATGTCAAATGGAGGTGAAGCCTCACTGTGGCTAGTAGGGCGTTCACTTCCAACTCCTTCATTAAACATCAATTTAAGTGGACATTGTTTTTTAATTGTGTTTTTTTACACTTTAACTGAGTGGATCAAAAATATATAGTTATCAGCGATGGAAAGAAACTAAGTACAAGTGCGTTATAACTGTAATGCAATTTATTGAGCAAACTCCAATGAGCCTTTAAACAGTAAAACTATCAAAACATGATTTTGCATTTACTCTGCTGCAGCAAAGTGCTGACATTGGCAAGAAAAATGTTTCACTTTTCGGTTTCAGTCTCTAAATCTCCACTCCTCATGTTCTCCTCATACTCTCCTTGTGTTCTTGTGCTCTCCTCGTGTTCTGATGTTCTCCTCATTTTCTGATCTCGTGTTTTCATGTTCTCGCATGCTTTCACTGTGTTCTCCCGTTCCCCTCATGTGTTGCCATTGTGTTCTCCTGCTCTCATGATCCCCTCACACACTCCTTGTGATCTCATGTTCTCCTCATGCTTACCTCATGCTCTTCTAATGTTCTCCTCATGTACTCCTCATGGTTTGGTCAAGTTTGCATCATGCTTTCCTCATGTTCTCCTGCTCTCCTCATGTTCTCATACTCTCCTCATATTCTCATTGTCTTCTCCTGCTATCCTCATGTTCTCCTAATGTTCTCATGCTCTGATGTTCTCCTCACATTCTCCACATGCTCTGGTGTTTCCTCATGATCTCATGTTTTCATGTTATGGTTTTGTCATGTTCTCCTCATGCTCTCCTTGTGTTCTCTCATGTTCTCCTCACGCTCTCCTTATGCTAACCTAATGTATTCCTCATCTCCTTGTGTTCTCCTCACGTCCTCATGTTCTATTTGTGTTTTCCTCACACCCTTCTCATGTCCTAAGCTCTCCCCATGTCCTCATGCTCTCATCATGATCTCCTCATGTCCTCACGCTCTCCTCATGTTCTCCTTGTGTTTTCATGCTCTCCTCATGCTCTCCTCATGTCCCCACGCTCTCCTCATGTTCTCCTTGTGTCTTCATGCTCTCCTCATGTTCTCCTCATGTCCCCACGCTCTCCTCATGTTCTCCTTGTGTCCTCATGTTCTCCTCATGTCTTCATGCTCCCCAATTGTTCTCATTGTGTCCTCAGGTTCTTGTTCTCCTCATGCTCTCCTTATGCTATCGTAATGTTTTCCTCATTTTCTCATGTTCTCCCCATGCTCTCCTGATGTTCCCCTTATATTCTCATTGTGTTCTCCTCATGCTCACCTCATGTCCTCATTATCTCCTCATGTCCTCATGTCCTCATGTCCTCATGCTCTCCTCATCTTCTCATCATATCCTTGTGCTCTCCTTATGTTCTCCTCATGTTATCATGCTCTCATCATGCTCTCATCACACCCTCATGCTCTCCTCATGTTCTCATCATGTCATCATGCTCTCCTCATGTCCTTCTCATGTCCTCATGCTTTCATCATGTCCTCCTCATGTCATCATGGTCTCCTCATGTTCTCATCACACTATTCTCATGTTCTCCTCATGAGCTTCTCATGTCCTCCTCATGTCATCATGCTCTCCTCAAGTCCCTCCTTATATCCTCATGCTCTCCTCATGTTCTCCCTATGTCCTCATGCTCTCCTCATGCTCTCCTCATCTTCTCCTTATATCCTGTGCTCTCCTTATGTTCTCCTCATGTTATCATGCTCTCCTCATGCTCTCATCACGTCCTCATGCTCTCCTCATGTTCTCCTCATGTCATCATGCTCTCCTCATGTCCTTCTCATGTCCTCATGCTCTCCTCATGTTCTGCCCATGTCCTCATGCTTTCATCATGTCCTCCTCATGTCATCATGGTCTCCTTATGTTCTACTCAAACTCTTCTCATGTTCTCCTCATGAGCTTCTCATGTCCTCCTCATGTCATCATGCTCTCCTCATGTTCTCCTCATGTCCTCATGTTCTCCTCATGTCCCCATGCTCTCCTCATGTCATCATGTGCTCCACATGTTCTCCTCATGTCCTCATGCTCTCCTCTTGTTCTCATTGTGTCCTTAGGCTCATGTTCTCCTCATGCTCTCCCGATGTTACCCTCATATTCTCCTTGTGTTCTCCTCATGTCATCACAGTCCATTTGTGTGTTCATCATGTCCTCATGTTCTCCTCATGTCCTTATGCTCTCCTCATGGCCTCCTGCTCTCCTCATGTTCTCCTCATGTCCTCACGTTCTCTTTGTGCTCTTCTCATGTCCTCATGCTATCCTATACTCTCCTCATGTTCTCCTGCGCTCATGTTCTCCTCATGCTCTCCTCACGTTCTCAGGTCTTCATGTTCTCATGTTCCTTGTGTTCGCCTCATGTCCTCATGATCCCTCTGTGTTATCCTCATGTCCTCATGTTCTCCTTGTGTTCTCATTTCCTCATGTTGCACTCATGTTCTCTTTGTGTTATCCTCATGTCCTCATGTTGTACTCATGTTCCATTTGTGTTATCCTCATGTGCTCATGCTCTCCTTGTGTTCTCCTCATGTCCTCATGTTGTACTCATGTTCCCTTTGTGTTATCCTCATGTCCTCATGCTCTTCTTGTGTTATCCTCATGTCCTCATGTTGTACTCATGTTCCCTTTGTGTTATCCTCATGTCCTCATGCTCTTCTTGTGTTATCCTCATGTCCTCATGTCCTCCTCCTGGCCTCATGTTCCCTCTGTGTTCTCCTCGTGTTCTCATGCTCTACTAATGCTTGTGCCGGTCCCTCCCTGGGCGATCAGGTTTCCTCCCCCACACCAAAGAGACTTTGCCCTTGACCCTGGGTTTCAGCCTTAGAACGTTTCGCTGACTCCTGCTCCCAAGATCTGAGGCAGATCACTCCCAGTGAATGTAGGACATGAAAAATTCACGTTAAAAAAATTCACATGTGAAAAAAAAAAAATCGGAACAGTCAGAATTATAAAAAGGTTGATAGCGAGTGACCTCTGCTCGACCCACCAGCATCGTATATCGAATGTCCATATTCAACATATATTTCTTCTCCTTTTCTATGGTGTAGTGTACACACTTATAAAAAATGGATATTATAACACTAACCTCTACCTGTAAAAGTGTTCTATTATTTAGGTCAGGGTTTCTGTTTTGTTTTTTTTAAGAGTACAGTGACCCCAACCTAACCAAAAATACATGAAAATTATTTTTACAAAATCTAAAAGTACAACTTAAGTGGTTTCAATTCAACCCAATTTTGGTATATAAATAGCGAATTCATAACACCCATACAAAGCATAGTTTGATATAACTCTATCCATCTACCTATCTATCTGCAAACAATCTCTGTACACTTGATGTTTGCACTTGTTTGCATGTCCTTGATTGTGTACTGCACTGAACGTATTTACCTGTGTGTGTGTGTGTGTGTGTGTGTGTGTGTGTGTGTGTGTGTATGTGTGTGTGTGTGTGTGTGTGTGTGTGTGTGTGTGTGTGTGTGTGTGTGTGTATGTATGTGTGTGTGTGTGTGTGTTCGTGTGTGTGTGTGTCACTCTTCTGGAAGGCAGCTTTAAAAACACACTGTGTCGGGTATTGGATGGTGTTTTTTTTTTTTCTTTACAGTATAATGTTGACGTGTCTGTGCGCCAGGGCGGGCTGTGGTATGAGCCATTGATTACACATCAGCTTAGTATGCTGCGGCGCCGGCCTCGCTGCCTGGCGACCTCAAGCCCCCCACCCCACCCCCCTCAATCAATAGCGGGGCGCGGGGCGCCGGGTCCGTTCCCCCCGCGCTACTGGGCCTTAACCTTTTCCACAGCGAGGTGATGAAGGAGCTCATCATCTGTAACGAGGAATTAGTGATGGAACCAGATGGATAGAAAAGACTGTCAGTGCAGGGTCCAGAAGGTCCAAAAAAGGTCTCAGTAACAGGGAAGTGACAAACATGTTCATCAGGGACCTAGAGCTCCTTATCAGGAGGTTTTTGAGGGATTAAGCAGGGCGTCGTGGCTCTATTTCATGCAATATACTGAAATAACACTGTAGAATCTGTAATAAGTCCTGGAATAACTGTCTATTTTTATATATTTGACTATTTATGTTTTGTATGTTGTGGCTATTCGTGTGTTTGACAATTTAAATGTTTGAGTTTTTATTCTATTTTATTTAATTGTATTATTTAATTGCATTTAAAAAGTGACTTTTTATTTTCACGGCAATTGTCTGTAAAGAAAGGCCCCAATCCTCACAGCGACAAATTCCTCAAAAATGAAAATGATCTTGGAGGAATAAACTGATCCTGATTGGATATGTATCTCTGCTTAATCAATTTTTTTTTTTCAACACTGAATTTCACTTTCAGAATCATGCAATTGTCTCACCTCGCATGGATCTGTGAGCGGGTGAATTTAGGAATAAAGCCTCGAGAACTATAAAAGATTTTTCCGTCACGGGGTGGAGGGTGTAGGGTGGGGAGGCCGGAGGTGGGGGAGGTCTATGTTTTAATAATGTCTACATTTCAGGCCAGATGAAAATGAAACACCGCCGATATTCGTGGTGAAACCCGAGCTGCCGCCGTCGCCGCTCCTGTTGTGACATGATACATTTGGCGTGTGAGAGATGAATCACGACAATTGACAGAAACAGATTCACAGCTAATTAAAAACCTAATTGCGGGCACTTTAGCCATTTAGAAGAAGATGAATGTGAAATCATTAAGCATCCTCTGAAAACCAGATGTTCATTAAATTATGTCTGTACAAATGCCATTATTCAATAGATTGGTGGAATATACGCTTACTGTAAAATACTCTGTCTAATTCGTCGCCTTAAAGTGCCTCAATTGGTTTAAGCCTGTGAAAATAGCCCAATATTATAAAGCAGGAACTGTTATTCTCTGCTTCTCCCCTGGTATACAGCTGTAATTAAATTTTTTTTTTTTAAATCAGGGATGAATATGAAATGAGCGTGGTGTGATTAATCTCCAGTGAGGAATGTGGCCGAGGATGGGATGTGTTTTATTAGTTTTTTCTCTTCCTAATCAATAATTTCTGTACCGTGTCTGCTCCTTTCGGGATCGGATCAGATGAGATCAGATTGGATCAGATGAGAGAGTCTCCGGCCTCCAAACATCAGACTCTCTCCCAATTAGCCCCTGCTGGTTTTGCTGCTTCGCTCACTTAGATCAGCTAGTTATTATAAATCAGTTCCTACGCTATGCGGCAGCCACCGCTGTGTGTGTGTGTGTGTGTTTGTGTGTGTGTGTGTGTGTGTTTGGAAGACACACACAAAAAAAATAAAAATCAGATGACAAAAAAATAATAAATAAAAATCAGATTGTGACACCAGGCCCTGATAATTTTTAATTTATTAATGTATTTATTTATTACGTATTCCTCTTGAAATCATAAAAAACTCAAAATAGCATTTTCTTTCAACCACCTACACATTAAAAGCCACGGGGACATTTTCCCGCTAAGCCGCGAGTAAACAACATGGCATCCAACACAAATTCACTTGTGGAGTGCCAGGTGGCATGCATTTAAAAGGATCCCCCTGGTTGGCTAATGCATTATTGTGTGTACGTGTGTGTGTGTGTGTGTGTATGTGTGTGTGTGTGTGTGTGTGTGTGTGTGTGTGGGGGGGGGGGGTCACCTAAACCACAAAAATCATGACATTACTGCATCCAAATGCACATAATCAGTTAGATGCGCTCCAATAAACCCACTAAGGCTTTAGAGTTCCACTGGACTCCGTCCTCCGTTGAGTCTTCCTCAAACATAAACCGGAGGTCAAATAAAAAAAACGGGCCTCTTATCAATGCCAGGGGGCACATCATTTTTTTAATAAAATTGCCGGGGGCGTGGTCTACACAAACAAATAAAAGCCTGCCTCAAATACAGACCGGGGGGGAAATTGATCGGAGCTGCAGCGTGGTTGCTGTGCGTAGCTCCACTCCCAAACAATTTTACAATTTTATTGTAGACAAAATGTACTCCATTTCCTACTACTGCTACCACTGCGTAGCAGATCGCTCCTTGAGGAGACTTTTAGGGTTGCTACTAGCTCTGTCTTTTTTCACCATGCATGTGCTTTCATGGCATGGCACCCAGAGAGAAGTTTAATTTAAAATTCATACTAAAATATGATCACATACACATATTAAACAGAGGAAATTAGATATAAAAGCCTGACTCTAATATAAGCCTGCTTCCAATAAAGGCCTGGTACCCTCTTCAGTTGAGGTAAATATATATATATATATACATATATATACACACACACACACACACACACACACACACACACACACATGAACAAACACACACACACACACACACACACACACACACACACACACACACACACACACACACACACACACACACACACACACACACACACATACACTGTATATCCTCTATGCTCTCTCTTCTCTCGAGTCCTCCTTTCTGTATTTTGACAACCCGCATCATAAGTCTCTGTCAGACGCACCTGCAGGCTGACTCACCTTGGTTAATACCCCAAATAAAATCCATGCTGAGTAATTTCAATTACAGCCAAGGGGCTTAGACCAAACAGCCGCTGCCTTTTGCTTTTCTCTTCTTACAGTAGATAACTGCACAGCGCCGGCTGCTCCCGATCCGGATTGGTCGCAAACATACGCAGTCCCCGTGAAGTCTGGAGAGGACGAGGAGGTGAACGGAGAAAGGGTGGAGCACAGGTATGACGGAAAGGGAGAGGGAGGGAGGTAAAGGAGGTAAAGAGAAGAAGGCTGGGAGGAGCCAGGTAGGCGTGCTGTACACCGTGGTTCCTTAATTACGGGTTTCAGTCCCTTTCCAGTCTCAAATTGGGGGCATTGAAAAATGCCAAAAAAATGCTCATTCCCATATGAAATCACCTCAATGATATAAAAAAACCGTCAAGAAGTTGGTCAACCTTTACCTTTCCAAAACCTGGTGTGTGTGTGTGTGTGTGTGTGTGTGTGTGTGCCCCCGATGTAGAAAAAACAACAAAAAAAGGTAAAAAACAAGCCCAAACCTCTGCACTTGTTCTGCTACTAAGGACAAAAAAAATGTAATCACTAAAAAGGTCCGAGGAGCAGCAGATCTTTCCTTCTAACCTTGTCTCCCTCCATCATGGAGCCCAGAACCAGGGGCCTTTCAGAACCTCCACTAGGTGGCAGTGTAGCAACATAGAAGCCAGCCAGCTCTCCCTGCATGACTACATTAAGTTTATAAAGGATCATATATATGTATGCATGTGTATATATATATATATATATATATATATATATATATACATATATGTGTGTATGTGTGTGTGTTTATATATGTGTGTGTGTGTGTGTGTGTGTGTGTGTGTGTGTGTGTGTGTGTGTGTGTGTGTGTGTGTGTGTGTGATTTAACAAGATGTTGATGCTTTACATAGCTTTCAGAATATATAATTTGATGATAAAAATATAACTTTGAAGTGAAGTTTCCCCCAATCGTTTCAAGACGGTTGTTCATATGGTAATGGCTCGTTTCCCCTGCGTTTGTTGGGGCCGTCGGGCGGTGCTGGGGGTTTTGGGCGTTTGGGACGGGTGGTGGCGGGGGGCTTTGAATGTTTTTGAGCCGTCCAATCCGCGTTGCTTCCTCTGATATTGTACCAACGTGCTCACCACACAGACCATGAAGCTTCAGTTGAACAAATTACAGAGAAGGGACTTTGGCGGATCGACCTTTCAAGTGACATGGGCCATCGTGCTGTTTAGATCAATTCCAGGATCATTCAAACTGTTTGGGCCGAAAAAAATCCTCTGGTCACAATAAGGCAGAAGGGAGGGCTCCATTCAAATTCAGCTTTGTCAAACACCTTCATGGTTTACTGCTCTGCTCCCTTTCCCCTGTTCCCTTTCTCCTGTCCCCTTTCTCCTGTTCCCTTTCCCTTTCTGCATCCTTTCTCTTTCTGCATCCTTTCTCTTTCTGCATTCTTTCTCTTTCTGCATCATTTCTCTTTCTGCATTCTTTCTCTTTCTGCATCCTTTCTCTTTCTGCATCCTTTCTCTCTCTGCATCCTTTCTCTTTCTGCAACCTTGTTCTTTCTGCATCCTTGCTCTTTCTGCATCCTTTCTCTTTCAGCATTCTTTCTCTTTCTGCATCCTTGTTCTTTCTGCATCCTTTCTCTTTCTGCATCCTTTCTCTTTCTGCATCCTTGTTCTTTCTGCAATCTTTCTCTTTCTTCATACTTGCTCTTTCTGCATTTTTCTCTTCTGCATCCATTAAATTTCTGCATCCTTTCTCTTTCTGCATTCTTTCTCTTCTGCATCCCTTCATTTTCTGCATCCTTTCTCTTTCTGCAAACTTTCTCTTTCTGCATCCTTTCTCTTTCGGCATCCTTTCTCTTTCTACATCCTTTCTCTTTCTGCATCCTTGTTCTTTCTGCAACCCTGTTCTTTCTGCATCCTTGCTCTTTCTGCATCCTCTCTCTTCTGCATCCGTTCATTTTCTGCATCCCTTCTCTCTCTGCATCCTTTCTCTTTCTGCATTCTTTCTCTTTCTGCATCCTTTCTCTTTCTGCATTCTTTCTCTTTCTGCATCCTTTCTCTTTCTGCATCCTTTCTCTTTCTGCAACCTTGTTCTTTCTGCATCCTTGCTCTTTCTGCATCCTTTCTCTTTCAGGATTCTTTCTCTTTCTGCATCCTTGTTCTTTCTGTATCCTTGTTCTTTCTGCAATCTTTCTCTTTCTGCATCCTTGCTCTTTCTGCATTCTTTCTCTTCTGCATCCATTAAATTTCTGCATCCTTTCTCTTTCTGCATTCTTTCTCTTCTGTATCCCTTCATTTTCTGCATCCTTTCTCTTTCTGCATACTTTCTCTTTCTGCATCCTTTCTCTTTCGGCATCCTTTCTCTTTCTACAGCCTTTCTCTTTCTGCATCCTTGTTCTTTCTGCAACCCTGTTCTTTCTGCATCCTTGCTCTTTCTGCATCCTTTCTCTTCTGCATCCGTTCATTTTCTGCATCCCTTCTCTCTCTGCATCCTTTCTCTTTCTGCATTCTTTCTCTTTCTGCATCCTTTCTCTTTCTGCATTCTTTCTCTTTCTGCATCCTTTCTCTTTCTGCAGCCTTTCTCTTTCTGCAACCTTGTTCTTTCTGCATCCTTGCTCTTTCTGCATCCTTTCTCTTTCAGGATTCTTTCTCTTTCTGCATCCTTGTTCTTTCTGCATCCTTTCTCTTTCTGCATCCTTGTTCTTTCTGCATTCTTTCTCTTTCTGCATCCTTGCTCTTTCTGCATCCTTTCTCTTCTGCATCCATTAAATTTCTGCATCCTTTCTCTTTCTGCATTCTTTCTCTTCTGCATCCCTTCATTTTCTGCATCCTTTCTCTTTCTGCAAACTTTCTCTTTCTGCATACTTTCTCTTTCGGCATCCTTTCTCTTTCTACATCCTTTCTCTTTCTGCATCCTTGTTCTTTCTGCAACCCTGTTCTTTCTGCATCCTTGCTCTTTCTGCATCCTCTCTCTTCTGCATCCGTTTATTTTCTGCATCCCTTCTCTCTCTGCATCCTTTCTCTTTTTTTTTACGACCATTTCTCTTTGTTCCATCCATTCTCTTTTCAGCTCTTTTGCTTCTTATTCTCTCTCTCTCTCTCTCTCTCTCTCTCTCACTCTGTTTTTTTTTTTTTTCAGCCAGGAAAATCACCAGGTGCTAGAATGAAATCTGAGCTGGCAAGGTGCCGCTCTCTAAATCAAAGCTCTGTTAAATTGCAAAGGGTTCAAAGTCGTCATTAAAGAGCCTTTGCGGCCAAAATGTGACGGGACAAACGAAAAGCATTGTAACCGAGACGGCGGCGGGCGGAAGAAATAAAGCGGCTATTTCTCCCCGTCCGAGCGCCGTGGCGGCGCATTCATTGTGTCAGCTCGTTGTCAGTGTCATTTCCGCCGGCTAGCGGCACCCTCGCCGCCACCACCACGCCCCACTCGCTCCCACCTATGGCGGCTTTCCTCCATAGTCACCTCGAAAAAGAAGAGAGAGGAAGGACTTACGTGGAGGTGCGACACGCCACCGCCGCTTAAAACCTTGACCGGCGTGTCTGGAGTGTATTTTGGGAGAAAATAACTATTGTAGATGCAGAACGGTACACACGCATTGAAGTCAGTCCGACCCAAAAACCAAATTAGGCGAGGTGCACTGTGAGGTTTTGAGCTTGAGCCAATATGTGACATTTGACTTTTTTGTTATTTCACATGATGTGAGAGTGTAGAATCAGAGCTTCAAAGCATAATACCGCTCGCGGGAATCAAGCAAATATTTTGACTTTGACCGAGATATTATGACTTTTTCAAGATTAAGGTTTTAAAGATTTTGGGGAAATCAGAGTTTAAAGTTTTGGAATCATTTCCACTCTGTTCTTTTTCTGAGATAATATTTGAATCATTAATTTATACAAATATTGGAAAATACCCAATTTAAGTTAATCCTTTAATTTTAAGTTGTACACTTTTGATTATAACTTCATGCTCACTATAATAGCATGACCCCTCTATCATTCTGTAACTTCTAAACATTCCCATTTCCTGCCTTTATGGTTTTATAACAGTGATCGTTTTCATATAGTGGCCCGTTTCAGATGTCGCACATGAAGGAATTCCCAGAATGCAAATGGCGGGGTCCTCCCTGCCATTTGTGAGCTGTTTTCTGGGAGCACCCCGCTCCGCCGCCTCCCGCCGCCTCCCGCCGCCGGCTGCCAGTTCCGCAATATGATTAAGAGCATCTGCCGCCCTCTTCCTCATAATCCATAACAACACGGCGATGATGTTTTCACGGTGAAGAGAAATGTATTGCTTCTGGTGTTGATTTGTTGTTATAACCTTATTTTATCAAAACGCTTTCACATTCTGACTTCACATCACTGAGAATATGGAAGGTTGATCTTGACCTGCATGTTTGCACAAAGGGGAGCCGTACGATCACCGTTTGGGCTGTTTTGCGAGTTAGTGATCTGCTTTTTTTTTCCCCCTGTGAATTGCTGATGGACAAGTTGCCTCAGCCTTGTAATATTTATCAATATTTAGAAATCAAACTCAGTTTTGAAAATGAGCAGAGATAGAAAACCACTTGAGGAATATAAACCTGCTATAATTTCATTTTTGTCCGTGAATGGAATTTTCAATGTTTCTTTAACAGTACAGTGTTGCGACATGCACCGGGTCAGGACGCGTCGTGTCACATATATGTGTTTGATGTTGTTTTTTTTTTCATCATAATCAGTAGAGGAATTCGGTTGAGCGGTACACCTGCCATTGCCTGAGTCGAATGAGCTCTTTACGTTGCTCCTGATGTCAGCTTACGTTACCCTCACGAGAGCCAGACCTTGCGCCCACAGAGCAAGGTCGGGGAGTTGGATCCTCCGAGGCTCCACTCAGCCCGTCTAGCCGTGTGACGGACCAATCGGAGGCCGCCGTGGTTCGAGGAGGTTAGGTGATGCGCGACGCATTTTTCTTTCGGAGGAAAGGGCGTTTTTTTGCAGTTCTACGTGCTGGATTCAGAAAGCTTGGATTTACCAGCTTGCTTTGTTGGCGACAAAGACGATGTTCCCCAATAAGAACCCTCTTGTATACAGTACTGTATAGATATCAATATACAGGGTGTCTGTCAAGGCTTGGATTCAAATCAAAGACCGGTCTCTCTTGGGACGGGGACTGCAAAGACCTCGCAAGAAAGACAGGTGGAACCAGGTTAAGTTAACTTGGCTTCAACAACCAATGTCTGAGGCCGGTCCATACCAAACCTAACATATATCTAATAAGAAATTATGTTGCATAACCTTCTAATTGGTGTTGCCACACTCATATATTCATATATTCATATATTCACGTCACGGTGAAATATTAAAATAGATTACATATGACGTGAATGACATGATTTGCTTGTCATGGTGTGTTTTGCTCATTTGTGACTTTTTCACATTGAATTACATCATTATCATAATTGACATTGCTGTGAAATTTGACGTCGCTCTCTAAACAGAACAACATTATATGTTATCTCCAGATGGGTATACACTGGAAATACTGAGGCGCTCTCCTCTCCTCTCTGTATTGGCGATGCCTCGTTCTGTTATTGGCTCAGTCTATCTCTCTGGTCAAAGGCTATTTCCTGAAAGAAAATATTCAAATGGTGGATCCCCGAAAAGTCTTGATGCTTCCGAATCAAAAATTCCTTCTTTATTTGCATGGAAGCATGCCAAATGATGAAGGCTAAATCTACAATAAACATTGAACCAGATTTTAGATGATGGAAAGTATTCAAGGTGCGTTCCTCCTGGGTTTGGCTTCTTGGTTAGATTAGTTTAAACAGGTTCATGTAAATTTTATGATAAATGTCATTATGAGGTTCTACTTGTTCTATTTGAACTAGTAACCGTTGTTAGGTAAAAACATCTGCCATAATGGTTTAATCTAATCCGCACAGAAGAACCAGGTATCGCTGTCTTGTTGGTCTGGTTACACCGGCCCATTGAAAGTCACACATTCAAACAAATTTGGGTTTTGTAAAAGCCCTTGATGAGTGATCCATCTATTAAAAGTTTGAGAGCCACTGGAGAATGGGATGCCGGGTTGCATACATTTCAAGTACGTTCATGCAGTAGCGCCCCCCCCAAAAAATAAGCTCTGCACATTTTACCCTTGGTTGACCTCCTGGAGCCCCCATGCAGTACCTGCACAGCCCACCAGGGCGTCAGGATATCGCAATTTACAGCGATACTTAGGAGCATATTTGCGAGCGTAGAGAATTTCAGAACATATTTGAATGGTATTTGACCCAGAAATAAACGCAACCAACCCGAGTGAACACATTCATTTCAGATTTTTCTCCCAATATTTTCCATCCTTGGAGAAGCTTGATTTTGGTACGAGCACATATTTTCTCTTTAGACTCTTTTAGACAGTAGGAGCCAACCAGACGCTGTACACCTCTGCTCACACGCTCTGACACCAGAGTGTCTGGTATCTGTCAACAGCTACTTCAAAGACGCTTTCTTTTTGTAGCTTGAAGAAAAGGACTTCATTTGGATGCAACCTTTATTTGACACTCAAGGCGTCGTGTGCTGGACAAAGCAGGAATTAAATTGTTATTTTGGGTTGGTTCACATGTGGTTGGAAAAATAGACTGAAAAGCAACTGCAGTGAAATTAAAAATAAATGGAAAAGATCAACAGGCTAAGGGAATGTCAGTATAAGGGTCTGTACCAATGGATTACCTAACATCCATGTTTAAACGTCATTTCATGGTTGTTTTGTAGATATTACGTCACAGACCTACGTCCAAAGTTTTCAGCAATGAATCTTTGATTATTTTAATGATTTTGATATTATCTAGTGACTTTTCTGTCAATAGATCAGGTCAGATTAAATTGGTATTGTATTGTCCCCAAGAAGGGGAATGTTGTGTGCATGCAGGTTCGACATGTTGCCCTCAGGGCTCCTCCTTGGACCCCCTAGTGGTCTGCATAAGTAATGCATGGATCCTCCAAACTTAAGAATTAAGAATTAAGAATTTTTATTTGTCACATGACCGCACCACAACACATGCACATATATATATACACACACACACATGCACATGCTTTTTTGGGGTGGTGGCCAGTGAAATGTGGCCTCTGCGTTTAACCCATCCTGGCTTGTCCTTCCTCCGGGGGCACAGCCAGGAGCAGTGGGCAGCATTCATGGACGCGCCCGGGGACCTGGTGACGAGTGTCCATCGCTGGTCAGACGATGATGTGTGCATGTTTTTTGGTGGGGGTCCTGACTGATGTTAAGGTGGAGGAAACCCCATGTGAGCACGGGGAGAACATGCAAACTCCACACAGAAAGGCTCCTATTTGGGAGATAACCCACCGGAGCACGGTGCCAACCCAGGAGCTTCTTGTTGACCTTCTTGCTGTGAGGCGGCAGTGCAATGCACTGCGCCACCGTGCCACAAATAAACAAACCACAAACAAACAAACAAACAAACAAACAAACACAAACAAACTTGATGTCAAAATAAAAGTTTTACCCTTTTCAAATTGTTTTTCATACTTTCCATTTGTAATTCCATTAAGATTAATCTATGGAATGAAATGGAAAAAAAAAGTAAGTGCAATCATCCCTGCCAGTGATTTTCACTATTTTTGTTCTATTTTTAAAATGGCAAGCTTTTGCAAGTTGCCCTATCTCACACTGACATTGAATGAATCAGTTCTAAAATGTGATCAACTTGAGCTTGTAGACTTTGTTCGGAGTGAAAAACACACATTCTGATGAATTTGTCACAAATAATTAGTTCTGATAGAAAAAAAGGTCTATGCAAAAAAGATATTTGAGATATGGAGAGGTTTAATTTAATGAATGAACACAGAATATAAACGCTTTTCCGTCCATCCACCAATCAATCAATCCATCCATCCATCCATCCATCCATCCATCATTCATCCGTCTATCCTTCCATCCATTCCTCCATCCATCCACCAGCCAATCCATCCACCCGCCCATCCATCGATCTGTCTGTCCATGCATCCATCCATCCATCCATCCATTATCCATCTGTCTATGGATCCTTCTGTCCATCCATCCATTCCTCCATCCATCCACCAGCCTGTCCATCCACCCGCCCATCCATCAATCTGTCCGTCCATCCAATCCATTGTCAGTCCGTCCACCCATTGATCATCCATCCCTCTGTCCATCAGTCCTTCCATCCATACATTTTCTTCACCGTTTTATTGCTGTTCAGGGTTTCCGTCCCAGTTTAATACGTTAAAAATACTAAAATGGTGAAGCTTGGCTGTAATGAATAATTACCACTTCATAAGCTTCACAAATGCAGAGGTAATATAGTTTCCCTATGTAATTAATTGTTTGTCGTGGTGAGGAATAGTTTGTTTCTCTAATGATGATTCACGTTTCAAAACGCTTCACAGGAAAAAATCTAATAAAATTATATGAAATAAAATGGAAGGTAACCTAAAAAAAAAAAAAAAATTTGCAAAATAAGACTTTATTAAATATCGTAAGACGTTATTGATCTCCAGGGAGAAATTAAGGAATATTATATAGTATGTAAAATATATAAAACATAATTTTATAATTATTCATATTATAATTATTACTGTATATATGAAAAAGGTTAGGATTGAGCTTGGCTGTTTTAGTTTTATTTAAAATGTTCAAGGAGACTATCGACCATTTGCGGACGATGGACTACGGAGGATGTTGAGCAAAACAAACAAACAGCAACAATAGAATGTAAATACAATCAATTATACAACTTCACACCGTGTTACGTTTGGAAGACATGATATACATAATATACTGAAATACATTATATCGTGGAGTACAAACTGCAAATCAAATCCCATGACTCACTGGGCCAAAACACACACACACACACACACACACACACACACACATATACACACACACACACACACACACACACACACACACAAACACACATAACACATACACACACACACACACACACACACACACACACACACAAACACACACACACACACACACACACACACACACACAAAATCACACAACACATACACACACACACACACACACACACACACACACACACACACACACACACACACACACACACACACACACACACACGGTGCACGGATGATGTTTGCAGACTCAAGCATTCTCGCCTCCACCTCCTAATTCCTCCTCTTCCTCTTCCTCTCCAGGTATCCTCCTCCGCCTCCTACTCCATGAGAATATATTTACATCTCCAGAAAACCCGCGGAAAAACATCTGCGGCCTTTAATAATGTAGACAAAAGAGCCACTTTGCCCCCACCCGCACGCCCGTGCATCCCCAAAATGAATGTGAGACAGACGCGTGCTCGGCCGATGTCTGAAAAATAAATATGTCAAACGTATTGGCGTTCCGCATGAATAATGGATCTGCTAATACACTGGCACGCTGTATTGTGTTGCAAAGAAGCAATATGAAATATACATCATCTAATTAGAGCATGTTCTCGGACGTGGCGCAGCCTGTTTTTGATCAATACGTAATAAGATCGAGTATCAATTAGTGATGGGTGGAGGAGAATGGTGGTGGAGGCGGGTGGAGCTTTAGCTTTTACCACTGGAAGTCACTGATATGGCTGCAATACGACTGTGACGCAAATAAAATCATATTCTGGCAACACAGATTTATATTTGTTATTCTATTTGTGTTACATGTATATACATGATATAGTCAGTGAATAGAAATAGATCTAGTAGAAGTAGTCTATCCTATCTTATCTAGCTTATCTAGCTTATCTCTCTATCTATCTATCTATCTATCTATCTATCTATCTATCTATCTATCTATCTATCTATCTATCTATCTATCTATCTATCTATCTATCTATTTATCTGTCGGTCTGTCGGACTGTATCTATCAGCCACAACATTAAAACCACTGACAGGTGAAGTGAATAACATTGCTCATCTTGTTCCAACCTGCCATGTGGTGGGACATACTAGGCAGCAAGTCAACAGTCAGTTCTTGAAGTTGATATGTTGGAAGCAGGACAAATGGACAAGCGTAAGGATCTGAGTGACTTTGACAAGGACCACATTGTGATGGCGAGACGACTGGGTCAGAGCATCTCCAAAACAGCAGGTCTTGTGGGGTGTTCCCGCTTTGCAGTGGTTAGTACCTACCAAAAGTGCTCCAAGGAAGGACAACCGGTGAACTGGTGACAGGGTCATGGATGCCCATGGCTCATTGACGCACGTGGGGAGTGAAGTCTAACCCGTCTGGTTCGATCCCACAGAAGAGCTACTGTAACACAAATTTGTAAAAAAGTCAATGCTGCTTTGATAGAAAGGTGTCAGAACACACAGTGCATCACAGCTTGATGTGTATGGGGCTGTGTAGCAGCAGACCGGTCACAGTGCCCATGTTGACCCCTGTCCACCACTGAAAGCTCCTACAATGGACACAGAAGCATCAGAACTGGACCGTGGAGCAGTTGAGGAAGGTGTCCTGGTCTGATGAATCACATTTTCTTCTACATCATGTGGTTGGCGTTGGGGTCCGATTTTGGTCCTGATTTTGCATCAGAAGGAGTGCTGGAACAATGAACCTGATCCATGGGGGCCCCACCTCACAACTTACAGGACTTAAAGGATCAGTGTATATATTTTTAGTAACTTGTAACAGGACCCATCCCTTCCCAGTGGCTTCATGCTCTAATGTACAGTATTACTGTGTGAATGTATTTCCTGATCTGGTAATCACTTCTAATTTGCCTTGATCAATTAGACATTTTAGACAATTACAGGTGGAACGTCTTCACTGTGTCTCTGATGATGATTGGTGTGTGAAACATTTGATATGCTGAATACGATTATTTATCTACGTCACTTTCCACTTGTGCAAATTTGTTGAGTTTTAAGACCAAGATGAAATCGAAAACCAGCATTTTTGTGTTTCCTCTTTGAAAAGGGAACTTCACAGCGACCATGAACATGAACAATTTAAACTTTCTGGGGAGACTCCTACAACAGTTCCTCCTGTCTGATGAAGAGGGAAGCAATCAGGGCCCCACAAGGTCACCGCCAGGCCCCTGACCTGGTCCAGCAAATGAACCCCAAACAAAGTGAAAAATACAAGGGAGAATAACACGTCTTTTCTCTATGCACTTCTCAAAACCCAGTCTGCAGGTTATCAGGCGCTGACTCACTCGCCTGTTGATAATTGCTCTTTATGGTTTTTAATTTGCGGAATGATCTCCCTGCACCTGCTGCAGGTATATGCGGCTCTTAATGTCCTCCGTGCAACTCAAATGTCAACGTTTTGCAGGAAGAGTCGAGCTATTGGAGAGATTAGTCAGTTCAGTGCGTCGCCTGCGGGGATTTCCACTCTAAACTCTCGTTGTTCTCAGAAAGTGTGCAGCGTGTGCCCGCCTACGGCTTTTATTTGTCTGCTTATATTGTTCTTGGGCTGTCCAGTAATGTGGCGAAATGGCACAGATTTGAATTTATGTCGTTCATTTTGATAAATTCAGTTCCTTTTGATCAGTTCAGTTCATTTTCATCAATTCAGTTTGGGATTAACAGGTTGGAACTGGTTTAATGAACCCCATGTATATCTGTATTTCCTGTTTAGGAACTCATTTTTTTTTGAATGCTTGTATGGAATTAAAAACCTGTATTTATTTATTTATTTATTTGATTTTATTATTTTAATTTATTCATTATTTATTTATTCATTCCATCATTATTATATATATGTTTTTAAAGGGGACCTATCATGCAAAACTCACTTTTTCAGTGCTTGGTTACATACATTTGGGTCTCTGATGGGCCTACCAACACATTAAACACACACACACACACACACACACACACACACACACACACACACACACACACACACACACAGTGAAATAGGACAACCCAGCCAGTTATTGTGAGCTGTCTGTTTCAGAAAAACATGAAACGAGCCGTTCAGCTTTGCTGCTCTAATATACATCATCACAGTACGTTAGTTGAATTAGAAACCCCCCCCGCATCTCAGTAACTCCACCCACGGTTGGAGCACGACCGGACCAGCTAGCATCGTAGCTAAGAGCTGAGCATGGGAACTGCTCTGTTGGCTGCAGAGAGCAGCAGACATATTTTAAAAGAAAGAGGAATTCATTCCAGTTGTCCTTGACAAAACCGCAGAAAGAAATGTAAGTATTTGCTGCTTGTGTGTGTGTGTGTGTGTGTGTGTGTGCGTGCGTGTCTGTGTGTGTGTGTGTGTGCGTGCGTGTCTGTGTGTGTGTGTGTCCCCGTCCATCCTTCCACATTAGGTTGACTGTGCTGTAGGCGCGACCCTCTCTGCTTTTCTCCAAACAAAACTGTAGATGTATTTATTTTATTTTCCGCCATTTTTGTAATGGAATGGAACATTAAAGGCCCGAGCCTCACCCATAGCTCGCGGTGCTCCAAGCTCCGCGCTGCTCCAGACACCGCGGTGAAGTTCGGAACAAACTTTGAAATGAGGCCATGTACACCGCATTGCAAATTATTATGCAAATTATATTTTTCTATGATTTTACTAAATAGTCGATGCAAATGACAGTCAGTTTAATTTTCAAGTCATCAACTGTTAGTGAATAATTTGAATGTTGTTGAACAAACCTCCCGATGATAACAGTATTATTTTCAAAAATAAAAAACTCAAAATGCACTGTTCCAAATTATTATGCACAACAGAGTTTCAAAACATTTTATAGGTTGTAAAGAACTGAAAATGGTCACTTGTTGAATTTGCAGCATTAGGAGATTGTATTTACTGAAATCAAAAGGTATTTCAATCAAAAACATCTGAACAGGCCAAGTTACATTTTAACATAGGACCCTTCTTTGATATCACCTTCACAATTCTTGCATCCATTGAACTTGTGAGTTTTTGGAGAGTTTCTGCTCGAATTTCTTTGCAGGATGTCAGAATAGACTCCCAGAGCTGCTGTTTTGATGCAAACTGCCTCCCACCCTCATAGATCTTTTGCTTGAGGATGCTCCAAAGGTTCTCAATAGGGTTGAGGTCAGGGGAGGATGGGGGGTTCACCATGAGTTTCTTTCCTTTTATGCCCATAGCAGCCATTGACACAGAGGTATTCTTTGCAGCATGAGATGGTGCATTGTCAGGCATGAGAATGATTTTTCTGTGGAAGGCACGGTTCTTCTTTTTGTACCATGGAAGAAAGTGGTCAGTCAGAAACTCTATATACTTTGCCGAGGTCATTTTCACACCTTCAGGGGCCCTAAAGGGGCCTACCAGCTCTCTCCCCATGATTCCAAAACATGACTCCGCTGCCTCCTTGCTGACGTTGCAGCCTTGTTGGACATGGTGGCCATCCACCAACCATCCACTCCTCCATCCATCTGGACCATCCAGGGTTGCACGGCACTCATCAGTAAACAAGACTGTTTGAAAATGAGTCTTCATGTATTTCTGGGCCCACTGCAACCGTTTCTGCTTGGGAGCATTGGTTAGGGGTGGCCCAATAGTAGGTTTATGCACAACTGCAAGCCTCTGGAGTCCCGTGAACCTCAGAGTAGTAGGATCCTCCAGAGGCTTGCAGTTGTGCATAAACCTACTATTACTACTACTCTGAGGTTCACGGGACTCCAGAGGCTCCAGCAGCTTCAA
Source organism: Zeus faber (assembly GCF_960531495.2). Taxonomy (NCBI): domain Eukaryota; kingdom Metazoa; phylum Chordata; class Actinopteri; order Zeiformes; family Zeidae; genus Zeus; species Zeus faber. The sequence continues at coordinate 14,159,876 of NC_137199.1, read as the reverse complement.
ATACCTGTTTGCTGCTTTGTAACGGCATTTTAGCAGCTGCTCTCTTAATCCCATGAATTAGTCTGGCAGAAACCTTCCTCATTATGCCTTTATCTGTACCAACCCATCTGTGTTCTGAATCAGCCGCAAATCTTTTCACAGTACGATGATCACGCTTAAGTTGCCGTGAAATATGTAATGTTTCCATACCTTCTCTAAGGCATTGCACTATTTGAGGCTTTTCGGCAGCAGAGAGATCCTTTTTCTTTCCCATATTGCTTGAAAGCTGTGGCCTGCTTAATAATGTGGAACGTCCTTCTTAAGTAGTTTTCCTCTAATTGGGCTCACCTGGCAAACTAATTATCACAGGTGTCTGAGATTGATTTCAGTGATCCAAAGAGCCCTGAGACACAAAACCATCCATGAGTTTAATTGAAAAACAAAAGACTCAATGTTTATGACACTTAAATCCAATTTGCATAATAATTTGGAACACGGTGTAGATCTAAAATGAGTGACGATTCAGCAGCTGGATTGCTTATTTCTCGCATCTAATTTGTTCAGAAACAGATTTTGGTGGGCTGATGAGGTGGAATCAGTGAAAGTTTATGGACTAAATACAACGGAGCCCGGAGTCAAGCTCAAACCCCACTGGCTTACAGAACTAGGCCCCTCAGGAGGGGGGCTCCTCCCACGGAAACAGCTCGTTCTCAGACAGGGTGAATTGGTTGCATATCAGAATGGCTCGAATGCATAATCTGAGTGGTATTTTCAACAACATTAAAAAAACCAAAAAACTGTTTTGGCGACCTCAGAGACCATATATTAACTTGTTGAAAAGGAGCATAATAATTCCTCTTCAATATATTTTCTCTTTTTTTTCTCTTTCTGAACAAAAACCTTTTAAGAATGATTGCAAGTCAATCCATCGCTATACATGCACATGAAATAACACATTTCTACACAAATTTACATTAGTGTGTGTGTATGTATGTGTGTGTGTGTGTGTGTGTGATAAAGTAATAATTTGGACGATAAAATCGTTTTATTGTTAATTCGTTTTATCGTTAATTATTAAAAGGTCTTAACAGAGGACTTGAAATAAAATGTCAAGTTCTAAAAGTGTCCATAACGACAAATATTGCACCGCTTAGAAGAACTGACGGAGGTGGAGGTTGGAGGTTGAAGCAAAATAATGAAAATATTAAAACTATTACCTAAAATAAATCCTTAAAACATTGAAATAGAAAACAGGTGGCGCGTCATCAGAGCGACCAAATCTGAGCCTGGATCAGTGTAAGAACGGCTGAGTTTGCACCGGAGGGAACTTTGACATTTCCTTCACAAAGTGGTAAGATCTTGCAGGGAGTCAGCGGGTGGAGGCGGGGCCCCATGTGCCCCACGTTGTGGGCATGTCACCCTGGATGCTGAACCACTGCGCTCCGTGTAGTGGATAAATCCCAAATTATCTGATAAACTATCCATCCACTCATAACCCAGAGTCAGAGTCGAAATGGAGGGAGGGGGAGCGGAGGGAGAGAGAGGATGGAGAAGAGACGTGGTGGCGGCAGGCAGCCCATCTGTAATACAGTATGTGTGAGTGTGTGTGTGTGTGTGTGTGTGTGTGTGTGTGTGTGTGTGTGTGTGTGTGTGTGTTTGTGTGTGTGTGTGTGTGTGTGTGTGTGTGTGTGTGTGTGTGTGTCTGTGTGTGTGTCTGTGTGTGCAGGGCAGTCAGTGAAGCAAAGACAGAGCATGCACTTGAATGATTGAGGTTACCCGGGTGACCCCATAAACCAAAGCGCGTGGCAGTCTCCCAAGGTGAACGCTGAATTATGCCGTCATTAAAGGACAGGCCCAGTTGCCAAGGTTAGTATGTAAAGTATAATCATCTTCCTCCTTCCCTCCCTTCTTCCCCCCTTCCTCCCCCTCTCACTCATTAGTCCTCCTCGTGGGCCAACAAAGATTATACCTTGAACTTGCCCGGCTTTCGCTATATGTCCCCGCTGGGATTCATCTCCCTCTCCAATATCCGTGGCTGAGCTACTGTAAGACCGTGATCTGCCAGGTGGAGTGCACTCCTACACGCTCCTTGTGTGTGTGTGTGTGTGTGTGTGTGTGTGTGTGTGTGTGTGTGTGTGTGTGTGTGTGTGTGTGTGTGTGTGTGTGTGTGTGTGGTGCGCCCCGCCACACTGATCGCGTCGCGTTCGTCCCATAAAACGTGAGTGATGCTCCAAGCGGACGGCCACATTATGTCCCAATTTGTAAAGGAAGCGCCGGCTGAGCCAGGCCCTGCTGGCGACGCATCAATTCATTTGTTTGGCGTTGCCGTGGGAACACACGGGATGTTGATTAGGAGTCACACACATACACACACACACACACACACACACATACACACACACTGAATGGTCCGCTGCGTGTTGACAAGCATACAAATGTCAGAAAGACTGCACCTTTCAAGTGTCAAGACCTAATATCTTAATCAAAATATAATCATTCATTTATTTATTATATATATATATATATTATTGTAGTTGATGTATTTAGTTTTACAATAAATGTAATGCTTTAAATAAATATATTAATTTATAAAAAATATGTATTTATTTATATTGTCCTTTTATAATTTACATTTAATTGTTATTAATGTATTTCTTAAAGCAATTCTAATTATTAATATTTTTTATTTTATATATATATATATATATATATACACACACACAGTATGTATTTTATTATTTAATCCATCTCCCCACATACACATAAATTAAATAAAACATCTTTATCCTCGTGTAATGTGTGTGTTGTTTAAGATAATAATAAAGCAAATGATAATAATTATGATAATTATAATTATAACAATGATAATAATAACCTTTATTTGTACAGCACCTTTCATACATGTCATGGAACTCGAAGTGCTCCACAATAAAAGAAAGCCATCAAATAGCAACAACACAAGCAAAGTGAACAGGAAGCTATTTAAGTTAAAATTGAGGTTCCAATTTATTAAGGAATTATGTGGCGGGCCCCACTGGCATCACATCAACTTGTGTTGATGTGATGCCAGTGTTTGGTGTTACCGTGGCAACACATATTGTTGATTATGCCCCCCCCCACTACACTGCATGGTCTGCTGCACTGCCAAACACCATGCAACACACCGTATACGAATGTCACCGTTTAAGTGTCATGGCTGATATATGGAGCGAAACACAGCAATAAATAAAAATATAAACCAGTTTGAGCCGCTTCAGCACATTAGGATGCAATGCAGGGCGTCCGGAGCCTGACCAAAGCTACTGTATTAAGAGAAACATGTGCACTCTAATTATGTGTGTGCTATAATAATGATTTAATTTTACTTTGAACCCGATCGCCCAGTCACTAACATCCCATGCACTTAGTCAGGATATAGCACCTGCATTTGACTCATACAACCCTAGAATTTATTTTAGATTTGTTTTTTGTTTTTTATATCACGGCAAGGCCGACAGGGTTTAGATGGTGAATTACAGCAAGGTTTAAGCTTTAACAAAACACAACCTTTAATATTGTAATGTTCCGATTAAAATATGTCAGTGAGAGTGAAGAGTGAAGAGACTGTTTGCATGGAGACATAGATAATATTTATCCACTTCCCCCCCGTGCCAGTGGAGAGGGTGTTCATTTCACAATTGGCAGTGGCATTGAGCACTCTTCAGGCTGCAGGAACTGCAGAGAGTGGCTGGTCCAAACATTCCGGCTGGAGAGCGGCCTTTTGACTTTTTGGAGCTATTATCTATTAGCACATCGGCAGCAGTGAAAATAAAATACATGAAAATATACAGACTAGAGCTGTAAATAGATTCAAACAATTAATCCCGATGAATCACATGATATTGGTGTGATTCATATCGATTAATCACATTATATTGGTTTGATTAATCATGATTAATTGGATGGTATTTGGTGCAATTAGTCACCTGATATTGGTGTGATACATCCTAATTAATCACATTATATTGGTTAGATTAATAGCAGTTTATCGGATGGTATATGGTGCGATTAGTCACATAATATTGGTGTGATTCATTCCGATTTATCACATGATATTGGTGTGGTCGGTCATGATAATCGGATGGTATTGTTGTGATTAGTCACATGATATTGGTGTGATTCATTCCGATTAATCACATGATATTGATGTGGTCAGTCATGATAATCGGATGGTATTGTTGTGATTAGTCACATGATATTGGTATGATTCATAGTGATTAATCACATTAGTTTGGTTTGATAATTCGCGATTAATCGGATGGTATTTGGTGCGATTCGTCACATGATATTGGTGTGATTAATTGGATGGTATTCGGTGCGACTAGTCACATGATATTGGTGTGGTCAATCATGATAATCGGATGGTATTGTTGTGATTAGTTACATGATATTGGTATAATTCATAGCGATTAATCACATGATATTGGTTTGATTAATCGTGATTAATCGGATGGAATTTGGTGCGATTAGTCACATGTTATTGGTGCGAATAAGCGGATGGTATTGGCGTTTTGCGTTAACGGCGTCCAAATGTTTGTATCATGTTAACTTTAACAGCCCTTAATAAAAATAAATATACATGAAAATATTTGTTCATGGCTCTCAATGCCCTTGAAGGAAATAAAATATAAAAACGAGATTCGCCTGATCCTGGGAAGATGGTAAAAGGGCGAAGCGAAGCTTTGAAATCTTACATTTATGTTATGTTCGCTTAAATGAAATACATAAAGAAGAGAAATGAAAAGGGGAAGATTGAAGATCCTTATAAATAAATATATATATATGTATATATATATATATATATATATATATATATATATATATATATATATATATATATATATATATATATATACACACATATAAGGAGCACTCTTCATGTTCCCTCTTTAAATATATTGTCTTGTGATGTTCTGTTCTTTTCGAAGGATTAAAGGCAAATGGAAATGGAAGCAACATAGCTTTTCCATGAACCAGGCATCTTTGATCTGTGTTTGTGTATGTGTTTTCGGACCAACATGTATAGAATTCTCTCTGATTTATTTTTTTTACAGTAGGTTTACGCTTAAAGTGTAAAAATAACAAATTTCCTGTCAACTCCCCGGCATTTGCATACAACAGCTGCCGGCGCCGTGCGCAGTTCAGCGACTGTGTCAAATTCATCAATCTTGTCGTTGGCCGGCCGTCCAGGAAATAACTCGGCCTGAGCGGGAATTCCCAGTTCAGAGGGACCAACACCCAAAAGAAAAAAAGAGATAGAAAGTGATGCTTTTCTTCCTTTGGAGATATTTTGCCACTTAAGGCCAAGCACATGAATTTTGTATTTATCATGTCAGGTCAGAATCAGAATCTGTTTAGTCAGCCAAATTGTTTTCATATATGAAGGATTTGTCGTGGTGATAATTGGTGTGTTGCTGTACAGACAATGAGCACAAGAATAGCCAAATATACAAAAATTGACAAATATAACAATAAAATAGCAAATAATAGGCAAATATAAAATATGAAAAAAATAGACAAATGTGTCCGACCACAGCAAAACTCGTGCATCTCGCGCATTTCTAAAATCACCAGGAGCAGCCAAATAAGCTGGAAATACACTCCCCTCCCTGCAGGACTTATACACCAGGAGGTGTAGTAGCAGAGCCCACAGGATCATGAAGGATCATCACCACCCCAACAACGGACTGTTCCAGCTGCTGCGGTCAGGCAAGCGCCTCCACAGTCACACAGCGAGGACACAGATATGAGACTGATACTGAGATTTTTCCCGCAAGCCATAAGAACTGTCAATGCTGACCTCACCAGGGGTCCTCACTGAGCCACACGCATATGCTTCACTACCTTACTGTACTGTATGTAGCGTACTGTACCGCACACTGTGTCACTGTTCAGGGTTGTTCAGTGTCACCGTATTTCTGCGCCTTACTGTTGTATACTGTGCTGTATATCTCACAAACACTACCTCACTTAATTCACATGCCACTTTAATGCACATATCTGTATATACATAATTAGCCTATTCTATATACATAAGTCTATCCCATATACATAAGCCTATTCCCTTTATCTATTCTATTTTATTTTATTTTATTTTATTCTATATATTTGGATTTTATTTTATAGTATTCGACTTACTGCATTACGTTTTAGGAATCAGTTAGTTGGTCAAATAGACATTTTTAGGTAGCTTCTGTGTTCAGTCTAGGACATATTGTGTGTAATCACTGGGTGCGTTGCATTGACATTTCATTGCATATACAGTATGTATGAAAGTATGTATATGTACAGTATGTGACGAATAAACCTCTTGAATCTTGAAAATAGCGCCAAAAAAAACACAAGCTGCTTTCGAACATGAACTCCAGACAATGATTGGATGATCAGATTCGGACATTGTCCGGAATTGCCCTTTAACACATGTAGCTCACAACCAGATATTGTCCATGTCAGACGCGTTCACACCACCTGGAAACACTAGGTTTGGTTCAGTCGAGGGGCTGAGCCTGGGTAGAGTGTGCTGGAGGCAGGACGTGATGCATTGACACAATGACGCTGCGTAGTTTACAGCACACCCAAGATGGTGGACGAAGCTACAGGCTTTTTCAGTATCCGCAATATAAACAAAAGGGTGGAAAGGAATATAAAGGAAAACAGAAAGGAGCACAAAGCAGCTACACTCTGTGCAAGGAGATCTCCACGGAGAAAGATAGCTGCAGCAATATGGATCCATCACTATTATGCGGCAGTCGCATAAAAGAGACGTCATCAACACGCGACACGCCCACTCGCTCACGAGGAATTCTCTGGACAATTACCTGCTCTGTTCACACACACCGCTCAATCGGACATCACGCAGACCTTTTACTCAGGTTAGTTAAAAGGCAATATGGCTGCTGGTTTGATTATGGATATAAAGTATGAATAGAAGGATATACTGTATGGGATGAATAAAGATGTATTTAATCAGTAGATATAAATAAGATATAAGGTATATTATTACTATGTTATTAGTATTTGCATTGTTGCGATGCAATGTGTCATTCACACTAAACAACTATTGTACCTTTTGTACAATACAAGTACAAAACTCTGAGTCAAAGAGCGAGATAGAAAACCTCCCTGGTTCGGTGTGGTTTGGAGTATTGACCATACACGGAATTAGAATTCAACGCTGACTGATGGCATTATTTCATTAATGATTTAGCGCTGAACTTTGCATTGTGCTGACACCAGAGATGGGGCTCGCTAAGCTGTGAATTAAGCCCCAAATCCCCTTCCATTCCCCCCCGGCTAGCAGTCTGCACATCACTGCTGCCGCCTGGCCGCTTCCCTCTCCGGAAATATAGGGTATATTTAAAAAGGGGACTGGTGGCGTAGTGAGAGCCCTGTACACCACTCTTGACTCCACCCGACCGCTACATCCATCCATCCATCCATCCTCGCTTGCTTCCTTCCTTCCTTCCTCGCTACAGCTACCTGTTCTAATCCTGCATAATGGAAAACCCGAATGTCACCTTGTGTGAGAGGCAGCTGATATCTCTCCGCCCGCAGAGGAAGGGGGAGAAAAAAAAAAAGTCATTTAGCGCGAGTAGAGATCACATTTAATTAGACGCGAGGATTTAAATTGCCATGCATCAAACACTGTGGATGACCAAAACGGAAGGAACTCGGGCCACGGGCCAGATTCCATGAGCTCCTCGGGAAGCCGCCGCAATCCCCTGAGCCGCAGAGGTCAGCGGGTCACAACACACACGCCTTAATTAATGATGAGCGGAGCCGAGGGGGGTGGCCCGAATCCTAATGTCCATCACCACCCGAGCACCACCACCACCACCTGGAGGAGACGCTGCTTAGATGTTTAAACACAAAGTGGAAAAGTAAAAAAGCGCTCCCGTCATACATGCTTCTGGAAGTGCTAAATGTCCAGCTGATTCTTCTCTCGTCACACTTTTTGATTAAGTTCCGGCAACATTACGTAATTGAAGAGCAATTTTTGCATTTACATTTTCTTTGTTGTAGTAAAATCAACTGTATCACACCCCAACTTTCTATAGGAATAAGTATGATTACACTTATCTGCCACAACATTAAAACCACCACTAATAACCACAAATATTGTGTAGCTCCCCCTCGTGCCGCCAAAACACCTCTGACCCGTGGAGGCATGCCACAAGGAGCCACAAGACCTCTGAAGGTGTCCTGTGGTATCTGGCACCAAGGCGTTAGCAGCAGATCCTCTAAGTCCTGGAAGTTGTGAGGTGGGGCCCCCATGGATCGGTCTTGTTGTTCCAGCACATCCCAGAGATGCAAAATCAGATCGGACCCCAACTCCAGCCATCCCCATGATGTAGAAGAAATGCCCATTGTAGGAACTTTCAGTGGTGGACATGGGTCAGGATGGGCACTGTGACTGGTCTGCAGCTACACAGCCCCATACACATCAAGCTGTGATGCACTGTGTGTTCTGACACCTTTCTATCATAGCAGCATTAACTTTTCACCAATTTGTGCTACAGTAGCTCTTCTGTGGGATCAGACCAGACAGGCTGGACTTCACTCCCATGTGGATCAATGAGCCTTGGGCGCCCATGGCCCTGTCACTGGTTCAGCGGTTGTCCTTCCTTGGACCACTTTTCATAGGTACTAACCACTGCATACCGGGAACACCCCACATACCATTTTGGAGATGCTCTGACTCAGTTGTCTAGCCATCACAATTTGGCCCTTGTCAAAGTCACTCAGATCCATACACTTGCACATTTTTCCTGCTTCCAACACATCAACTTCAAGAATGACTGTTTTCTTGCTGCCTAATACAGTATATCCCACCACTTGACAGGTTCCATTGGAACAAGATGAACAATGTTAATTGCTTCACCTGTCAGTGGTTTAATGTTGTGCCTGATAGGTGTATATATAATCTGTATTTTATTTATGTATTTGTTTTATTCCTAATTATTCTATTATATTATTTTATATCAATTTCCATTTCATATATAATTGTATATAAATATATATTTATATAATTCTCATCCTAAAAAAGATAAAACATAAAGACATGAACAGAAACAGAAAGTCCCCTTTAAAGAAATGACTCACTCAATGGAATTACTTATACAAACCTAAAATACAAAATTGTAATTGAGTTCAGCACTTGACTCAGCTACTGCCCCCTAGCTACTGCGCCGTCCACCCCATAATTATAATTAAACAAAGAAATTGGCCAACAAAGACACAAAATAAGTCAATTATACAAAATTGGCAAATAAAACAATTGCCCAATATAAAAATATTTGCAAATATGCAAAAATTGGCAAAAGTACAAAAGTTAGCTTCAACATGCATTGCTTACTTTATTCGCCTTAATTAATGTTTTTCAAACCTTTTTTCCCCTCATTCAAGTGATTTATTTTTGTTGTGTTAATTCTTTCGAGGGCTTGTTACCCTGTCAGTATTTTCTATGATTTTTTTGCCTTTGTGTCTTTTCTTTTTTCTTTACTACCATTATGCGTTTCGGGGACATCGGGCTGTCAAGCTCCATTAGCAGCACATATTCCACATACATATTCCGCTGCAGATCACTTTCCACACAGACGCATCGGAACGACACGAAGATGAACTCACTTTTTTTAAATCCATTGTGCGAGTTGGGAGCTGCCACATTGGCTCAAGGTAAAATAGCACCCACACAAACACACACACACACACACACACACACACACACACACACACACACACACACACACACACACACACACACACACACACACACACACACACACACACACACACACACACACATATACACACTCACACACACTGATATTTCTACATTTGACTGGCAGGCGGTGGTGGTGTCGCTGCCGAGGTGTTTTTCGTCTGACAGCCCTGTCTTATTTGGCAGGCAGGAAGCCGGCCATCGCTGGTGGACTCTGGATGCTGATCCCCCGGATATTTCACCCCATTTTGCAGTTTCAACCCACTTATTTTCCACAACACTTTAATATAGGTACGAACGTTTAGAAACAATTTTCTGTTCCGGCGCCGTCCTCCGCGAGTCCTGGAGGAGAGATCAGAGATTTGTCATTTGAATTGCAGACGGCCTTGTGGGGTAAAAAATAAAATACAAAACGCACAGTCGCCCAGGTGTCAAGTGAGGAGTGGAGAGTGGAGGAGACATGGTTTCCCATTAGGAACAGTGGAAGAAAATCTATGTGTGAGTGTATGGATGTATGGATGCATGGATGTATGGATGTATGTATGTATGGATGTATGTATGAATGGATGGCTGAATGGATGGATGGATGGGTACTTTATTCATTCCAGGAGGGAAGTTATGGTGTTACAGCAGCTCATTTGGACAAATAGACTATAACTATAAAAATGAATAACAAACAACCATATCAAAAAAATATGAATGTATATTATATACCGTATATTAACAGAGACAGATTAGATATATATATATATATATATATATATATATATATATATATATATATATATATATATATATATATATATATATATTAAATGCACATATCTGTATATACATAGGCATATTCCTTCTATCTATTCCATTTTATTTCAATTTATTTTTATTGTATTTTATTCTTTATATTTTTAGCTTATTCTATAAGTATTCCACTTACTGTATTACATTTTAGGAGTCAGTTAGTCGGTCTATTAGAAAGGAATTTTCTACTTTTTATTTTATTTTATTTTAAATTTTTTCCTCTGACATATTGTGTGCTATCACCGGGTGCGTTGCATTACATTTCACTGCATATATGTATGGAAGTATGTATGTGACAAATCTTGAATCTTGAATCTTGAATATACTGTATATAAATATACTGTATATATATATATATATATATATATATATATATATATATATATATATATATATATATATATATATATATATATATATTATTGTGATTATATGGAGTTTTGTGACATGGAGTTATGTGAAATTAATGGAGTTATGTGATATGGCTATGGAGTTATGTAATACACATGGAGTTCTGTGAAATACAACAACACAGTACAATCCAACCTGCTCCACAGCTGCTGCTGCTACAATGGCTAGTGCTAGCCACACCCTACAGCCTCACCCCGGGTCTGCAGCTGCAGTAAGCACGCTAGCCACAGTTAGCACGCTAGGCGCCGATAGCAAGCTAGCCACACTTGTGTTATTTATCCTTGATAAGCTGCATGGCCGCCAGCAGTCTGCACATAATGAGCCCAACCTGCTGGATGGCTCTCATGATTACTGCATGGTATGCGTATACATATGCACCCGCACGGCTTCCACCGCAACATGAGCGTGTGTGTTACAGAGGCACTTGCTACCAAATTAATATTCAAAGCTGAGTTCATTCTCTGAGCTCTGCAAAAAACAAAAAAAAACAAAAAAAGAAACAGAAGCAGGAAGGAGGACAATATAAATAAATAGCGGTAGAGAAAATGAATTACCCCTGGAAGCCAATCCCAGAGGGCGGGGTGGTTACCATGAGCGAAGATCCCCGAATATCCCGGCCCGGCGTCCAGGTGTCCCAGGAAGCTCCGTATTGACCATCGCAGCCCCCCGCCCCCCGGGGCCCGGATGAGTAAGGAGCCTGTCTGGATCGCCTCCACCCTCCAGCGCTAACGGACCCCCTGCTGAAAAAACCATCTCCGGGTCTGCAGCCCCGCCCTCACGCTGAGCCCCCACAGCCGCCCGGTCCCGACCAGACTCGATCCCAATCCGCTATCAATCTACAGCAAAACGGAAAATGTAAACGTTAATAATGCAACATGGCTGCAGGTGATGTGACAAATGGAAGTTATTATGTGATACATTGAGAGTACTTCATAATACTAAATATACTGTATGTTTTGCACTGTAAGAAATAACAAGGGCACTTTGACTTAAAAAAGTACCTTGAAATTGTGACTTTTTCCAGCATGCTGTATTTGATTTTTGAATGCTCTGTAAGTAGGTTAAAATGTTGAATGTATGTCTCATATTTTAGTTGTGCCACAGCACCTCTGCCAAGTAATGTGTATCCTTCCACCACCAACCGCTCACTTCCATGTTTCGTTCCATTCAGTTTAAAGAAAGTTTTTTTCATGCATTCATTTTTCATGTAGCTTTTGCCAACTTTAAATATCAGATTTCTAAAACGTCTCCAAGTTACTTGACATTTTAAGGAGAGCCGCTAAATACCCAGATTTTGCCATTCAAATTTAAAGAATTGTTTTAAACTTTCCAGACCCTATGAGTGATAATGTGTGCATCATGAAACATCAGGTAATTTTATTTCACAACATTCTATGAGGTGGTCTGAATATGTAGCTCTTACTTTTTCAGAACAAAAATCATGACCACCAAAGTTCAAGTAGCACATTCAGTATTGAGACATCACGGTGTGTATGCAACTAAAAGAATGAAGTTTTTAAAGTAAAAAATTTAAATAAAAAATTGTTCTACTGTTCCGCATGCACGGCGGCCGGGGGCTGGTAAGGGGCCTGATGGAGGAGCGGAGCTGCTCAGCATGGCGGAGGCGCATGGTGAGCTAGTCGCTGTGTGTCGGGTACAAGAGGTAGGCGTGCTATGGCGTGGTCGGGTCTGAGGGGGGGTCCGCGTGGCTGCTTCCTGGCCTGCGTTAATCCGGTTGCCAGTGCCAAAACTCATACTCAGTACATAAACCACACGATAGGCCTAGGGTTTGCGGGATGGGTAGGGTGTGAGCTATGTGGGAGGGGATGTGGCAGGCGGCTGTGATCTTGCCAGTCACACTCCTGCCCTGACATGCTTCTCGCGCATCCCAAAATTTCATCAATCTTTCGCACACAAATCTTACTCCAAACAACAGTCCACCAGACAATGGTCTGCGGGGCAGGAGGGGTGCAAGTGATTCAAATTGGACTTGCTTGAAGGACTCACACCTCCACACCCTGCAATTGTAACTGCAATTGCCAACAGGACACATTGATCACCGGGGTTTTCAGGGGTGGGGGGACACTGGTGGGTCATGTGAGGGGGGCGTGGTTCCCCTGGGGGCAGCTGGGTGGCCCCCTGCTGGCTCGACTCAAGTCCTGTCGGCTTGTACCTCGTTTCTGGCATGCTGCGACCTGTCGGGACTGTGGAGAGCGCCGCCGGGTGCCTTCTGGGGCCCATGGGGGGCCGCTTGGTGTTGTGGGTGTAGGTTGGGGTGCCGGGGAGCAGCTGTCGGCCTTCGTTCCCGCTGCACAGCTTCTCTGCAGAGGGTGCCCCAGGTACCGGTGTTAAGGATACGGTCTCGTGAACCCAAATGCAGGAACAGGCAGGGAATCAGGATCATAGACAGGACAGAGAATTCAATAGACACAACGACACAGAGAAACAGACACACACACACACACACACACACACAACAATGAGTGAATGGGAAACAGGTTAAATACAAGAGGAGTGACAAGGAAGGGGAAGACAGGTGGTGAGATTGCTGACTGGGGATGGGTGTGCAGTGGCAGGGATGTGAAACCAGACACAGACAGACAGAGGGAGCTAGAGAGGGGCAGAGGGGGCCAGAGAGGGACACAGGAACCTAGAGACATGAAAAATGCAAGAGCAGGGCAGGATCCTGACAGCACGCCTCCCAGACATCCCAACAGGCTGAGCAGGACAGGGAAACAAGTGGGAATTAACTGAGAAGGATGGGTGGAGGGGGTCCGGAAGTGGGCAAAGGAAGCAAAACACCCATCAGGCAGACGGCGGGAGCTGGAACCCTGGTCAAGTTAACAGGGCAGGTAAGTGGACTCCTTGGGAGGGCAACCAGGAAGCCAGGCCCAGGAGCCGGACCCTCAGGGGGTCGACCCGATCTCGGGGCAGATGAGCGGGGCTGCTCCGGAGGATGACCCTGTAGGGTGGGCCACTTAGGAGGGCTGCTGAGAGGCTGGGTGTTGGCAGGGGCGACCCATGGCTCGGGACCAGGAGTGGACCGAGCCTTGGTAGAAGTGGAAGGTCGCTTAGAAACGGGAAAGGGCTGGAAATCGGGAGAGGCAGCCTTGGGAGAGGTGGCCGGCGGCTCGGGAACTGGAACGGCTGGATCTCTGGAGAAGCGGCCGATGGCTCAGGAACTGGAGCGGACTGGACCTTGGGAGAGGCGGCCGACGGCTCTGGAACTGGAGTGGAGTGGACCTCGGGAGAGGAGGCCGACGGCTCAGGAACACGCTGTGCCTCGGCAGGAAAGGCTGACAGCTCGGGAACAGGAACGGGGCGAGCCTTAGCTGGATCGGCCAACAACACAGAAACGTGCTGAGCCTCTGCAGGGGAGGCTGAATGCTCATGAACAGGAACAGGGCGAGCCTCAGTGGGCTTGGCCAACGACTCAGGAATGTGCTGAGCCTTGGCAGGAGAGGCTGACGGCTCTGGGAGAGGAACGGGGGCTCGGGAATGGATTGGACCTCGGGAGAGGGGGCTAACGGCTCGGGAACAAGAACAGGGCGAGCCTCAGCAGGATCGCCCAATGACTCAGGAAGGTGCTGAGCCTCTGCAGTGAAGGCTGACGGCTCTGGAAGAGGAATGGGGTGAGCCTCAGCAGGATCAGCCAACAACTTAGGAACGTACTGAGCCTTGGTGGGAGAGGCTGACGGCTCGGGAGCGGCCTGGATCTCGAGAGCAGGAATAGAGCCTCGGCCCGGGAGACTGGAATGACAGGTTTTAGAGAAATTGGAGGCAGAGAAGGGTGGGCATATTTCTTCCACTTGTTGAACGCTCACATCTGGGAAAATTCAGGATCTTGCTTCCAGGAGATAGCGAGGAGCTTAAGGAAAGCTGGCTCTTTGCTTTCAAACACCTCCTTTGTAACTCCAAAGTCATGCCAGGTGAAAGGCAAGCAGGGAAGCGAGACTGTGGCACTGGGGTGCCAGGCCGCGGAGGCTGGGGAGCGCTGGGCTGCAGAGGCTGGGGACGGCCTCTGGGATCCTTGGAACCATGCTCCCTCCTTGGGGACTTCTGGGGTCCTTGGAGAAGAAGGCAAGGCGTGACCCCCACAAGGGGGACTGCTGGGGATTCTCGGGGGAACAGGAACAGGACAAGTGAGTGCCAGGACATCCCGCTCAGGACTGGGGACTCGGCCAAGGGTTGGCTCCAAGCTCACAACCCGCATTGAATTGATGGGAGTGCAGGCAAGAATTCAATAGACACAAACGCACAACGATCTGATAAAGACAGAGTGAATGGGGAACAGGTCAAATACAAGAGGAATGACGAGGAAGGTGAAGACAGGTGGTGAGATTGCTGACCACTCTGTGCAGTGGCAGGGATGTCAAACCAGCCATGGAAGACAGGGAGTTAGAGAGGGACAGAGGGACCTAGAGACAGACAACATGCAAGCCGGGGGTGGTGGAGGGCCCACACATCTGTCGGTCTGTTGGCGTGGGACCTTGCTCCGGGCCTGGGGGTGGGTTGTATGTGTGCGCCTTGGGGTGCGGGATCTCCTCGCGCTTCCTGGGACTGGGTTATGCTCCTTGGGGCTGGGCGTGGGGGTTGCTCCGCAGGCTTCCGGCATCTCTGGGGGCTGGGACGTCTTCTGTAGCTGCAGCTCAGGGGGCTCAGGGCTTTCCTGGGGCCGTTGGGTGTCTGTACAACTGTGGACCCACGGTGGCTTCGGGGGCTTTTCCGCTGCTTGGAGGCACTACGATATAATACTGACCTTATACACCAGAACCAATTGGGATAAGTCCTGTATACTCACCAGTGGACAAATACCTCACACACAGACACACACACACACACACACACACACACACACACACACACACACACACACACACACACACACACACACACACACACACACAGGCGGTCTCATTACAGGCACACACACGCTTTTAAAAAAAGCATCAAAATAATAGCAGTACAAGTTCTGCTGATAGTAGTCAAGTGCTAAAGTGTGTGCAAATAAACAACAAACAATAAACTATTAGCAGCATACAATCTAGCAGCAACACAAGATGCATGTAGGGCAGACTGCACGGTATAGGATTCAGTCAATGGGGGTGGTATTTTGACAGCTTTGGGGAAGAAGCTGTTTGTAAGTCTGGCGGCGTGTGCATGTATCGGCCCGTAACGCCTGGCAGAGGTGAGCAGTTTGAAGAGGTGGTGGTCGGGCAGTGACCATGTTCTACAGCGTCATGCGTGGCTACATGTGTTTTCTGTTGCCATCTCCGGTTCACCTCGTCTTAGACGCTCTTCCGGTCGAACTGAGCCTTGAACCTCTTAGTTTTCAAGCAGTCCCTCCAACACAAGGAAAATGCTCCATTTCGGACGTGTTATTCCATTTGGTTTGAGGCCGTTGTACCTTCCACATGCCACAAGCCGCACGGCTCCAAACGCTTGCTAAACTTTCAATCTTTTCCATTTTTCTCCATTCAAAACAGCAGCTCTGCGCCACTCAGACGTTTTCTCAGCCAGACAAGGTCAGTCTTTCAGCCACCAGATTACTAAAATATTTAATAATTTCATATTTACCATCCAGTGCTGTATCGCACTTTATTTAAAAGAGGTGAGTGCACAATGAGACGCGAGCAAATCAGGCCAAGAAAAAAACTGTTACATAACTATTGTGCTATCAATAGTTTCTGATTTGACATTTGGCTGTGTGCTGTATCACTGGCCCTGACGCCCGGGCGGGATGTTTTTTTTTGGGGGGGGGGGCTTATTTCACGACATAATGTTGGAAAATTGGATTCATGCTGCATATGCTCGATGTTAAAAGGACTCGGCATATGCAGGGTATCTGCATATCTGTAAACACTCTCCCACTGATGTGGTCGTGAAAAAGCAACTGGAATCTTTTCATGTGCTGTTCCCCGACAGATTGAGAGTTTTAATCAGAATAATAATGTGGCTGTGGAATTGTGGGATGGCTAGTGGCAATGGAGAAACTTGTTCCAAACCTGGAGCTTAAATGTGAATTTAGTTTAGATGGAAAGTATGTAATGCATGGTTGAATATTGTAGACAGACAGAAAGACAGACATAGATAAATAGGTGGATAGACAATAGATGGATGGATAGATACTGTATATTGAAAGACAGACAGGTGGAAAGATAGATGGATGGATGGATGGATGAATAGAAAATAGATGGATGGACAGATATATTGAAAGAGACAGATAGATGGATAGGTGGATAGACAGATATATTGACAGACAGACAGACAGATAGATGGATGGATGGAAGGATGGATGGATGGATGATACATTGATTGATAGATAGATAGATAGATAGATAGATAGATAGATAGATAGATAGATAGATAGATAGATAGATAGATAGATAGATTCAGATTGATTTGTGTATGCTGTAGATCTAAGTCATAAAAAAGTTATGAAATTAAAAAAATATGAATATATATTTGATATGAATGAAAGTAATGACCACAGACAGATTGATTACATATGACAGTGCAGCTCCATGTTCAGTCAGCTGTGATGGAGTCCTGATGTACAACACGGCGGCTGCTGCCAACCGAGCGACTAATTTAGCACAAGTCAAGATAGATCATCTGAATGGAAGGTGGGGAAGGGGGATAAATCAGGACCTGGCGTTTCATTTCATAAATCCAAACTGCTACAAGTGTGATATTGAAGTGGAATCTGGGCTAATTGAATGAGTGAGTGCTGATAAGTAATGTTAATGCTCTGGCCATTACCGCCCCCGACACACTGTGTGGGCGCCATGACGGGGTGGAGCACGGAATACGACGTCTGCACGACATATTCAGGCTCTGCTCTGAGGTCCATTTATGTTTTAGATTGCCTGAAATGTAATAACTTACTTATTATAATTTTTTGAAAAACAATTTACGTAAGTAACTTATAAGATGTTGTAATAATTGTAATATGATTTTTAAAATAGAAGTTACGTTGAATTTTCAGATGAATTGCAACTCAATGAACACAAATGTAAAATGTTATATTCAATATTATAATCATTCAATTATAATATTGAATGCCTGGAAAATCGATACAGATTTGGAGTTGAAACATGAGCCGAAATCCCATATAATGATTGAGGAAAAACAATAATAATAACAATAATAAATATGCCACTGGGTCCAGTTTAGTCATGTTGCATTTTTCCTTGGATTATATTTTCAGTAAGTTGCGTTTCCATGAAATATGAAAAATGTTAAGATATTTCTGTGTGTAATTACCATTGCATGTCTTTTTTTTTCCGTCTGTTTTTTCCGACACCTTGTTGGATCTTGAACACATCACTTAGTCGCACAATTCAGTGTTTTTTGAGGAATAGGCTGACAACATTTTTTTTTTTCATTTAATTAAAAATTTCAATCCAACAGATCTACTGCCACCTACCAGGTAAGAAGCTATATAAATATACACGTAAATTGACAGTTAGGTAATGTCTAAATACGACAGAGTGACCGAGTCCACGCTGCACACTGGACACGGTCCAACTGGACATTCTCAATGGGAACCTGCACATTTATAGTAAATAATATGATGATGTCATAAAGCGTCCTACTGTAAATCTCACAACATTCATTTTCAAACCAGACGTGTGACGTGTCAGTTAACCAAGACCAGCTGAATATTTTGGGTCAAATTTGTTCCGTTTTTCACTAATATGTGCTTCGTATCTGGATCTATTGGGATGCAATTTTAACCGCGAGATCCTTGTTAGATAGCGATCTAAAAGGCCCCTCAACGGTGTTCGTAGCTTATGCCGAAGTATGTGTTCCAGATATTTTTTGGCAGGTTGGACATATTTCCGTGTCAGATGTACTGGCTCGTATGTGTTAAAATCGTTCATAATTTGGTCTGTTTTTGATTAATATCTACTCCGTATGTTGATTGATTTGGATGAAACTTCAACCACAACGTCTTTGTGACAGCGCGGTTTAAACAAGATGTCAACCGTGTTCGTGTGTTATGCAGAAGTTGGTTTCCCAGATTGTTTTAGGCTTCAAAATTCAGAGATTTTTTTCCCAACAAATCACAATATGGGGCTTTCGAACAATAACAATAAGGGGACCCCTAATAATAATAGTAATAATAATAATAATAATAATTATTATTATTATTATTATTATTATTATTATTATTATAAATAAATAAATAAATATAAATATGAATAAAACAATATATAAAAATAATAATGATAAAAACTATAATAATAATAATAATAATAATAATAATAATAATAATGATAATAATAATAGTAATAGTAATAGTAATAATAGTAATAATGTATAAAACATTTGTAAATCAAGCAGGTAGAAGTGGTGGAAAAACCAATATCTAAAAGATTTAATTGGTTTATATTTCTTAGAGTAAAGCACCAATCAGCATCTCTTTGTGTTTTAAAGCATTCTACTGACACTTTCACAGGGTCAAAGGTCTACTGACCTTTGACCCTCAGAGCAGCTTACACACACAGCCTCATAAGCCAATCAGAGGAAACAATATTCAGATTTTTTTTTTTCAAGGATTTTAAGATCCAGGCTTCCCTCTGCCTCCTTCTCTCTGTTACACTTTGAAACACTAGACAGTCAGACTAGAAGAAAACACTCTCACACACCCAACACACACACACACACACACACACACACACACACACACACACACACACACACACACACACACACACACACACACACACACACACAAACACACACATTTATATACATATATTTATAAAATGTATGAATGCCCAGACGACCAATTTTCAACAACAGATGAGTCACTCAGACGCAATCACCTGAGAGAAGTTGTCTGAATGGGGCAAAATAATATCAATTGATAGAAAATCAGATGAAATGATTCCCCTTTCTGCATCACCTATGGATCTCCAACGCCCAACGAACAAATACACACTCAAAATTAAAACATTTATAAAAACATTTCATAACTGGGGTAGAAATTTGAAGTGTGAAAAAAGCAAAAAATAAAATAAGGATAGATTCATATGACAATATTATTATGATGTTCAGTCGAGGGAAACCCTTTCAATAGAAGAAAAGGTTGCGTTCAAATAGTCGGGTAGTGTTCAAACGTTTATGTTTCAGAATCAGGAAATGCATACGACGGTCGGATCCTCCCGCCATTTGGCCCTCGAAGGAACTGCATCTGCTTTTGGCATCGCAAAATAATTATGTCAGGGAAAATGGGAGAGCGTGTTTTTTTTTTTTTCCCTCCAACAACAGCGAGTAGTTTACTCAGATGGACATTTACCGTTTTCAACGAATAAGCCTAGTTTCAATAAAAAAGACAGAAGTAACCTCGGGTCGTAGTGTTGGAAACCTGTCGTAAGCATTGAAAAATTAGTCTGAAAAATGGATCCCATGACAGCTTTTCCCATGCGGAATCTGACTCTCCACAGGAATGAATGGACTTCCGCTTTCTTCTTCTTGTTTGCCGGATTCAGTGTAAAGCCGCCTTAAGGGCACTGCAGGGGCAGAACGAGTTCACCATTTGCATCTGATTTGTATACTATTACTGGTGATATTTATTTAATGTCACAATTAGTTAGTCAAAATCTTAATTTTGTGATTTAGCTATCAGCTTTCTGTCTATTTAAAATTGCAGACACCATTTAACTTGTTTGAAAAGCCATGCAACAACTAAGGCTCCCTTTGTGGCTGGATAATAATATTAATACATATCTCTCACCTCGCTTACATCGGCATAACCATCACTTTTTGGTGAGCTTGCACGGGTTACAGTTTCACCTGTGACACATCCAACATTTTTATTTTTCTCCAAGTAAGTCTGTTTTCACCAGATAGAGCACAGAGCCGGAGTCAAATCCACTGTAATCCCCTCGTCAATACCTGCCAATGGAAGGGGAACAGGTTTTAGTCATTCTGATGACATTGTGAACCTTTTGCAATAATGATTCGATGCCATGCCATTGTTCCAACAGCTCACTATTCCGGAACCCCAGCAGTCAGACAAATGTCTCATGGGACTGACAGCCCAATATCCCGAAAACAAACATCCATTGCTCTGAAACTATAACCCTAGCCCACCTAACACTTAGCCACCTAACCCTAACCCACCTAACCCTAACCCACTGAACCCTAAGCCACCTAATCCTACCCCACCTAACACTTAGCCACCTAACCCTAACCCACCTAACCCTAACCCACTGAACCCTAAGCCACCTAATCCTAACCCACCTAACCCTAACCCACTGAACCCTAACCGAACTAACCCTAACCCTTACCCTAACGCACTAAAAGTCAATTAATATTAAAAATTATCAAATGAAAAGAATCACATCCTTTGTCCTCAGATCATCATTATGTGTAACAAGTTAACAAATGAGGTTAACTGTAATTAAAACAAACATTTCACATAATAATTATATTGAAATTATGTCCATTGTTCACATTGTTTCTCAAACAAAGTGAAGCACATGGCTAATTAATATGCAGAATGACTTTATCGGACCTTCCCAGGTGCAACAGAGAGACGATAGACTGAATGGCCGTTTGTTTTCAGCATAACAGGCTGTCAGACAAATGGGCTTCCAGTCCAATGGGACATTTTTCCCACTATTGGGGTTTCGGAATAGTGGGCCGTCGGAACAATGGGCGGTCCCCCGTGGTTCATTGATAATGACGACCTAATGATCACTATTCAGTTGCAACTACTTGTAATACGACAGTTTTGTCTCAAAGTTGATCTTATTCATGTTTAACAAATGTAAAAAAAAACCTCCGTTTATTCAGTGCTCGGCTGTAACTGGATGACATTCTTTACACATTTCCCTGTCGTTTGGCCTTGTTTTGTGTAAATGCCGTGAGAAGATACACTCCCACAGTGTAATGGACGGGCACAAAAAGGAAAGACAAAGTGACAATAGGGAACGTAAAGGCTAAAAAGTCTCCATGGCAACAAAACAGAAGGTTCCGATGGAGATAGGAGATAGGAGCACATGGATGTGAGAATTGACGATGGTGAATAGTGCCGCGCTGCTATTCACACGGCTGCCATGGGAACCTTCAGATACCTTCCGCTTCGACGTCCACATGAATTTTATTATTTCTCCCTTTTCCTTTCTTTGTGGAACTGTTTGGGTTTAAGGTGGCATAATGGGATGACGTTGAAGTATTGACTTTTCAGAACCGCCGCTCGTCAATATATTTGCTGGAGACGCTCGCCGGCAACAATGGCCGAGCGGCCTGTGGCCTTCGTTGGGTTCTTTTGTGAAAGCAACGACTAAGAACCTTTACTGTCTCCATGAAGTGGTGGAGATTCAGGATAACACGCTAGCAAATACATTCACAATTCACATCTACCATATCTACCTTATTGTAGATTTGCGGTGTCGGCAACCAAAGTGGGAACAAACTTTTAAACGAGACCTTGTAGATATAATACGAGTGAAGATTCCGCAACTGGATTGATTTTTTTATTTGGCCTCAAATTTGTTCGGACACAGATTTCGGTGGACTGACGGGGTGGAATCAGTGAAATTTATCGAGTAAATACGACGAAACCTAGAAGCTGTGCTCTAACAATAGGGGAGAAAAAAAGGGTTTAGAGGTATGTTAGAAAGGCTAGAATGCATCATCCGAGCGGCGCTTTCAGCAAAAAAAAAATTCAAAAACATGTTTTCGGGGACCTCGGAGACCTTTATTAACTTGCTTAGAAAAAGGAGCATAATAGGTCCCCTTTAAGCGGCGGTCGAAACCACCGCAGGTCTGCTCTCTCTCTCTGTTTCATATTGCTATTAACGCAGACAAGGGAAATAATAACTTTGTAATTTAACAATGATTTAGCTCTTCATCTGTTATGTCATGTTTCATAAGCGCCGATGTCGCAGATTACTTTTTTTTTTTTTTCCGGGAAAAAGGGAAAAGGGACGTAGCGTCTGCCCCTGCTTTACAGCCGGCCTGTCACAGTGCATTATTACAAGCCTTATTGGTTCCCTGATTTTCATTTAATCTACCTCCGAGATGCATTATTGCTCAGCCTTTATGATCTCATATTGTTTTATTGAACATGCATTGTGCCTCTCTGGTCGTGGTCGCTTTTTACGACACCGCACTAAATTCCGCTGCTCTTTTATAAGGAGAAACCTCAAATTACTTTTAAAAGTTGCTGGGTACAGGCGGAAAGGGCTGTGTTTTGGAGGAATAAAAGGATTCAGAGTTATGTTCCAGACAAAACAGCGAGAAAGGGGTTTTTACATCACTCACGTCCCCCTATTTTGGGCAAAAGCTTTATGGGAAGGACGTGTAGCCAGAAACGAACCTAAGGAAATACATTACTGACGGTGGCTTATTCTGACTATACTCTTGGGTCTTTGTGAAGGAAAAGCTTGGCTATTTCAAAATCTGATGAATTGAGTTTATTGAGCTAGAAAACGGTGCGTGCAATTTGTTTTTGCAAAAATGAGCAAAAAGTGGGAAATCACTCAGATATAGAGGATCGTTCGATGCTGTATTATAACTTAATACCGGATTGTTTGCCATTCAGAGGCACTGGATTTACACATCATTTTGTATTTTATGTATATTTTAAAAGTACGATTCGTCGAGCAAGCCAATGGATTCACTGGCAAAGACACAGAGCTGACAAAAAAAGCTTTTTTTTTTAAATGCAGATTATGTTTTTTTATTTAATGACCAGAAAAAGGTCGGACGTAAAAATGAGTCAACGGCTCAAACAGAGAGTGTCGTCCAACGCCGTAATATACTGTACATGTATCTTCATATCAGATCATTTTCGATTCAAAGTCTTAACATTTACCTTTACATTTGCGTCAGAACTTACTTTAAGGTGCAATTCCGTCGAACAAGTCAATAATAAACTTGCTGCCCGAGACGAAACGCAACCTCAATAACAGCGCCCTCATCTCTCAAGTTATCGATGACGCACAAAAGTAAGTAAGTTCTAAGTACTGCAGCCGCTGAATTATACTGTGGAATTTGTGGGAGCCTTTGTGTGACGGACATAATGAGAACTATCGACGTTGGCTCTCACGCAGACGATTACCTTTGGTGCCGTGTTCTTTTCTCTTTTTGCCGTTCAGACGCTCGCTCACCTGGCTTGTTATGCCACAAACTCCCATCTTCGGTGCATTATTATTCTTCTGGTTCTTTTTTTTAAAAATATTGTTTATTGTTCATTTTTAGGTTTATGTACATTGCCCGATTTTTTTATGTTTTACTTGATCTCTAGGTTTAGTGTCATGTTAATACATTTTCTTGTTTCTTGTTCATTGTTTGGGTTATTTCATTAATGAATTCATTGAAATGACATTTAAATGTATATATTATTGTTTATTGTGTATGGTTTTATTGTTTATTGTCCAGCATATTGACAATTTTCCTTAAAATGTTTTTTTTATGGTTTTGAAGGTTTCTTGTCTTGGCTTTTTTTTATATCTGCAAACTGTCTCCATGAAGTGCTAGAGATTCAGGATAACACACTAACAAACACATTCACAGTGATGGATGGAGCTACAGTCTATCTAGATCTATCTATCTATCTATCTATCTATCTATCTATCTATCTATCTATCTATCTATCTATCTATCTATCTATCTATCTATCTATCTATCTATCTATCTATCTATCTATCTATCTATCTATCTGTCTATCTGTCTGTCTGTCTGTCTGTCTGTCTGTCTGTCTGTCTGTCTGTCTATCTATCTACCGATCTATCTCCATCTATCTTAAACTGTAAAGTAAACCTGCACAGGGTGGATTACCAGGGATGATTTATCCAAAACCTAATTAATTAATTCCTCCCACTTTGTGTTGGTTCCTAACAGTTCCCAGGACCATTTGCACCACGACCCCATCCCTCCGGTCATTACGGCCCAAACGCACTTTTTCATTTTTACCGTCCTGGGTGTCTGACCCGCTAAGCACCCCGTTAGCTCGTGATTTAGACTGTGCGCGGTTATACAGAGACATATCCACACTGTGTATACCCTGCGTAATGCCATATTTCAGACCTTTTTTTTTATTGTTATTTCAAATGCGATATTCCTTCCTTACTTGAATCCCTTCCTGCCTTGAATTCCTCCCTTTGTATCGTTCTGTCTTCAAGCTATCAAAACCATCAAATACAGGAAAAATGCAGAATATTGTCATATCATTGCGTAATGCAATGTCACGTGACTTTTAATACTTACTATCACTGAAATGAAATAGCCCAAAAATATATAAAATGGATATTAAATTTACGCCCAAAAGCAATAAGCAATAATTGGCATTGTGGTTATTATTGTACAGTTTTTTCAGTACAATTAAGGGACATACCGGAAATATTCCTTAAGCAGAAGATAGAAAACATCTGGAAGTTGTTATTAAAATCATTTGTGAAAATTATTATGACGAGTAAATATCAGCAAATACGATACAGCAAATGTTTATTTTAAATTAGGATTCACATCACGTCTCAACATCCTACAGTGAATAAACGTCAGACTGTATATGGACTTTACTATATGGTTGAAATGAAATTACTGATAGTAATATGTCCTATAATCACGCCTCTATCCTCGACCTTGAGATACAGTCTAAATGCAAATGTGAGCAATATGCACTTCCTTCCATTTCCACGGATCTGAAGTCTCTTTTTTTCCTCTCATCACTTGCACTAAGTTTTGACACAGAAAAGGAGGTTATGCAATCTACATTTGATTTGCTATTTACTAGACACCGCTAAAGACATAAGCTGTGACCCAATTGGAACCTTAATCAGTAATTAGTCACTGAAATTCGTCCCTCAGCCATTTGGTCTGATTTATATCTGCAGGGAAGATTCTGTTAAGTTTTAAGGCTCTCTTTTTCAACCCACGCCTTATTAAAATGTTGGTTCCTGTCATTTATAACTGGGGGCGGTTGCAAACTGCATTTTATCAGAGTTTTCAGGTTTTTTTTTACTCTTTTGCACTTCTGCTACTTCCTCACTAATGAAAGACACTGGACACAGGAAGTTGTGCTGCTTCATACTGGCAACTTGCTCTAGCCAACATTGTAATCACTCTGGATGTTCCGCGACCATTTCAGCATGCACTTCAGTGTTCAAATGTTCTGTTTTGTCATTTCCCCATTCAAGCATGGTGACAACTTGCAGCAGAGTGTTAAGTTTCTCAATACAAAAGCGTTAATAAACCTCTCCCTCCAGGCGGGATAGAGTTGTGAAGGATAGAGTTGCTCTCTAAAGCCACTGCACAAGTCTCACAGTGAGGGATCCCACCGGATAAGGCATGAGAGACACGGGTAAAGTTGAAAATGAAAGGGTTTTATTTACCTAAAGAGACAGCATACGCCAGTGGCCATCACATGAACTGCGAGTTCAAACGGTTCTGGGACAAAACACTGGGATCAAAAATCACAACAACGGAGCGACACACGTCTTTAAGGCGGGGCCATGCCATCAGCATCTAACACTGCAACAAACAGGGAAACATTTCTACTTAACGGGTCACACTACCTACACGCAGGAGAGCGGTCTAACAAACATCAACTAACAATTAATAAAATGTATATGATTTATACGGACAACCGTATCGCAGTTGAATTATATATTTAATTTCAAATCAAATTAATTTTTATTGTCTGAAAAAAAACCTTTTCTGTTCAAATATTACCGATCTACAGAACATGAATGAATGGCAAACCCCAAGAAATAACTTGGAGTTGGTACTACTCTATTACACACCCCAGTATATAGCCATGCTCTTTTAATAATAAAGTTTGCCTTTTTAAATCACTCATCAGCACCAAGCTGACCAAGAAAATGTGAGTCATTTGAGCTCAAGTTTTATCTTTTCACCGAAGTCCTGCAGAGGATGCTCTGGTTGCACGTTGGTTGTTTGTTATTTTATTTTTACTTCCACTCATTCTCCCATCATCTTGGGTTAATTGGTAAAAAAAAACAAAAAACCCAAACCGCTCCATCGGCCGCGATCTGTCGCGGCTTTCGTCTGACGTGTCGCTCTGCGGCCGCGGGGGTGACGAAAGTCGTGTGATGAAAAGTCACCCCATGCCGACTCGGAGCCAAATTAAGGCTGATTTAAAAAAAAACAAAAAAAAACACCCGACAACAACACACATCATCTGTTGGAGAACGACAGACTTTCAAACGTGTGAGCAACGATGGGTCCAGCTTACGCCCACAATGGCTTTTACTTTGAAAAAAAAAAGCTCATTAGGGTGAGTGAAATGCTGTGTGTGTGTGTGTGTGTGTGTGTGTGTGTGTGTGTGTGTGTGTGTGTGTGTGTGTGTGTGTTCTGTCTGGATATGCTGGGGAACAGTTGGTTTTGGTCGTTATTGGAGCAGTTATGCTCGTGAATGATGAAAATAGCTTGTGAACTGCGGGCAATGCCTAACTTATCAATTAAATAAATTGCGTGACTTTTTAGCCCTGTTAATATATCGCTCAAACTGATTTTTAATACAGCTTTTTTTGTGGCCCCCGGGCAAAAACTCTGTTCCCTTTGATCCTCTGCAACAGTCTGCGCATAAAGGATCATAAGGAATTAGGATTAGGGGAACAGTGTCTTTTATCAATTACATCAAAGTTCAGCGGGTGTCCATTAACACACACACACACACACACACACACACACACACACACACACACACACACACGTTATTTTCATGGTAAATGGTAAAATTAATGTTAAAATTTGAAAGTGAGGTCCAAGTAAATACACCTGGTAAATGAGGACCTCAGAGACCGGTCCTCACGAGTATAGCAAAACGCACGCATGCACGCAGGCACACGCACACAGACACGTCTTGTGCTGGTATCTAAGTGAGGACCCATGTTTCTGGTGCACAAGTAAACAACAAAATAATCAATTGGAAGACTGGTCCTCAATAGAAATGTAAAACAAACACACACACCCACACCACACATTCTGCCTGGTGCACTTAATTCAGAGACCGTTCTACAGAAGTATAGTAAAACATACATGTACAGGGTTTCATCGCTGCACGTCCCACTGTTGGGACGTGCTGGTTATCATAGACAGGACTCGATGTCTGCATAGTGATCAGCTTGTGAATTGGGGTTGCATCACTGGTTAATCCTTAAAACACGGGCGGTGCCGGTTAGACCCGGGGCTTCATACTAGGCGGCTTGGGAAGAAGACGGCGGCGTTTAAAAATTGTCTTCCATTCAAAGAAAAGTGAGATGAAAGGTTTATTTTGAACCCTTGCCATGCTTCCACACGGTCGCAGCCAGGTGCAGAGACCGCTGCGACTCCAAACGCGCTCACCGCAGCAGTCCACTTGTTTGGAAAGGCGAGCAGCAGGGGTTCATTCAGCTGTTGGAAATAACCTCTGTTCTCTCTCGTTATCATTTAATAATAAAATAATACAGCCTCTATTTATTTATTTTTTACTCTTTTCTCACATTTTCCACCAGGTTCTCTTCTGCTCAGCGCGCAAACGAAAATGAAATCAAACAAACAAATGAAATAAATAAATGTAAGTACCTCAGCGTGTCACGTCTGGCTGGACTTGGAGTTTCCCCGTGCTGTGCGGGGGAGTCCCTCTGGCCTTGTTAGATGCCGCTTTGAGGAGACGGAGCGTCTGTTGCTCTGGAAAACAATGTGATCCTCCAGGACAAACCACTGCTGGCATGGCCTCATGCAAACAATGTACTTACCAATATCTCTAAATAAATATTTATACACAGTAAGTGCATGATCGCAGCCGCGGCCCGCCACGTGCACCAACATACGCAAACCATGAACGTACACGGGCCAAGCATGTGAATGAAATAGGATAAGAATATATGGAATGTGGTAAGATGATATAGGATGAAATACTGTACAGTAGGATGAGGTAGGATGGGATAAGATATAAGACATGATAAGATAGGATCAGAAAAAATATGTTAGGATATGATAATATCAGATAAGATAGGATAGGACTGGAAAAAATCGGATGAGAAATGATATGTTAGGAGAAGATAAGAGATAACAGGATAAGTAAAGATAAGAAGCTATAGGGTAGGATAGGAAAAGAAAAGATGGGTTTGGTCAAATTAAGATAAGATAGGATAGAGTCAGTGAAGATCAGACTGAATGAGAACACTGGAAAATGAAGGAGGGGATCAATTTAAAAAAAATAAAGATAAGACAAGAAAGTATAAGGATAAGAAAAAAGAAGGACATCGCTGGGGAAACAATTATTACACATTTTGCAAAATATACACAAAATGGAAAAAAAGAACCAACATCATGATAAAAAATATGAAATAGCAATACAAAATGAATTAGCTATGAAAATAATGAAATACTAACACAAATAATATACAGTATATCGCTAATAAAAATAGAAAAATAGAAAATAAAAAATAGATAAAATAAAAAGATCGAACAAAAGAAATGTCTAAAAGCATGCACGCAGGCACACATGGACACACACAAGCATACACACACACCCCCACACACAGACACACACACACGCACGCGCACACACACGCACACACACACACACACACACACACACACACACACACACACACACACACACACACGCACACACACACGCACACACACACCAAACACACAGGCTGTATTTGTGTGTTTTGGGTGGTGGGAGCAGACCTCACACTGTGGAGTCATCGATAGATCCACAGGGTGCAACCTGCTATGTTTACATGGAATGGAAGCCAAGGTCACACCACGCTCGCCGCCTTATGTAAACATACATAACAAGTCTAGTTTTTATCCTGTATTCCAACTCTCTACTACTCTACCTCTACTGTGCTTATCCTCTTCTCTGCCTCTTCTTTACCTCTATCTCCCTCCTTCATCAGAGAACCCAATCCCCGGATTCTCGGGGGCCGATCGACCCCCGCAAGTGAAGCCGCCATACCTTGTCGCAGGCCGCGGTCAGGACCCATCTGCTCGGTTAACCCTTCCGGTTTGCCTGGGAGACAACCGACAGCTGGACTCCCACACGGCATAGCCGGAATTCCCGGCGGACAACGCGGCAGTATAGTCAGCTGCCGCAGCGGACACGACGCTGTCTACAAGCGTCGGCTTGTAGGTGTAGCTGAAACGCTCCGCCTCTGACTTTGCAACGCGTAAGGCAAAGGCTTCCACCCTGCTTCATGATAAGAGTTGATGTCATATTAAATGAGCTCCCCTTTTAGAGAAGCTAGCTGCCCTCAGCGTGTGTCTCGCCATTCTTTTTTTGGACGAAAGACTCCCTTAGCTTTCTACCCCACTAATGTCCCTGATTCAAAGTTTTGTCACCAGAAAGAAGTTCGTCTGTTTTTCTTCCAAAATTGAAGACAGAGGTGAATGTATTGAATGTTGATCGATAGTGAATGTGGCTTATTGATGTGGTGCCTCGTCCTTATGAAGTCATTTATTATGATAATGCAATATTTGAATAAACCACATAACGCAAAATTTTGATAGTCCTTTTAACGAGGGCGATTTTCATTTCTAAAGCCGTTCAAACGCTACATCTACCCCTACTCTACCCCCTCTGCTCTAACTCTATCTCCTTCTACTCTCCCTCTGCTCTGCCCCTTCTACTCTACCTCTATCTCCCTCTACTCCGCCCCCTCCGTATCGATTCTCTCTCTACCTCCCTTTACTCTTCCTGTATCTCCTCCAACTCTACTTCTACCTCTACCTCCCTCTACTCTACCCCTTCTACCTCTACTCTACCTCCATATATTCCACCTCCTCTACATCGACCCTATTCTATCTCCCTCTACTCCTGCTCTACTCGGCCTCCCTCTACTCTATCTCAACTCTATCGCCCTCTACTGTACCTCTATTTTACCTCTACTCTACCACCATCGACTCTACCTCTCTCTACCGCTACTCTACCTCCATATATTCCACCTCCTCTACATCGACCCTATTCTATCTCCAATACTCCTGCTCTACTCGGGCTCCCTCTACTCTATCTCAACTCTACCTCTATTGCCCTCTACTGTACCTCTACTTTACCTCTACTCTACCACCATCTACTCTACCTCTCTCTACCGCTACTCCAACTCTACTCTACTTCCCCTTTTAAGTCTACTCTACCTCTACTCTACCTCCATATATTCCACCTCCTCTACATCGACCCTATTCTATCTCCAATACTCCTGCTCTACTCGGCCTCCCTCTACTCTATCTCAACTCTACCTCTATCGCCCTCTACTGTACCTCTACTTTGCCTCTACTCTACCACCATCTACTCTACCTCTCTCTACCGCTACTCTACCTCTACTCTACTTCCCTCTAAGTCTACGCTACCTCTACTTCACCTATAGCTCATCTGTTCTACTCCACTCTATCTCCATCGACTCGACCTCTAATCTACCTTTATGATACCTCTACTCTACTAAAACGCCTACCCCTACTCTTTAATTAACCGATCCACTATTTTCGTCAATATCTCGGTTTCAGTTGTAGTTGGTTGTTGTTGTTGTTCTTCCTGACAAAGGGAAAATGAGACAGGATGGGGAATTGAACGAGTTGTTGTTGACTTGTTGAAACAGGAAGTGGAATTCCTCAGAAGGAAGTGAAACGCAGGATTGTTTTTGCTCCTCTGTCCTCAAGTCCTTTTGCCCTAGAAATTCAAGACACTCGCTGTGCAAAAAAAAGAACAGAAAAAAAACAAAAACACTTTGCATGTATTTTTAAAAGGCTCAGTCGTCAGGGGGATGGAAATGGGCCACGTGCACACACAGAATTAAATGTCACTCTGCTTCCCCTGGGTGGGCGGCTCGCATGTCGTTTAGAGGAGGAGACGCAGGGAGGAGGTGGATGGAGGAGATACATGGAGAAAGGTGCTGCGAGAGCGTGAGGGGTGGAGGTTCTGGCAGGATTTGGATGGATGCCATTATTTTCAGGTTTGTTTCTCATTATTTATGTAAATTTTTGGGTTTATCTCGTATTGTTTAGAGTTAATTGTTGATTTTTACTTTTATTTTACATTGCCTTTCTTGTCTTGTTTATTTTAGGATACATTTTGTTGTATCTTTAGAGTTATTTTAATCTATTATTATTTTTATAATAATTAAGTAAATGAACACATGCTTAGGTTTATTGTATTGCCATTTTTCCATAATTTTTCTATCATCTATCCATCGATCCATCTATCCACCTATCTATCAATCTATCTATCCATCTATCTATCAATCTATCTATCTATCTATCTATCTATCTATCTATCTATCTATCTATCTATCTATCTATCTATCTATCTATCTATCTATCTATCTATCTATCTATCTATCTATCTATCTATCTATCTATCTATCTATCTATCTATCTATCTATCTATCTATCTATCCATCTACCTATCTATCTTGCTATATTTCTGTCTCCACGTACCATCTAATTCAACTCAATCCCTAGTTTTTTGGAATTGTGTCGATGGGAGAGGTGTAGAAAAACAGTGATGGTACAAAACATCCAATGCTGAAACGTCTCATGTGACAACAAATGTCTGAATTAATTAAAATAAAGCTCTTCTTTTGTGTTTGCACACACACACATACACACACACACACAGGTTCCTATTGTGTGACTGTGCGATGGTTAAAAGGAAGACAATCTGCATTGTCTGGCATTAGTGGAGGGATTAGGAGACATGATTTATGCTCCCACGACATTCCTTGTTCAGAGCAAATTAGTTTCCTTTCTCCAGTATGGACGCCTCGCTACATCTGAGCCAGGAGAGGAGTTTAGAGAGGAACTGAGGGCTCTAGGATCCACACCCTCAGCTACCCCTCCCTGGTGTGTATACAAATATATATATAGATAGATGGATGGATGACGGGTGTTGAAGAGGTCCTGAGGTTATATACTCCCCATGATTTTTTTGAAACTTCCAAACCAATCTCTCCAGTGAGAACCCAAAGTTAAAACCACACTTTGATTTTCTGTGTGTGTGTGTGTGTGTGTGTGTTTTATCTTATTTCATTTCTTTTTTCTTTGAAACCAAAAGGTGTCCTCCTCCTCCTCATCCTCCTACTCCTCCTCCTCCTCCTGTCTGCGAGAGATAGAGTGGCCGATCAGACTCCAGCGTTTACAGCCGTCCCTCTTGAGATTGATTTGTTGGAATTGCTCCCTGACAGAGCTCCAGGATATTTTTGTCGTTAACATCGCGGATCAAAAAACTGTTTTTGACCTCGCCCGGCCCGACTCCAACACACACCGTCATCTGGTGCCGTCGCCATGACATCACCCAGAAGGAGGAGGAACCGGTTGGAAGTGGGATTGTAGGATTTCTGGGACCGGTGGTTTGGGGTCTACAATCATGATGAGCCCAGAGGGGACGTCAGAGTCAATACGATGATTGGCAGAACTTTCATCCCTGCTGGTGGCACTTGGCCGCCCGTGTGTGTGTGTGTGCGTGTGTGTGTGTGAACACATGGCACAGCACCCAGCCAGGGAGATTAATGGCACTGAGCGACCGGGGATCAGAGGATTTAATTGGGTTGAGCCCAAACACGGGCAAACTCGCAGTGGGAGCCAATCACACGCTCCCTTCCGTCCTCAGGTGATGGAGATGTTTTGGGGCCGGTTTGGAGTTTTGTTTATTTGTTCAATAAATATCGTTGTTTAACTCAACATCCATGAACTCAGATTCATGACTTTCTCATTAAATTTTGGTTCATTGTAGGTTTATTGTTCCATATTCATGTATTCAACATTTTTAGCTTTCTGAGTTACTGACAGGGGTCTTCTAATCTACCTCTACTCTACCTCCCTCTACCTCTACTCTTCTCAGTTGCTATGCTTCTCTGCCTCCACTACCTCTACTCTACTGTACATACCTCTACCCCTACTCTGCCTCTACTCTACATCCCTCTACCTCTACTCTACCTCTAGTCTGCCTCTACTCTACCTCCCTCTACTCTACCTCTACTCTTCTCAGCCTCTACTCGACTCTGCCCATACTCTACCGCTATTATACTCTACCCCTACCCTCTACTCTACCTCCATCTACCTCAACTCAACTCTTCCTATTTTCGACTCTGCCTCTACTACCTCTACTCTACCTCTACTCAACTCTTCCTCTATTCTAATCTACCTCTACGACCTCTACACTACATCCCTCTACTCCCGCTCTATCTTCCTCTACTCTTCTCAGCCTCTACTCTACCTCTACTGTACTCTCCCTCCCTCTACTCTCCTCTATTCCTTCTCTGCCTCTATCTACCTCTACCTCCACTTTACTCTGCCTCCGTCTACTCTACGAGAAAAAGATTAATTTAATGCTGTGACCACCTTTAAGACACCATCTTAGGGACGACGAAACAAAAGCCAGAAAACAAATGAGGTTGGTGTAAATAATTTAAATGAGCGTGTTTGATCTGAAGAGCCTTGTGAGTCTCATAGTTCCTCCATCGCTGGACGACCACTGCGCTAAACGCTCGCAGACAAAACTTTCCCAACTCGGACACTGTTCAGGCTGGTCACCCCCGCCGCCCCCCTGACATGGTCACGCTCCCCTGGTTCCAGCTGCAGCGACCAGGAAAATCATGTAAATTTATTGGTGACATTGAGCCGGCTCTTTGCTATTCAAATGAGCGCCGCCTCGTCAGACGCTTAAACGATCATGCGCTGGTGTTGGCCGCTAGCGCGCTAACCCCTCCGCTCAAACAGCTGTGACCCCACGCAGGAAGTCAGGCGTCCCACTTCCTGTGGCAAGCTGTGCCACCGGCCCGTCTTGGCCGCGGACGGCTTTCTAATTGGTGTCCTCTCACCTCCGCGCTCCGAGACACCCCTGTTTGCTTTGACAGGTCTTGGCAGCTGGGGGAATGTCCTTGGGAGGGGGTAAAAAAGTTCATATCTGAGAGAAAATGCCAAAGTACAAAATTAACAGGAAAAAAGTCCCTCAAACTCTTTCAAGAAAAGAAAAGAGAGATAAAAAGAGGGTTTTTTAACTCTAAGGTGGAGAATAGAACAACGGGAGGGAAAACCTCACCGGCGTCTCAAGAAGCTCCATCGCCTGGATCCAACACTGTTTGAACTCAGCATTTTGTTCACTAAAATGAATCTTTATAGGTTTTAAATTGATGCTGTTTCAGGAGCAGGATAAAGACATATTACGTATAGTTTGTTTGGATCATCTCACACTCTTCAGAGAGATCATGCAAGTGAAGGCAGCTTTTCCAAACTGGCAACCACGATTCCCTGAGGAGGGACCTGATCTGTTACTCACGAGACTGATTGTCAGATCATGTTATCCAATCAAAGCGCTCTGCATTCACCACTGAAAAGGCCAATAAGGGGCCACCAGCCGCAGCACCAGGTTGTCCTCCTGCACTCGGTCCAGCAC
Organism: Zeus faber; assembly: GCF_960531495.2. Classification (NCBI taxonomy): domain Eukaryota; kingdom Metazoa; phylum Chordata; class Actinopteri; order Zeiformes; family Zeidae; genus Zeus; species Zeus faber. Next base: position 14,124,564 of record NC_137199.1, on the reverse strand, counting down.
TGCCTGAATGGGTGCCACTGGGGGAAAATCCCAGAGCGACGCCTACGGCCATGGGTGGGCCAAGGCGTCCAGGCCCAACGGCGGCTGGTCCCCCACAAGGAGAACTGTAATGCATAATTTCTCATGATGCGAACAGGTCCATATCCGCCTGGCAGAACAGCCTCCAGATCCCCGCTATACCTCCTCTCCCCTAGGGAGAGGAGGTTCTGCTCTGCATGCAGCCATTTGCCATTTGCCCCAGGGGGATGGACTGGACCCCGCCTTGGCGATTGATGTATGCTATCACGACGTGCTGTCGGATCTTATTGGTACATGTCAGCCCTTGAGGTTTGGCAGGAAGTACTGAAGAACTAATAGCACCGTGTGCATGGTCCACCACCCGTTGGCTGTTGCACCATTACAGATGGCTCCCTACCCCATGCTGGATGCGTCCGTAGTGATGGTGGAGCGATATGAAATGCTCCCCAGTGCGGATCCCGCACTGCGGAGCCGAAGGAAGCCGAAGGAACCGTGCACTTCTCCACACTAATAAAGCTCTCTTGCACCTCGATGACACCATCTCTCTGCTGTGCATTTCCTTCACTGGGTGGAAACGCTTGGCAATGTACGACTGGCTCGCAGCATGCCGAGGGGTGGCGCTATGGCTGCTGATACCATCATGCCCAGTGGTTTTTGACAGTTTTTTAACTGTGAACTATGAACTGCATGAGTGCATGACTTGATGGCCTGGCAGGGGATAGGCTGACCATCATGGAAATATTGTTGAATATATATTTTACTATAATATATATTTATATATATATAAAATCATAGAAACCGAGTCCAGAAAAGGGGTGTGTTGGCTTGGAATCAAATCAATACATTTTTCACCATAAGGATAGTGAAGCCCAGACTGCAGATGAGCTAGTAGTCCAGGTAGTTGCACACTCTCAACCCCTGCTGGCGTCGCCGCTTCTACACATTTCGTGAAGACCAATGGGGCTAAAGAGAGGCCGAAACGGGAGCGCCGCAAAAGCGTAGGTTCTTCCTGTACGGGGGTAAATGGAGATGGATAAGTAAGTGTCTTTCAGATCTAATTTCACAAACCAGTCATTTGGTGGGATAAAACTCACCAGTTAATGTGCAGTCAGCATCTGGAATATTATTTTCACCAGTGCTTGTTCATCATTCGCAGGTCCAGGATCGCGTGAAAATTCCCATCCTATTTTGGGACTACGGAGTATCTGAACGATGTAGCCCTAGTTGACCGTTTTCCGGATCCACGGACGCACTGTGCACAGGTTAAAGGTTCTACAACTGCCGGTCGGCTGGCAGAGTGAAATGAGTTTGTGGAGTAAGACGCTTTGTAACATCATCGTCCAATTCCTTATATACGTGAACGTTCAAGAGGTTTATTCGTCACATACATATACATACTTTTATACATATATGCAGTGAAATGTAATGCAACGCACCCGGTGATAACACACAATATGTCCAAGGGAAATTTTTTTTTCTAATAGACCAACTAACTGATTCCTAAAACGTAATACAGTAAGTCAAATACTTATAGAATAAAATAAAAATATATAGAATAAACTAAAATACAATAAAATAAAATAAAATAAAATGGGATAGATAAATGGAATATGCTTATGTATATGGGATAGACTTATGTATATGGAATAGGCAATTATGTATATACAGATATGTGCATTAAAATGGCATGTGAATAAAGTGAGGTAGTGTTTGTGGCATAATACAGCACAGTATACAACAGTACGGCGCAGCAATACGGCATCACGAACAAGCCTGAACAGTGACACAGTACGAGGTACAGTACGCTACATACAGTACAGTAGGTAGTGAAGCCTATGTGTGTGGCGCAGTGAGGACCCCTGGTGAGGTCAGCATTGACAGTTCTTATGGCTTGCGGGAAGAAACTCCGTCTCAGTCTCTCTGTCCTCGCTGTGTGACTGCGGAGGCGCTTGCCCGACCGCAGCAGCTGGAACAGTCCGTTGTTGCGGTGGTGATGATCCTTCATGATCCTGCGGGCCCTGCTACTACACCTCCTGGTGTATAAGTCCTGCAGGGAGGGGAGTGGAGTTCCAGTGGTACGTTCAGCTGAACGCACCACCCTCTGCAGGCCCCGCCTGTCCTGAGCAGTACAGTTCCCAAACCAGGTAGTGATGTTGTCTGTCAGGATGCTCTCCACCGCTCCACAGTAGAAGGACTTGAGGATCCTCAGTGAGACCCATAAATATTGGTACATTGATATAGGTTGTGGCTCCGAACGTCCATTTGCATGGTGTGGGCTGCGTGGTGTAGACTCCATCGCTCTGTAGTGGTGACAAACTGCGTATGTGTAGGTGTGTGTGAGTCATCTTACCTGCTTGATGTCATTAGGGCTTTTCGATTGATATTTTCTCTTTTGCTCATTTTGTTAATAAAGGCATCCTGTTCACATTTAACCCTATGTCAGATGTGGCGTTGTGTCCCTTACTTTGCGGGTTTTGAGGAAGTCATAACATAAAAACTGTAGGAGTCCATGATGCGTTTCATTTATTCGGAACGCATTGGAAAACTAGGTCCCGGAAAATTATAAATAATCACAGAAAGACGTCAACCCTATTAGGGATCAAAGTCATAACATACAAACTGTCGGAGTCCATAATGGGTTTCATGGAATCAAAACACATCAGTAAACCTCGATACGGAAAACTATAAATAGTCACTATAAAATTTGTCACCACCTCATTACGTCACCCTGTCATTGTTGCCCGCACGGCATCAAACGGTGACATTTCCGTCAAGTCGTTATTGCTTGACACGGCATAAACAGTCACCTGATCGTCACTGAGGGTGCAGCTCCATTTCCACAGATGACACGCTGAGTTATAACAATGAGAAGTTCCGGTTTACAGGCAAACATGGACGGTTGTTTTCATCTACATGCAGCTTCCTGCAGCTAAACATAGTGGGCTTCAATTGAAAAGGAGAAGGCGTTAAATAGTGACAAGGCATTTCATAATAAGTCAAATTCCAAATTAATGTTCATGTCCAAAAAATGCAGTCTATGTTGCATTACAGGCAATTAATCTATTAAACTGTGTTCTTGAATTATAGGTTGTAAGCACAAGAAGTGTAATAAAATACTAATTTAAAGTATCATGTATTTATTATGTTTATGATATAAAATAATGACAAAGTTTGTATTTATTTGTTTTCCAGATGCCGAAAAGTAGCTGGAAGGCAATAAAGAAGCAATTACCAAAACATCCAGCTGTAGAGGTCAGTCACATTGTTCTAAGAGAAAATACTAAGCGGAATTGAAAACATTTAGAAAAAAGCTATGAAACACAAATTAAAAAAGCCTTGGAAATAACCACAAAAAACCCAAGGAAAAATAAATATTGAAACTACATCTTTGAAAAAGGTTAATGGAGAGGAGAAGCCTTTAAATATTCTGTACCTGTTGATTTCCCACACATCTGGGAAGAGGCTCATTTGTTTGCAAATGGACGCCAAATGACAGAGACAATGTTTTGATAAAAGAAACAAATGTTTATCGGGATATAAAAAAGTCTGATAGAATAAAATATAATGTCCCAGGAAAAGATTATATTGCGATAACAGAATTGCCAAGAAAACCAACTATGTTAAATTCAACATTCCAAATAACATATGCTGAGTCGTTTACTGGTTCCATTGGGTTAGATCACTATGATTCTGCGTATAACATAGCTATGCCAATTGATAAAGCAATTAAAAAATCCGTGTTCAAGATAATGATGCATGCTTATCAACCATTTTTAGTAATACATGTGCAATTATCAAGCAGGAATTAAATTAATTGGAATTTCTTGGAATGTCGGAAGATTGCCATCTTTTGTAATCTAAAACTATTACATGTTGTGTAATATTAATGAATAGTGGGATATTTTGTTTGACTTTTGCATTTGCTTGTTTGATAAGTTGTTTTTTCCAGATGTTTTGGAAAATTGTTCAATAAAACAATGATCTAACCTGCCTGGTCATCATTGCTCCAAACTTTTACCCCATTTGCAAAATAAAACACATCGACTTATGTATGTTTTACTGGTCTAATATTTTAATTTGAGCAATTGGGAATTTTGTAATTTGCATCATTAGAAAAACATGTGTTTTACATAACCTCCACAAATTGTCATAGCTGCCAATACACAACGCGACCTGACCAAGTCCCCTGGCCCTGGAGGACGAGCGGCCCACAGCGAGGGGAGAACAGAGGGGATCACCGTTACGCTGCCGTACAGACCTTACATCCCATTCTAAATAACCGATGCCGAGATGTCGTATATCAGCCTCTGAGAGTAGAGTTGTATTACCACAAGCATCAGGGTGAGTTGTACCAATGACAAACCATAATTTACAGCCAACAAGCAGATGGCGGTTTTTTGACGTCGCAGGCATCGCAGACATCTCGCGGTTCATGTTTCATCCAAATCGATCAACGTAGGGAGCAGAAATTTGTGACAAACAGACAAAATTTGACCGGAGGTAACAGAATGTTCGTGCATCGCTGACAGGGAGAGTTTCTAAAACTTCTGGTCGGGGGCGGAGCGAGATGAGTTTGAGTAAGACGCTTTGTGACATCATCATCCAGTTTGCTATGTACATATTTGCAGGTTTGGGCTACGAACGTCCATTCGCATCGTGTGAGCTGCTTGGTGTAGACTCCATCACTCTGCAGTGGTTACAAACTGTGCTAGTGTTTGTGTTGGAGTAGGTGTGTGTATATCACCTTACCTGCTTGACGTTGACAGAGCATTTCATTTGATGTTTTATTCTTTTGCTCTTTTTGAAAATATAAACGCAGTCTGTTCGCATCTAACCCGGTGGTGTATACCTCCTGCGGCATTCGAGCGAGGCGTAACAGGCAGACTGTAGGAGTCCAAAATCAAATCCGTTTTTTTTTGTCCCAAAATGTTTAAAAAGTTGATGAAATGTCTCTGAGGGACATGTAGTTTTCAGTCTGTTTGAATGGAACCGTGTTGTTGGGAACGTCCACACGGAGTGATTTCCTTCCCCAAAGACACCGTGAGGCAGGACTCTGTGGACTACAGATAGTAGACAACCACCTTCTCGTTTTTAGGACGAAGTCATTAACACGCAACAAGTGCATCCTTGTATTAGTAATTCAGCGTGTCACCAGGACTCACCCAGTAATTACGTGAGTCGATGCTGCGTTCATTTGTAACGCGTTGAAAATGTATTTTAAGACGTAATGCTGATATAAAGACGAGGGACTTTATTATTGTAATTTATTATTTTTTTAAATAATACTAAATAATACATGCATTTTATATATTGACTAATGATAATAATAATGCTTTCCAGATCTTCCCCACGAGCCTAATTCAGTGTTATTAATATTAGAGCATTAACTTCTAAATTTAACACTTACCACGGATAGTAATCTAAATTATGTGACTATGTAACTGCAATCTAGAACTTCTAGAGCGAAAGAAACATAATTGGATAAACCATTAAAAAGTTCCTTCACTTTGTTCAACCTATATTTTATGTATATATTTTATCTTGAAATTAAGAAATTCAGGTGTACATATTAAGTTGAGGAAACCTTAAAAATATTGGATTGCCAAATTTAAGATATTTTTTTTTATGTTGATCCAAAATGCTGTTAATTGGTGTGAATCAAAATCATTCAAATTCATTTAGTTTTGTATATCGGTAAATGCTAAGCTAAGCTTAATGTGTGATGTAAAGGAATTGAACAATGTGGAGTATATATAGACATAATTCATCCTTAGGTGGTGAATTATTTGGATTTTTATTCCAAGCAAAGGGATAATTTAACTCACAGGACACACACACTCAAACTGAGTTCCTTAGGACTCCCCAGGGACTTTATTGTTTTCCAAAAATGCAGAATTTGCTGTGCATGTATGTAATAAATCAAGTTTATGTTCAAGACGTAATTACATAAATATTATACAGTTGGAACGTGAATTTTAGATGTTTTTAATTTCCCCAACTGATTGGATCTATGAGTTGTAGAATGAGGTTGGATATTTTTTGCAAGGTTGGTAAGCTCCGAGTGAAACGATAACAATACGTTTCATTCTCTTGGAACGCGGGGTACTCTCTTCTCTGTCTTCTATCACTCTGCGGTTTTGATTTGCACTTCATAGATGTTATCTGAAGATGAGCCAGGGAAGAAGGCAACGTTATCTACATCTACCCCCACTGGGCACCGAGTGGCGAAATGTCAGCGCCGGGCTAAATTCAAAGGATAAATTATTCATGTTGGACTGCCGCGCATGAGGTCATCAGACGGGGGATAGAAGACTTTGACGGAGAAGTAGTCCAGGCTTATAGTGGGGGAGGGAAGGGGGAGGAGGAGGGTCATCACCATGGCAACCATCCAAACAAACAGAGGAGCATGGGGAGGGAATGACCTGCTCAGTAAACCATAAACAAGTGTTGGCAGAGTGCTGTTTGTGAAGGTAGAGGTACAGTAGAGTAGAGGGAGAGTAGAGTAGAGGGAAAATGGAGATAGTGTAAGGGTAGATTAGAGGTAGAAGTACAAGGAGGTAGAGGTAGAGTAGATGTATATTAGAGTACGATTATATGGAGAAGAGTATAGGTAGGGTAGAGGTAAAGTAGAGATATATGTAGCGTAAAGGTAGATTAAAGGTAGAAGTAGAGGGAGGTAGAGTGGAGGTAGAAGTAGAAGTACAGCAGAGGTAGAGGTAGAACTAGATGTAGAGTGGAGGCAAAAGTACAGGTAGAGTAAAGGTATAAGTAGAGGTAGAGGTAGAGTAGAGTAGAGGTATAAGTAGAGGTAGAGGTAGAGTAGAGTAGAGGTATAAGTAGAGGTAGAGTAGAGGTAGAAGTAGAGGTAGAGTAGAGGTAGAAGTACAGGTAGAGTGGAGAGTAGAAAACTTGTTGTCAGGTGTTGATTCCAAGGAACAGCTCCCTGTTTGATGTCTTGATCCTGCCTGTGGACCTCCGCGTCGCCGTGGTGACGGCAGCTTTTTTGTCACCGAACGACCGACTGTTAAATGACAAGGAAAACAAAGTCTGGGTCAAATGGAAACAAGATGTCGCTCGTTGCGGGGGTCTGACACCGACAAACAGAACAGGGTGATTGTTGTCTTAGAGAATAGATGACGAGCGCGACCGGACAAACTACGGTCACGGGTGCGAACACTTCCTGTGATTCCACGCAGAGGCAATACCTCCTGAGGGACGTGGACCTAGAAACTGTTTGCGATACACTAAGAAAAGAAAACATGCTCATACTTTGCTTTTGCATAATAAATATAAATATTTATTCCATATTTCCATTTATAATAGTTCTTATTTTTATTGTATTATTATTTTTCAACCCAAAGTAACCCTCGACTACCTTATCTCATTGTCATCTCATTTTATCTCCAAATAATATCCCTAAGTAGTAAGAAAAAATGGTTTTACGCCTCATGCAATAATATTGTATGAACCATATTTTCTGTTAATTGTCATTCACTGTAATTTCCCTAAAATATAACAAAACGCTTTCATAGTTTCTCTGAATCTTGTATGAGTGTGTGCGTGCGTGCGTGCGTGCGTGTGTGTGACGTCTCCACCAGTGAATGCAAGGAGCTTGTCCCAATTTCTTCTGGGGTACGAGGTCAGAGCTATATCGTAGCGCCCCCAAGCAGCACAAAAGGCCTCGCAGCCACCCACGAGTCCCGTTGTCGTGTTGCGCTGACCCCACAACCTCAAGAAAGCTCTGAGCACAATGAAGCCGGGAGCCCGTGGAGCAACACCCACGCATAACCCTGGGGTGCACAAACCAGTCCCAGAGAGCACAAAGTCACCCTGCACCCCTGAGACGCACACCTTCATGTGCAGGCGTGAGACGCACCTGCAAGCGCAGAACCCGGGGAAACACACACCCCAAAAAAATTGTACATAAAAAACAACATCATCAGCCACACAGGCTGTCACATAAACAACGTGGCTTCTTAAGTACTGTAATGGTACTATATCAAATAATGGAAACACTGCACTTCATTATATACTACATTTCTCTGTTATTTGAACATTAGAAATTTACATAGATTTTCCTTTCACTTTGGAGTGCAGACATTTGCATAGAACTCTGACAAATATACCAAATAACCTAAATGCATTTAGAAATAACTGTAGCACAATATATTGTGGTGTTTCCATCAGTTGGTCAGATACCTGTAGGTCTACACCTATTGAACTGTAAATATAGCTTTACGCGGGTCATCCATATACACATGTAATTTACAAAACAAATCACATTGGAACGTCTTCAGACGGAACTGTTTTGAACGTAATGTCATCTTTTTGAATGTAAAAGGCAAATTATGCATTTCTATTTTAACACTAACCATCTACCTCTGCCTCGCTGTCTTGCTTATAGAGCTTGTGCGTAATCACCGGGTGTCATGACATTTCACTGCATATATGTACGACCGTATGTGTATGTATGTGACAAATAATCTCTTGAACTTGAACTTGAAGCAGTTGCGTTAAATTTGGCTGGTGCTGTGGAACTTGAGGTATTATGTATGTGTGGTGGTAGGGTTAGGGTGGGGGTTGAATTTGCACTTGAGGGTATACATGAAGCACATCTTGGGGTGTGTATGGTGTTCCTGCTTCTTTATGTGCATGGGGCTCATAATCTGGTGGTGCTCTTGTATGAACAAAATAATCACAACATCTTTCTTCCCTCTTTTGTTCTCAACGTCGGATCATTAATTTGTCCCACCTCAGCAGCCACATGTCGTCCAAATGTAGACTCTGCATCTTCAGGATTCTGGAAGCCAGACCATATGGTTTTCGACATCCCTCTAATCATCACAAGTGTCTGGAGCTCTATGTCAGTCTCAGCAGATATGGTGCTTCTTTCTTGAGCCTTTTGGAAAGGCGGCCGACTGACACTGGGCTCAGATGCATTGATGGTAGGGGACGGGCTTGGAGCTCTTGAATATTCAAGGAACTATGTACTCATTCTTGATTCAGGCCGGATATCTGTACATTCCAGGGTTTCCCCCAGAAAAGTTGTGAGGCCCGGTGGCAAGTATGGGCGGACCGGTGGTCGACAAAGACTTAGGGTGGCTCAGGGTTAGTATGCCTCAGGGTTAGAGTGCCTCAGGGTTAGGGTGCCTTCGGGGTAGGGTGCCTTAGGGTTAGGGCAACACTTCCTTATCAGTATGAGTCCTGTAGATGGATCCCTGGTCCAGTGTTTCTGCATGCACCTTGTTCTTTTCAAGCTGTTGGAGAAAACACAATGAATTGAGATTTTGTATACCTGGTATTTTATTACTCAATATGGAGTGTATTTCGTCAACATTATTCAAAAATATATCCAAAGTTCAACAATTATATGCAGAGACAGTCTAAGTAAATACATCAATTTTATTGTTATTCTCTAAATTTAGTTTTACATTTGTAGATTTGTAACAAGATTGTTCAACCGACTGTCCATTTAAAAATAGAGTTGAAGCTAGCAATCTTCAGCTGAGACAGCATGTAGTCTAATAGCAGCTAACATTAGCTTGCAAGTACAGTGGTTCACAAGCTAGCTATAGCATACAACATTCGCACCAGGGATTTACAGGGCTGCAGCAATCTCTCTCCATGTATTTTCCTTCTCCACTCTATCGTGGTACAAATGGGGCGCGACAAAGCACCTGTTCCTGTTCACTCTACACCCGCCATGATTATTATCCACCTGGTCTGCTGCTTCCTGTTTGGCACCTGGTGGTCGTTGACAATGTTCCCGTCGTTGAACGTCACTTTTCACATGAGCCGAGGCTAAAAACCTCACATAATAATAAATATCTTTGATTTCATCATGACGTCAAGACCAGAAAGAAACTGCTCGCACTGAGTTTGATGACCACCTTGAACGACCCAGACGACGGGAGCGCACCACAACCCGAGCAAAACTCTCATGATTTTATTCCAACGTTGTAAATTTGTCTGCAACGGTGAAATCACTTAAAAAGTAGTTTGGTGGAAGGCCAGCATTAGTTTTTGTCTTAGTCTGAGCCTTTTCCTGAGTATTAGCTTTAGTTCTAGTATTTTCCTAAGCCTAAGCTTTCGTCTTAGTCCTAGCCTTTTCCTTAGCCTCAGTCTTAAGTCTTAGTCTTGTTGTTTTCCTTAGCAATAGCTGAAGTCTTAGTCCTAGTCTCAGCCTTTTCCTTTTCATCTGTTCTAAAACACAGGGCTTGTTTCTCAGTGACAAGAAACCAATGCTGACCTTCATTTAGACTCTGGAATGACAATACCGGAGGGGAACAAGAAAGTATAGGGAGAGCAGGGAGAGAAAGGGAAAAAAAGAAAAAACGAAAATCAATAGCTCATTTTCTGCTTTTTTGTGTAGGGATTGTGATGTTTGCTGAGATAAAGGTCGACGAGCCGCACAAATGCTCTGCATTCACTGTCTCACACTGAATAACCCCCAACACGCTATTGTGTTCATGGTCATTTAAAGACCTGGAACCACATTTTGGAACCTATAGCGCTGGTAATGCAGATCTGTGTTTGATGCCTCATCTTTGTTCCTGAGCTAAATGAGATAAAGATTATGTTAAAACAAACAAACAATTAACAGGTAGGAGCACTGTGTTAAATAGTGATATGCAAGGATAGTACGTGGAGCAAGTATTACGTTATTTGGTATATTATGGTATAATATCTTGCTATTATATATCTACAATGTATATATATTAGGGATGTATATTAGGGATGTAACAGTTAGAAATGTTCACGGTAAATAATCGTATTACTCAATATCAGGATTTTCGGTATATCATGGTATCATGTTTTAAGCTAAAAAAAATAAAGAAAACATACAACACTACACATACATTTTACAACTCGATCTGTTCATTTATGACTCTGCACATTTTTAAAACCATTTTAACTGAAAAATAAAATACTAAAGACAACTGAATAGTTCACCCCTTGTAATTGAAATAAATACATATAGATACTACAATACACACTAACCATGTATTGTAGTCAGACAACACAACACCTACTCCCATAACTGAAACTAAAAATGATAATACAGAACTGAAATTGGTCAAATTAGTAGCACTGATGCATTTTGGCATTGATTTCCTTTAATAAGGAACATTTTATATAAGAAGACTAGCATGTTCAACCGTTCAGGTTTTACGTTTGAACAGAAGGGAAAGTGAACATGTCCAGAAGCACTGAAAACTCTTTCCAAGGCAACACTTGTTGCAGGGATGCACAGAATTATCTTCGCCAATTATTCCATTCTTAGCTTGTTTTCTTTTTGGACCTTCCACCACTGCAGTGGATCTCTGTCGCTGTCTATGGTCGGAATGGCCATCGAGCAACATTTTGGACACGGCTTCTTCTTCTGTTGGACCCTGGTCATGTGTTGCCAGTTGTTTTTTCTTGCTGTCTCCTCAGTGTGATGGTCTTCAGGAGGCTGTGCAAGCCTCTTGGAGCTGTGGTGTTCTCTGTTGGTGCTGGAGGGGCAACAGTCTCCTCTCTAGCCGCTGCTGTGGGTGCACCATCCTGTTCTGCTGAAGCTGCCATGGGCTCTTTCTTAATGGTGGCGACAATTGAGCTTGCCTCCTCCGCAACTGGTCTTGAACCTTGGGTCCAGGTAACAGGCCACTGATATGGTTCTCTTCACATTCTCTCTGGAGTAGCTCTCCTGCCGATCATTCCTGATTAGGCCATTCATCTTTTTCATCAGATCACTGTCACAATTTTCTTCTTTCACAATGTATTTTGTCAGGTGCTGAAAAATGGGTTTTAGGACTGAGATGGCTATGTGAGTCTCTCCATCCAGGGATTCTCTTAACAGACTGACTCAGACTGACACTGAAAGCGTGCCTGTAGCACTAGTTGCCTTGTGCTTCTTTCTGCCATCAAATTGTAGGACATTGCGTTGTGCTGCTCAAACCTGGACACCATGGCATTTGTGGAGCCCCATTTGGTCATTACATTGTGGATACGAGAGTGCTGAGGGATATTTATTTCAGCTTGCTTCGTTGTTAACTCCCTCTTTCTTTTCCAGCTGTGACTGAACCCCTGCATGACACGACAACAAGCTCTGTCAATTTTCAGCGCTTTTCCAATAGACAGATTCAGATTATGCCCAAAGCAGCTCATCCATGTGACTGGAAGCTCAGTGAATGCAACATATTGTGCCTCAGATAATGCCTGTTCAACTTCTGCTCTGAGTTTCAAGTACACCTGGTGTATTTGCTGTCCAGACAAGTACTTTCTGTGTGGGTATTTTGTAATTTGGTGCTACTTCTGTGGTTTGAAACCCTCGTCTTCACAATTTGGAAAGGTGTCATACCTTTAGAAATAAAATAGCCCATTGCAGCAGTGATCTTTTCTCGCTAGGCTTATCTGACTTATTTTTCCTTTCAAGAACTGCAAATAGACTGAGCTGACCAGAATCCCTTGGCTGTTCTGGGCCTGCTCTACCACTACCTCTCCCTCCCTTTTGATAGAAGAGAAATAACTGCATCTTTATAATCAAAATATTAAGTTAATGATGTCATGCCCAGTTCTGAAACTACACAGGGCTCTAAAATTAATATGTTTAAAAAACATTTAAATCAAAATATACATTTAGAATTATTTCAAATTCACATCTCTTATTTTGTATTTATTCCCATTTTTAGTACTATTTTTTTTTCTATCTGTACATCACATAGGTAATTTTCTTTTGTGAAAAAAATGAAATTTCAAACTGCTATTATGCACTGATGCTCTTGAACAAAATGGAAATGATGAAAGCTAATAGACCTTCTCAGACTGAACCACTGGAGGGCACTTTGGTATAAATGAGAACAATAAAGTATCGAGGCACTTGAGTACAAGTAGTTTGAAACAACACGCTATCAGCTTATCAGATCTAGTACTTTCTTTGGCTAGGCCAACTTACTTTTCTTCTTCTTCTCGTGTGTCATCCTCAGATGACCAACTCAGTGTCTTACAGCCACGCCCTCATCTCTGGTCCCACTTGGAAGAGGTCGATCTCTGATACTGGTTTGTACAGAGGACAGTTGGTGGTTATGTGTTTGGCAGTCTGCTCTGGCTCGCCACATTCACATGTTGCGCTGTCTACCAAGCCATGCCTGCTATGTGGGCTCCTACACCAAGCTGGGGCACAGTATTTAGCCGCAGAGAAGACCAGGGCTTGTGTAGAAATCCGGAATGTCTTGGCTGAGGCCCTTCAGATTGTACCAGCAGGACGTCGGATAAGCGAGGCCCTTGATGTCACCTTCACCCTCACATCCTCTAGGTGTTGCCTGAAGGTAAGTGTCCTATCCAGGCCTTACGCCGAGGTACTTTGGGGTTTGCTGGAACTCTAGACGCTTGTTATTCCCAAACACATCCAGTTCCTTCTTTGCTTCCCTGTTGTTAAGGTGGTATGATGCCAAAACCGTCTTCCCAGTACTGAGCTGCAGGCGCCACATGTGGAGGTAGGTAGCCAAGATGCCCATGTCTTTGTTGAGGCCCTCTTCCATCGCCTTCCATGTAGGCTGACGCAGCAACCAGTCATCTATTTCCTAGATGTTGTATCTGGAAGGTCATCAATGTAGATATTGAAAAGCATCGGTGACAAGAGAGAACCCCATTTCTCAGTCTTCTGTGCCTACTTCTCTGGCCATTGTTGGTCAAGATTCAAGATTCAAGATTCAAGAGGTTTATTCGTCACATACATATGCATACTTTCATACATAGATGCAGTGAAATGTAATGCAACGCACCCGGTGATTACACAGTGGTCTGTAGGATGAAGCTGCGGCTCGACAGCATCTCCATGATGATGTTCACCATATGGAATTGTCCTCGGTAGCTTCAGATAGAGTCCGTGGTGCCAGACGGTGTCATATGTGGCTGTCAGGTCCAGTAGCACCAGCCCAGCTTTCTCATTAGCCTGAAAGCTGTCTTTGATGTCTTGCGTGAGCAGTGTTACCTGGTCCACTGTTGACCTGCCCAGGCTGAACCGGCCTGTTCCCTGGGAAGTTGTGGGTCCACCACTGGCTCAATGCGGCTGTGGATCACCCTCTCAAGAATCTTAAATGGGACACAGAGCAGCGAGATGGGTCTGTAGGACTTGGGGTCTTCTGAGGGTTTGTTTGGTTTCAGCAGGGCTATGACTGAAGCACAACGCCAGGTCTTGGGGAGCTTGGATCTCCGGAAGCAGGACAAGAGGATGGCGCAGAGCCAACAGATGTTGTCACACTCTGGTGGATCACGAATTCCGGGTGGATGTTATCACGGCCTGGGGCCTTGCCTGCTTTAGTTTGCTGATGGCCGCACTGAGTTCCACTGTGATAAAGTCTCCTGATAGGTTGGCATCGGCACTGGCCGCCCTTGAGAGGATAGAAACCTTGCGCGATGTTAGGGTGAAATTCTTGTCGGCTCCAGGGAAACAGCCATTCTTGAGAAGCAGGGACGTGATGGCATCTGCTGTCACCGGGCATTTGGGGGGGTGATGCTTTTCTGCCAGTCAGCTGGTTGATGATCAGCCATACCTTGCGGCTGGAGTGGGTGAAGTCGATTGACTCAACAACTTCAGTCCATTTGGCCTTATGGGTCGCATCCAGCTTTTGGAGTCGTGCCGTTGCAGTCGCAACCACATCTTCCCTTGAGCTAGCCTGCTGGTGGTCTCGCAGGAGCTGCCTGCATTCTTCATCCCAGCCCGGGATATAGCTCTCATTGTAGCCTTGTGGGATAGATTTCTTTGCTGCCCCTGGGAGGAGTTTGCAGTAGGCAGCATACGCAGCGTCCACTTCGGCAGAATCTGGGTCTGGGAGACAGGCTAATCTTCTTTCTGTCTCAGCTGTGTATGACTGCCAGTTGGCCTTCCTGAAGTTCCATCGCCTGAAGGGCTTGCCTGGTGCTGGCTGCACCACTGAGGGAGCCTGGATGATGGACGGTCGGTGGGGTGATCGGGGGAACCTGTCAAGGATGTGTCTCTCCGGTGTGGGGTCAGCGCTGCAGCACAAGGCAAAGGCCAGGTCTGGGTTGGTATGGGTGTTCCATAGGGAAGAGTAGAAGCTTGGGTGCTGTTTTGCATCGTACAGGAGCGGAGCATTGGTGCGGAGGCCTGGCTAGGTGAACTCACTTTTTCTGTTGTGGCATAACTGGAAGGATGATGCTCATGCAGGTGGGATGCAAGTTTGACGTGTTCCCTGCTCTGGCAACACCACCACCCCTTTTCTTGAATCCAAAGTGAGCCCACACGGTTGAACGTCTTTGCTTTTTGGGAGGAATCTAATTCTTCATCACGGCCGCTATTGGAATCAGCGTCAGACATCACAAGTGTTAGAAGGGACTGCAAACAGAGATGCCGTGTTGCAGACGTAACTGTTACTCTGTAGAATTCTGGGTTATGTAGTACTTTTCCACAACATCGCAAATACAATTATTTAGATATATTTTTCAGGGCTTTGAACCATGTTCAAGGAACAAAAACAAAACCAGAAACTTTTTATATTTTAATGTTCTGGAACAGAACCATTTTATCAAATAATGGTAACCGGTGTATAGTGCTATGTTTTCATTGTTTTATTCATCACAACAAATTAAAAATATTCTAAGACAAGCCTTTGGGTACGCTGTGGATGTGTACCGAATGCATATTATGTGGCGGACCAGAAGTTTGTTTAGTCTCTGCCTAACACTTTGAGCACACTACACACACAGCACGCTTAGCTAAGCTTAACTAGCCCAGCCACGCCTTTGGCTAGAAAACGTCATGGCCAATGCAAACGACGGACAAAGACAAGTGGATAGTGAAGTGTTCAAAAGGGATCGATATGTTTCTGGCAACAAGTCAAACTCATTCACTCATTTGACTGGTCAGTGGTTTGAAATAATAGCAATGAAAATTGCCTTTGTCACTTGATTTACTATCACTGTATTATGTGAAGTTTATGATAGTACTATTTCATATTTGATATTTGATATTTGATATTTGATATTTAATACATAATATAATATAAATGAACTGTATGTATAGCCAGGGGCTGTGCCAGAATATTTTTGTCATGTAGCTAAGGGGAGGCTTTGTAGTTCTGGGGGGGTGCTCGTTATTTATTGTATTTTTCCTGCGGTGCGAAACCATCTTCTTTGAACGATCATAGTTTCTGGGGTATTGTAAAACGCGGCATGAGTTACAGTTTTCCGAGTTTCCATTGAATGCAGCCTTGAATCAAGCTGTCTGTTTAGATGTCGCACTTGCTAAAGGGAATGAATGACTTCTGAGAGAAGAAGCTTGGACTTATATAACTTCGGATGATGATGTCACAAAATTGCCTGGTCCTGAAACAAATGAAATTAAGACAGTAATTAACATTTTCACCAGTTTCTGCTCCAAATGTAGATCAATTGAACTCGAGCCACAAGACGTCTAAAACCAAAACCAAACCCAACCATGTCTTTTTGCGTACTACCGTAATCCTTTTAGACCCCAAAAAAACCCCTGCAGTCTTTCTCTGAAATGCAGCACGATTTTCCGAGTATTCTTGAACGCAGCATGGGCTTCCCTGAGTCTGTCATCTCCTGGTTGCTCGTCTCACGGAGCAACCACTATACAGTCTACACAGCACCTGTCTTTAAAACAACCGTCCATGTTTGCCTGTAAACCAAAACTTCTCATTGTTTTAATTCACCTGGTTGTCTGTGGAAACAGAGAGATATATAAAGATAGATAAAGATAAATATAAATATAAAATATATATAAATATAAATATAATGTACACGTAAACCGATAGTTTGGTAACGTCTAAAGATTACAAAGTGACCACGTCCACGGCGCACACTGGACACGGTCCAACTGGACATTCTCAATCAGAATCAGTACATTTATAGTAAATAATTTCATGACATCATGAAGCGTCTGAATGTAAACCTCATCTCTTCATGTTAGAATGAGATGTGTGATGCTTGTGACATAGCGGTTTAACAACACCTCAAACTTGTTTCTAACTTATGCCGGATTGGACATAT
Organism: Zeus faber; assembly: GCF_960531495.2. Taxonomy (NCBI): domain Eukaryota; kingdom Metazoa; phylum Chordata; class Actinopteri; order Zeiformes; family Zeidae; genus Zeus; species Zeus faber. The sequence continues at coordinate 14,107,533 of NC_137199.1, read as the reverse complement.
TTAAGTGTCAGATATACTGGCTCGTCTGTGTTAAAATGGCTCCAACTTTGGTCGGTTTTTGCTAATATCTGCCCTGTATGTGCATTGATTTGGATAAATCTTCAACCATGGGGTCTTTGTGTCAGTGCGGTTAAACAAGACGTTACAAGTTTGGACGTTACGAAAACTAGTTACATAAACACGTTTGTTATGCCGAAGTTAGTGGTTGAGATAGTTTTAGGCTTCAAAATTCTGAGAATTTTTTCCCAAACCATAACAATGGGCGCTGCCGAACAATGGCCCGCAGGGCCGGACCCCTTATAATAATAATTTTAAAAATAAATATAGCTGCAGGCAGCAATGCATGGGGTCCAAGTTAGTTGGTGTCACGTGTTTCAAGAAACAATGTACAAGCCCTATTCGCAAAACTAAAGAATTTACTGCGGTTAATGTTAAATGGTTAATGTGGGAAAACCGGACACCTAAGAAGGGATAGCCTTACTAAACCATGGGAGACCCAAATGACCCCGTGGAAAGACCCACCTCAGATTTGGCAATACTAGGGGTGCCCAGAGAAGTCAAAGAGGGAAGTGATGTCACAGATCATCTCATCACAACCACAGGATGAACCCACCATACCAGTTTTAACACAAGTGAAAGAACACACCTTTATGGTGGATACAGGCGCGATGTACTCATGCATTGGGGAAAAACGGCTCCAGTCTCCCCCTCTCCAGTTCGTCAGTCAGAACAATAGGCTTCTCTGGGAAAACACAAGTGATACCCCTCACACAGCTGGTCCCAATGCAGGATGCAGCTAGTCACTCCTCTTTTATACTCAGCGAACACTCCCATCAATCTCTTTGGGAGAGACATCCTGTACCCTCTCAAAGCTAACATTATGTGCACAGCGGACAAGCTTTATAGACTTGACTGAAGATCCCCAACAGACGCCCATGATAAACCAGACGGAAACCAGTGACTGGGAGCAACCACTAGTGTACTGGCTAAGACTGACCCCACAAGATTCGGCGCTGCACCAATACTGGTGCACGTGGGAGCCATGGGTGCGAGCCACACGAAGAACTGGGAAACACAACTTACCAAGACACTGAACAGCACAAATGCCGATTGATTGTTTCGTTTAAAATGACTGTCCAGGTGAAAATCATTTCTACATATTCCATGTGATGTGAAGTGAACAATGTGAAATTGTTTTGATAGAGCTTAACCTTTAAATATAACTAGTTTTACGAACACCTGAATACATTGTTGTGTAGGTGGCGTAAGCCACGAAGAAAAAAAGCTGATGTCACTTCCGTAAACAGAAGGTTAAAGTGCAGGACGAGGAGCCTTCAGTTTCACTAGTCTGTGAAAACTTTCATCTCCATGTTGTTATGGATTACATGAGCGGGTGGTGGAAGCTCTAAATCATATTGAGGACCTTAATCTAACCAGTGCAATAGATCCAAGTCAGTGTAAGCAGCTCCTCCTGGACTTCATTTTCTGCGAAGATGGTCAGCTCCCTGACAGTGACGGCAAGAACGACAGCGAAGCTGAATCTGATATCGGCGTTATCCCGGACTCGGAGAAGATTTCAAACAACGGATTTCAACCTGAATGTGATGATGAAACTGAATGTTTTCAAAAACCACCGGAGGAGACCAACAATACGCCCGTTGTTGCTACAACGGAGGAAGTTGATGACGTGAAAAAGTCCATTGAGGTTGGTGATGCAGATTATGAACAAGTAGCAATGAACAAAATTCTCAAGTTTACCTGCAAATACAGCCAGGGGCGAAAAGAAAATGAAAAGAGGCAACCCCAAACAGGCTCTCAGAGTGTAACTGGGGTAGGGTTTCACAACACATGTACGCAACACATACAGATATTTACCACCGTATAGCCTCCTCACTAACACCTAGACGTGCGAACACACAGATTAGACAGACCCCTACCACCTGTATAATATCCCCACTAGCACCCAGGCAAGTAAACACACAGTTCAGTCTGACCCCTACCACTTATACAGTGCTCCCACTCACAAACAACTGTGTGAACCCCTAAATATGTCTATGGAAGGGCCCGTACTGTGGCAGATTGTATAGTCATGACGCCACTATCTCTGCTATTGTTTCAATCGATAATCATGGCAGACAGCTATAACTGGAAGGACACCTATGATCACCATCCTCGCCCCACACATACCGGTCCCTACTATGCCCACCCTTGCAAATCACAATGCTAACCCCGCCTCATACATTTTGATGGTACCCCCTACCAACCTCATGACAAAGGGCCAACCAGGCTTTATATCCCCTGCAAATGCTACCGCAGCTTGTCAGTTAATAAATGGCCCCAGAACCTGCAAGGGTTCTACTCAGGCGAGTCCACACCCATGCAGGCCCCATTCGTCGTAGGCCTACAACCCATGGTCGAAAGCGCAGGCTCCACCATTTCAGGTCCATCGCCTGGGATTCCAATAGCAGCACCAAGCCACGCGCTCCCAACACCAACCACCTCTGCCACGCCAGTTCTAGACCGAGACTGCCCCACCCCTTCTACCCTCACCATGACACCTTACCACTCCAAGGACACCACCACATCCCATGCATGCCTGGCTCCTCTCACGTCTACAATTCTAGCGCCCATGGAATCCTCCCGCATCATCATTGACCAGAACAAGTGGATGGGACCCCTTAGTCGCAGCCCCATTACACCAGACTCTTCTGACATGTCATCCAGCTCCTCGTTGGGCGCACTCCAAACAACTGCTCACAGGAGGGCCCAAAAACCACAGTGGACCTGTTCTTTGCTCAACCTGCCGCAGAAGCAGCTATGTCTTTATCCCGTTCCTTTCTGGCCAGGGTCCCACAAGCTACAGCCATCTGTCTACGTGAAATAAGCATCAGAGAACAACAGCGAATCCAGTCTCCAAGGGCCCACCTCAAAGCTAAGCTTTGCCTCAATCAACTGGCATTATACAACGATCAAGTGGCTATGCTCAATACCGCCAATGACAACCTGCGCCAGCAGGTGACCACCCTCAATCAACAACTGCAGCGTATTCAGTGGCTGCAAAGGCGGACTTGGGGAACTTCACCATCAAAGGCTACCGCAGATGAATGGTTTCTTATGCACCTGTCATATTAAGGTTATTGTGGTATTAAGGTTGATATTTGGTAATCTTTTTCTGCTTATACCACAGAAAAGTTGGCTTTGCATATAATTATCCATGACAAGTATTATCGAGTATAAACAGTTTTTTTCTGATAACCAAATATGACCGCTCTATTGTTTATGCATAGAAATATCCGTATTTTCTCACATAATTCATTGCATATTATTGGACCATGTGTATCCTTGTAGTATTTGTGCACTCACTACGGTTGTTTTATTATACATTTGCATGTTTTCTGCTTGTTTACATACAACCTATGCTGCTCAATGTTACCATCTAAAAGCCATATGTTATCTAGCATCACCAGTCTTACAATTTAAAAGCTTTCGTTGATCCTCGTTATTCTGTTAGAATGTGACATTAGATGTCACAAAGGGGGTGATGTTGTGGTTAATCAGTAACCCCACATGAAAAGAACCTATTACATGTTCTACAAAACCAACAATACTTAAGATAAATGTATCACAAAACCTTTTAAAAATGGATGCTATAAAACCAAAAACTGGAAATAATGAAATTATAAAAAGAACTCAAGTCTTCTACAAAATATATCAAAAAACCTTTTAAAAATATATGCTATATAAGCAAAAGAGGGAAATCAAGTCTTCTACAAAAAGAGGAGGAAAAAATGTAGCTGAAACAAAGAGAACGGCTCAAGGTCATGTCCGACAGTAGGAAAATGAAATAGCCCATATATGGTAAAATATGACGCGGATGTTCCAGGAACACTCTTTCCAGGAAAGGAGAGATTGCCCAGTAACAACGCTGTGGTTGGTTGTCTGGAAGACCACCCCAAACCGCCTGGTGATAGGACTTTGTGCTGTAATTTGCTCAACCCCACAAAGAATATGATTAGTTATTTTACTCCCCTAAAAAAAAGAAAAACCCTGGCAACAGGATTGTGAGTGGTTCGTGGCACTGAAAGGGGCAGACCATGTATTAGGAGAAGGGTGCTTTTTGGACATAAAGAAGTACGAAAGGTTCGGTTGTTCAGTCAGTTTCGCAGAGCCTTCTCAAAGTTTATTGATGCATTTGACTCTCTGATATACAGTAAACTTTTTCGCATCAGATTTTGTTCGGTTCCAGTGTTTTTTCTTCCAAATTTTTTTGAAGCCAGAATAGATAGAAACGTCATCCAGAGATCCAGACTTTTTACTGGCCCGGGCCTGGACCTCTGTGGTTACGACAAAGTACATCTCAGGTTTATAAGAAAGTCCAAAAGATCGGTTATTTAGTTGGACTCCGGAGTCCCTCTCACTGTTTACAACTGAAACTGTACTTGAGGCTCTAATACCCAATAAACTTTTTCGCATCAGAATCTGCTCGGTTCCAGTGTTCTTTCTTTTAAGTTTTTTGAGGCCAGAAAAGATAGATATGTCATCCAGAGATCCAGAATTTTCACTGACCCATGTCTGGACCTTTTTTGATTACGACAATTTCCACAGGAACCAGGACCTAAATTTAGTTCTGGGGACATAATGTTAGTTCCCCATAAGTCCCAGGAATTAATAAGTCCCTGCTCGGTGGGGTAGTACTTTTCAAAAGTCCAGGAACTCGTTTTTCTAAAAATCTGAAAACAAGAAAACACAGAGTGTGTGTGTATATATATATACATATATATATATATATATATATATATATATATATACTGTATAGTTTTTCATACGTCTGCAGACTAATTGGCCTAATCTTCACCGATCTTTAGACCGTGTTTGAAACGCAGACAACAACGGGCTGAAGGAACATTTCGGTTCTTCGAAAATAGTTCCTGGGACTAAAAGTTCCGGGTGCTTTGGGTGGAAATGCGGCTATAGTGTTCAACACCAATACGCCCATGGATCTTGCTTGGAAGTACTGCTGTCAAAACTCATAGCTGCACACTACCTGTTTCCGGGAGCCTCCATACCGTGCATCACCCAGATGAAATGAGCCTCCAAACAGAGATGTGGAGAATCAACAAGTAAATTTAAAGGCACTTCATCTGCATTTACTTTTGTCAGAGATGTTTGTGATTTCTTATTTAGGTGTTTTCTCAGTCAGTATTTCATAGTTTCTTGCAGTCCTGGTTTTAGAGGGTTTTTCCAGAGTTTTGCTTAGAGGTTTCAGAGTGTTTTAGTCTTTTTTTTTCTTTAGAGGAGAGTGGCTGACCTCTAAAACGGAATGTCGACTTCTTTGAGGCTTCTTGAATCCAAAACCACAAAAGAATGAAATAAAACACAGACACAATAAATACGCGTCCTTTGCACTGTGTAATTGTTTGTTGTTATTGTTGCAACTAACTACAATTCAGAAAAATTGTATAAATTGATATTCCTGGAATGTGATGTATTGAAAGAGATGTTTTGCATGTCAGCTATCCTCAGAAGCGTACATGTTCATCACGCCTAATATGCTGCACTTTGTTTAATCCAATTGTTTTCTGGTAATACCATAACCTAATTCTTTACAAATATAATAATGGTTAATAAAAATATAGTAATACCTCTTAATATACCTATCAATGTGTGGTTTCATAATAAATTGAGAAAGTAAAACAATAATGCTACATTATCTGCGTTCCAAACACAACATTTTCTTTGTGTTTAACGTCGGTTATCTCTGCGCCTCTGCGTCTGTCGGAGCTTGTGTCTTATATTTCTTTAGTTAAAGTCCAATCGCATACTGCAGTGAGCAGATTAAATATCTGCAATATTTACAAACCGGGCAGTCACTGCGTGCTGCCATTATGCACATGCACAAAGTGATTACATGTGACCACTGACGCCATGACATGCTTGTCCGTGACCAATCAGAGGTCTGCAGTGCTATCATGTGACCGTTTTTTACCAACTTCTCCTATTAAAATGGACTGATTTGGATCAAACTTTGATGATGGCATGTTGGACCTGTCCCCAATCCAAATGTTATTCATCATGTCCGTGGGTACATCAGTTCTATGACATCCATTCACGTAAAATTTTCATGAACAAAAACAAAAATGATGAGAGTCTCAGCTGCCTTCGGGGGCTGGACCCCTAATTAATATAAATATGGCTGCATGGGGTACAGGCTAGTCGGTATGACGTATGTGAGGTTAAAATGTTCAAGGTCAAAAGCACTAATAAAGAAATGTGATGCAATTCACATCAGACAAAAAGGTCAATTAGGAGAAGTTCGAAACAAAAAATAAACAAACAAAGCAAATTTTAATAAAATGCAAAACCCATCAGGAGATTAATAAAGCCCATTTCTGAGCCTCCAGCAGGTTTTCGGGGACGCAGGGAGGCGGGTGCTGAGGTGGAAGAAATAGCATCAAAAACACTGTGAAAAAAACACCTTGGACAGGAGGGCCGCCAGATGTTTAATTTCCTTTTAAGAAATTAGAGTTAATGAGAGAACATCTGAGAAATGAAACACAACGTGAAATGAATGAGAGACACCAGAGATATAGAGACCAAAAAATAAAAAAACAAGATAAAAACTAAAAAGAAAACTCCATAAATGAATGCACCTTGAAAACATAACTTTATACATAGGGTCTAAAAAGTAAATGCTGATGACCAGATGAAATGCACAGCAGCTAAATATATATACAGTATATACATGTATTGTATAAGCTGCATATGTCAACTAATTGCCATTGCATAATTATATTAGAAAAGGAGGGAAAGTTTATTTGTGAGCGTCGAGTGGACATGCATGTATATTTGTAATTAATTAGCTCGCTATGTGAATGCAGCCTCACATCTCCGCCTCCGCGGATGATTCCTTCACATTATGTACAGTACGTGTTTTGTTATTTAAGGGACCCAATTTCACAGTAAGCCAGATAAAAATACAATTACAAAAAGATACATTTTTATGAGTTGATGTTGATTTTATGAGTTTATATTTGTCAGCAATTATAGAGGAGAGATCAACTAATAAAAGCCTTTTATTTTTCAGCGTGGTCTCTTATAAAAAACAATGCTTGGACCTTGATTGTGGAGTAGTCTGGAGTATTGTGGAGTATTGTGGAGTCGAAACGTCAAATCAACTTCGACTTCAGAATCGGAATCACAAAATGTCTATTTGGTGTACGGTACAAAACGCATAAAAAACACAAATATACAAATAAAAAGACAAATAAAACGCAAAGATAGCCAAATACATAAAATATCCAGAATATACAAAATTTGATTCTATGCATTGGATATATGAAGTTAAAGGGAAATAGCTGGGGCTAGGTGGCAGTGTGGTGATAGTATGGCTGTGGATGTAAAATATAAGTGTAACTAAATTTGAATATACTGTACAGGACCAATAAATTGAATAATTAAACTATTTTCCAATATGATACATTCTGGTGTAAACTGGAGAATTTTGGAGAATTTTGTATTTCAACCTTATTCAAATTTTGGAAAAGTATATTTGATTTTCAACTCATTTTGGTGCAAGTTATTCTTTGCTGAATGACCTATTATAGCAAATAATATAGTAACAGGCAACAATACACAGGGTCCAGGGTAGTTCAGTTCAAGTTCAGTGGTCGAGCATGCTTTGGCTCCCTGTTCCGGTGTGTTTTGTGATGCAGAGTTTCATTTGTTCCGGCCTGGTAACAGTGTAATTCTATGGTCGGGCTGTGTTTGCGGCTGTGGGTGGGTTTTTCTACGCGGCTACTAATGGCAGTTATCATTCTGAAGTAGGGCTGCATGATTATGGCTGAAATGATAATCACAATTATTTTAGTCAATATTTTGATCACGATTATTTGTCATATTTGTCGTATTTGTCATTTGTCATGTTATGAATTCATTTTGGGGAACACAATTATTTTATTGTACTTCAATTGTTTCTGTTGATTTACAATTGAATTGTAAATTAACAGAAAACTTCCTTCACGATTATAATGTATTTTATAAACCTATAAATAAATTAACTCAGGGAAGTTGTTCAACTGACTTCAACTGTAGGGGATATATAATGAAATTAATTGTATGTAGTGCGCTACACCATAAACATAAAAATAATGAAAATATTTCAAAACACATAGACAACAAATACATTTTCATGTATTATGTAGTTTCTTTTGGTTAGTGTTATCAGTAATTATAAATCAAGAAGATTCTATACATTGATATTTCTGGAATTTCTTAAAATGCAGACAGTAATGTTATTGGGTTTTTATTTTGTTGAACATACTCTGGTGCATATCAGTTGTGCTCTGAAGTGTGTATATTTATAATGTTTAATACGCTGTACTTTGTTTTATCCAATTGTTTAATCCGTCAACTTGCGCATGCACACCGTGTGTGGAGCCATCTTGGTGAGGTGGCGATTGTTGATCACAACCTTGCTGACCACACCATCCACAATACTGAACTGAATCTGGATTAATCTCGAATGAACGCCATGTTGGAACTTACCCAAATACACATCTTAATCAGATTGTCTGTGGGTTCGTCGGATCCATGACATCGATGAAAGTGTGATGTCAGTTATATCTGCACTTGCCGCCATCTTAGTGGGGACCTGGTTGTTGAGGAAACACGAGACTGCAAGGCCATCATGCATGCACATTGCGGCGATGATAAAAAAAAAGTTTTTTACTCAATTATTCCACAATAATAGATCTATCTGGATCAAACTTGGACAACGGCATGTCGGGACTGCCCCGCATACACATTTTTATTCACCTTCATCCATGATCCATTTTTCAGTGTTTTACAGCCAAGATAACCATTGCCTCCTCATAGGGTGAACCACCAATCATTTCAATGACAATTTGTTTGAGAGTATGATTGTTTGAGCTGAAAGCTCAAACAATCACAAACAATCATAAACCATCCCTCAAAGTTGAGGGATAGTTTAAAAAACATTATTTTTTTTACAAATATGCATTTATTTTTTAGCATCTTACTGACCTCGGTCTTAAAATGCGGCTAGACTATTTGAAGTAATTCAAGTATTTGGGGGTGAACTCGGAATCAGTTATGAAAATCTCATGCGCTTGTGTTTGTGGAGGTTCTGGAGTGACATGGTGTTGTTCTTTGTGGTTATTTTTTTGTATTATTTATATTCTTTTTCTAAAGCTTTCAGCTCAAACAATCATCCTCTCAAACAAATTGTGCCAAAATGTCAGGCAGTCTGTCACGGGTCTTCCAATCAAATCAGAATGTTGCTGCTAATGCATGGGTTTCTAATTAAAATGTACGCCTAATGTGACAAAATAATAATAATGATGAAATTAAAATAAAATGATTTGCAGGTTGCAACATGATAATTTATTTCAGCAGAAATCTCTGTCTATCTGCCAGTCTGTCTGTCTCTCTGTCCATCCATCCATCCATCAATCCACGCATCTTGCTAAATAGTTTTGGTAGTTACTGATGATGATCTATCTTGCAAAATGAGGAACCAGGACCATGTGTAATAAGATAGTATATAATAATGAAGAAAAAGAAGATGAAGAGAAATGGAAAAAGGGACATTTCTTCTTAATTTCTCTTGGATGTTACAGTTGTGAAACATGGTGATCTGAGTGTCTTTTGATTAAAGTTTACACAGGGTGTTTCACCATATGGCACGAGGTGTCACAGTTAGTGCTTTCCGTTCCCCCTGGGACCCAGGATCACTCCAAATCTAATTGGCAGTGATTAACATGAACAATGACATTACCGCTGACCTCCAAGATGAGTGTACCAAAACTGTGCCAAAATCAGAGAAAATTCCCTCCCCCTTTACAGACTAGAACTGTGTTTCCCAAACTCTGTGCAATTAAAGAATCCGCTGGCACTATACCACTGTAATGTTATCCACTACAAACATCAGAAACAAGTATACCCTACTAATAGTTAGTGATGCATGACACCAAACAATTTGGTCAAAGCAAATAACTCTTTAAAAGGACTCTGGAGTGACTCAAAAACTGAAAATGATGCTGATTTACAAATTAAATGGCTCTTCTGACTCTCAAAGACTCAGAAAATCAGAGGCTCAGAGAGGGACTCTTCAACTTCTTCTTCTTCTTCTTCTTTTTCTTTAAGCTGCTCCCATTAGGGGTCGCCACAGCGGATCATCTGCCTCTAATACCTTCTGTTCTGCGGATCTTCCTCCCCTACACCAACCGCCTCCATGTCCTCCCTCACCACATCCATAAACCTTCTCTTTGGCCTTCCTCTTTTCCTCTTGCCTGGCAGCTTCATCCCTGGCATCCTTCTCCCAATGTAACTCTCATCTCTCCTACACACGTGTCCAAACCATCTCAATCTGGCCTCTCTCACTTTTCCACCAAACTGTCCAACTTGAGCTGTCCCTCTAATGTACTCATTCTTCATCCTGTCCATCCTTGTCACTCCAGATGAAAATCACAACATCCTCAACTCTGCCACCTCCAGTTCAGCCACCTGCCTTTTTGTCAGTGCCACCGCCTCTGAACCGTACAACATAGCTGGTCTCACTACCGTCCTGTACACCTTCCCCTTCAGTTTTGCTGGAACCCTTCTGTCACAGATCAATCCGGACACTCTTCTCCACCCGCTCCACCCTGCCTGTACTCTCTTCTTCACCTCTCTCCCGCACTCTCCGCTGCTTTGGATGGTCGACCCCAAGTACTTGAACTTATCCGCCTTCTCCACCTCCACTCCTTGCATTTTCAGCTTTTCGCCGCTCTCCCTCCCATTCAGGCACATGTATTCTGTCTTACTCCTGCTGACTTTCATTCCTCTTCTCTCTCATGCATGCCTCTACTTCTCCAGGCTCTCCTCAACCTGCTCCCTACTCTCGCTACAGATCACAATGTCATCTGCGAACATCATAGTCCACGGAGACTCCTGCCTGATTTCATCTGTTAACCTGTCCATCACCAGTGCAAACAAGAAAGGGCTCAGAGCTGATCCTTAATGCAATCCCAGCTCCCCTCTAAATGCCTTCGTCAGGCCTACTGCACACCTTACAACTGACTGTCTGACTGCCCTCATACATATCCTGTACCACTGTTACGTACTTCTTTGCCACCTCCAACTTCCTCATGCAATACCACACTTCCTCTCTCTTCGCACCCTATCATATGCTTTCTCTAAATCCACAAAGACGCTGCGCAACTCGCTCTGGCCTTCCCTGTACTTTTCCATCAGCATTCTTTAAGCAAACATTGCATCTGTAGTACTCGTTCCTGGCAGGAAACCATACTGCTGCTCACTGATCCCCACCTCTCCTCTTAACCTAACCTCCACTACACTTTCCCATAGCTTCATGCTGTGGCTGATCAACTTTATTTCCCTGTAGTTACTACAGCTCTGTCCGTCTCCCTTATTCTTGAAGATGGGTACCAGTACACTTCTTGCCCACTCCTACGGCAACCTCTCTTTTTCCAGGATGGTGTTAAACAGTCTTGTTTGGAACGCCACTGCCATCTCACCTAAACATTTCCATGCTTCCCCAGGTATGTCATCTGGGCCAACTGCCTTGGCTCTCTTCATCTTCTCTAATGCTGTTCTCACGTCATCCTTGCTAATTTGCTGCACCTCTTGATCCACTATCCCCACATCATCCACTCTTCTCTCCCTCTCATTTTCTTCATTCATCAACTCCTCAAAGTACTCTCCTCACTAGTCAGCACATTCCCAGTATTATCCTTCATCACCTTAACCTGCTGTAAATCCTTCCCAGCTTGATCCCTTTGTCTTGCCAATCAGTACAAGTCATTTTCTCCTTTCTTACTGTCCAACCTCTCATACAACTCGTCGTATGCCTTTTCCTTTACCTTTGCCACTTCTCTCTTCACCTTGCGCCACATCAGCTTGTACTCATGTATACTTTCTTCATCCCTCTGACTATCCCATTTCTTCTTCGCCAACCTCTTCTACTCTATGCTCTTCTGTACTTCCTCATTCCTATACACGGAGAACCTTCTTGACCGTCTCTCTCACCACTTCTGCAGTTGTTTCCCAGTCATCTGGTAACCGTTCATTCCCACCTATTGCCTACCTTACCTCTTCCCTAAATTGCATGCAACACTCCTCCTTTTCCAACTTCCACCATTTTATCTTTGGCTCTTCTTTCACTCTCTTCCTCTTCTTGGCCTCCAGAGTCATCCTATGCTGCCTAGCCACACACTTCCCTACCACCACTTTGCAGTCATTAATCTCTTTCAGATTGCACCCCCTGCATAAGATGAAGTCCGCCTGTGTGCCCCTTCCTCCACTCTTGTATGTCACCCTGTGTCCCTCCCTCATCTTGAAATATGTATTCACAACAGCCAATTCCATCCTTTTGGCGAAATCCACTAAAATCTGTCCTTCCACATTCCTCTCCTTGACACCATACCTACCCATCACCTCCTCATCACCTATGTCTCTGATCCCTTCGCCTGCTTCCCTGCTCCAACAACCACTCTCTCTCCCTTGGGGACGCTCTCCTACATCCAACTCACTAAAGAATTCTTCTTTCTCTTCCATCTCACACCCAACTTGGGGAGCATATGCATTGACCACATTCATTATCACACCATCAATTTATAGCTTCATGCTCATCACTCTGTCCAACACTCTCACCTCCAAAACACTCTTGACATATTCTTCCTTCAAGACTATCCCTACCCAATTTCTCCTGATATCCACTCCATGGTAGAACAGTTTGTACCCAGCTCCGATACTCCTGGCCTTACACCTTCCACATGGTCTCTTGTACACATAGTACATCTACCTTCCTTCTCTCCATCATGTCAGCCAGCTCCCTCTCTTTGCCCTTCATAGTGCCAACATTTAAAGTTCCTACTCGCAACTCTACTCTCCTACCCTTCTTCCTCTACTGCTGTCTCCAGACAGGCCTTCCCCCTCTTCTTCTTCTTCTTCAGCCGACAGTAGCACAATTTACCCTTGGCAATCTGTTGGGTAACGGCACCAGTGGCTTTTCGTTGGAGATTCGAGTACCCTTTTCAGCCAGCATGACGGGGTGCAGTTACCAAGACCATCAAGAAGGACTCTTTTGCCGCAGTGAGTTACAACTCCCAAGTCAAAGATTTGTTCACTACAATAGAATTGTTTGCGAATCTTGCATCACTATTTCAGTGTGAAGGTTGTTGGTATTCTGCCTGAACTGATGAGTTAATTGAATTAGTGCAGCCTTCTAATTTTGATCTTGCATGATCAAATTGCAAATTGCTATGTACCTGTCCATCCATCCATCCATCCATCCATCCATCCATCCACCCATCCATCCATATCTTTCTATTTATCTTTTCTTCGACCATTCTACAATGTATTTGTATTTAAATGCAGTGTTGTCCGCTCGTTCCAGGAGTTTCTCCATCTCCAGTGTCTGTCTGGCTGAGAAGGCGGTGACACCAGGAGACAATGGGAGGAAATCGATACAGCAATGATGTGTTTGGATAATGGACGTCAATGTGTTATTTGGAATGAGCAAGAACAAGAGCTGACAGAAAGCCAATTTATAAACTACAAACTTTCCACTGTCACACATCTAGTTCCCTGTGCAGGCATATAGCGTCACTCTCTAATCACTCGCGTAATAGTCTGCTTGTTGTTATTTTCTTTCTGTCCTCTACAGCCATTGTGTAGAACTTTATTGCATTAGTCTCTGTTATTTTAACTCTCTCTCTCATTATTGCAAAATACATTATACTGTTTATTTGCAGTGCTTACAAATACCCCAAATAACAAAATAAGAGACAATTAAATTGTAGTGAGAACTAAACAGAGAGTTTAGATGTTTTAACATGCATAATAATGCACAAAAGGTGTTACTTATAGGATTACAACAATGCTTTTACTTTACCATACTATATATAACATTATACACATAATACATATATATATATATATATATATTTTTTTTTTTTTATTCTTTCAGTATGCCTATGCACACATTTTATTATCTCAGCATATCATACCATTCTCGCATAGTTGAACGCATACCACTTTCTAGTAATACTATCATTATATATTATTGCTTTGCAATATTACTATATATGTACTGTATATACCGGTATATACACTGTATATATATATACATACATATACATATATATATATATACACTATTCACAAAAAGTTAGGGATATTTGGCTTTCGGGTGAAATTTATGGAAAATGTAAAAAGTTCACGCTACAGTGATATTATATCATGAAAGTAGGGCATTTAAGTAGAAGCATGCAATGGTGATTTCCTCATCTCAAACAATTTATGGAAATTAAAGCCAGCAACAGTGTTGGGTATACCACAACAAAAAATGTCAATGTCTCAATAACTTGTCATGTGGCCTTGAGTATCAATTACAGCTTGAGAACGACGTCTCATGCTGTTAACAAGTCGACTTATTGTCTGCTGAGGCCTGGCACCCCACTCTTCTTGAAGGGCGGCCCTCAGATCATTGAGGTTCTGGGGTACAGAGTTACGAGCCTCTACACGGCGATTCAGCTCATCCCCTAGGTTTTCTTGGGGATTCAGGTCTGGAGAAAGTGCAGGCCACTCCATTTGAGGTACCCCAGTCTCCAGCAGCCGTTCCCTAATGATGCGACCTCGATGAGCTGGAGCATTGTCGTCCATGAAGATGAGTGATGCTGTGTTGTTCATGCAGGGGCACAATGACTGGATTAATGATGTTATTCAGGTAGTATGGGCTTGTCACTGTACCATTCACAAAGTGTAGGGCAGTTCTGTATTGACTAGACACATCTGCCCACACTGTAACACCACCACCACCAAAGGCTTGTCTGGTGACAACAGTGGCAGATACATTACGCCCTCCTTGACGTCTCTAACATCATTGGCGGCCATCATTTCTGCTCAACGTAAATCGACTTCCATCAGAGAACAGCAGTGAGGCCCACTGGTCACTCGTCCAGCGTCAATGCTCCTTGGCCCGGGCAAGACGATGACGCCTGTGCCTGGCGGTGTGGTCAGGTACCCTTGCAGGTCGTCTAGCACGCAGACTACGCTGATGTAAACGGTTTCGAATGGTCTGACCTGACACTAGGGTGCCTCTCACCTCCCTTAAATGTGCCTGGAGTTGAGTGGCATTCATCATCCGGTTCCGCAGGCCACTGTTCACAATGAAGCGCTTATCATTGTTGGATGTGGCGAAAAGGGCATCCACTTCTATGCCTTTCTGTGACTCTTCCAGTCTCTCTGTATCTCTGTTGCAACCTGCTGATGACACTCTGTGACACTCTAAGCTCAGTGGCCACTTCCCTCTGAGAACATCCTGTTTGAAGCCTCACAATGGCGAGGTACTGTTGATCAATTGTTAGGTGTTGTCTTGGTCTCATGATGTCAAAATGTGAACAGCATGATAAAGAGGACTGTTTAAATACCAATTCTAATTGAACCAGGAAATGTATTGGTCGATTCACGGATCAAACACCTGTTGTGAATTTTGCCGTTCAGCTCCTTGTTAGAGAACAGCAAGTTGTGCAAAAAGTACTGAAACATTGAACAGTTGGACATGTGCATTCAAAAGTTTAGAGAAGGTCAAGTTAAGTTCACCTGTAAAGGTTATAGTGCATTTTAGGTTCATCCTGAAATTTCACCCGAAAGCCGAATATCCCTAACTTTTTGTGAGTAGTGTATATATATATATATATGAAGAGTTCATTTGTAAAAACAGAAATCTCCATTTTTACTTATTTCCATAAATCATCATAATTAAGTAACAATAACTCAACAAAATACAGGTAACTTACGAAACCCAATTTAATTGAATTATTTCGAAAGTTCAATTTTTGGCAAAAGCAGATCACTCCACCATCCATTTTTTGGCAAAAGCGGATACCTCAACATATCCTGTTTCAGAGAAAAACAAAGCCATGTAATGGATATATGTTTATTTAAAGTACAATATCTAAAAATGATCAACGTAGAACAATTTGGTAAAATGTTGAAAATTGCAACAAAAAAGGCCCATTCATTGGCAATAATAAACATTACTAAGACCATATCTTGGAAAATCAAGGCCAGGATACAAAACCCCTGAGCATGAACATGCCGGTATTTTAACCTGCAGAGTGTGATTAAAGACCCCATTTGTTTTTGTTTAAAGAGTGGCCACAGTGATGACCAGACAAGCTCGTTTCAGAACTGACTCATTGAGCCTAAAGTCTGAAACAGTTTTTGTTTACAATCAATTCTTTGGCAACTGCACTAAGCTGGGCAAACATTAACTATTTTACAGTATTCCATAGTGTAAATCCATTATCCACGTTACTTATTATTACTCACTGCTTCACAGCATTCATTTTGACTCAGTATGGCAGGGGTGGGCAATTAATTTTTACAAGGGGCCACATGAGAAACCTGAGCTGTGTTGGAGGGCCGAACCAACAATAACTTGATTCTGCTCAATATTATTTTCTCCCATTGTAAAAAGTAGCAAATTATATATTTTGATTAGCTGCTACTGGTAATCAGAAGAATAAGGATATTCTGTAAATATTTCTATAAATATATGAAATAGTGCTATAGGTCAAATAGGAAAATACTCCTACAGAAGTAATAAACAGTAAAAACAAAAACAATCATTACATCAGTGTTTCATTTTATTTTTTACATGTTAATCTTCACAAATACTGAAAAGGTGTTTTGCAATATGTTAAAGATAAGCAATTGGTCAACTTGATACAAAAAGCAATAAGTGCTTTTAATGTTTTTCAGTTCATTTTACTTGTTCAGTAAAATCCAGTCCGTCTTGGGCTTGAACAAGTGCATTGAAATCTGTCTGAATGTCTGAGGTGGATATGGGAAGGACAGCTGAGAGGTGATCATCAGTGATAGAAGATCTGTATCTGGATTTGTTGAACTTCAACACTGAGAATGTCTGTTCACATACATAGGTAGATCCAAAGAGGACTAGAATCTAGTGCTGCAGAGTCCAACAAACACGATTTTGTGGGATATGACATAACTTGTCTTGACACTGCATCTCTGGATGTGCAAAGTTTAGTAAAAAGTCCTTGTTGGTTTTGCAGCTTAGCTAGAAAAGCATCCGACTCCCTTGCACGCTCTTGATCAAACAAGTTCTTGTATTTCTCCTTGTGTTTGGTCTCGTAGTGGCGATTCAAATTGTAATCCTCGAACACAGCGACCTGTCTACCACAAACTATGCACACGGCTTTACCTTTGACTTCTGTAAATACATTTTTAGCAGTCCATGTCTTGTTCAAAATGGGGCATTCGGCATCAATTTCTCTTTTTTTGGCGTGAGCTGACATTTTGAGGGATAGCTGGCCAGCATCACTTTTAACTGTTAACCCACGCCTGCGCGCCCTTACGCAAATAAAGAAAGGCACGCTTTTCAAAATAAAAGCAACACAGTTGTATTGCCTGCACAGCATAAATGCTTTTTCATTTATGTTCTAATTTACGATTGACCTCTCGCGGGCCGGACAGGGACACCCAAAGGGCCGGATTTGGCCTGCGTGCCGTAAAATGCCCAAGTCTGCAGTATGGTCTGGGGGTGATGTGGTTTAAGCAATGTGGTGTTCAATATTTCCAAATCTGGAATGATGCGATGAAACTAGAACTTTGAGCTAAGAAAAGTTATTTTACGATTTGAGAATCTACCATAAAACCTTTATCCTCCATCCAAAGCATGTGCATGTGTGTGTGTGTGTGCAAGCATGTGTTGTAGTGTGGTGTGTTGTGTGACAAATAAAGACTGTTTCTTCTTCTTCTTCTTTCTTATACGTCGACGTAGTGAGTCCTAAGCATCAGTCCTAAGCGTGTCTCATCTAGCAGACATTTCACCCAGGAGTCCGCCAAAACTTTTTCCCGCTCTGTTCTTTTGTTACAAACCACACACCCTGCTTTGCAGGGCGGTCCCTCCTTTGTTATTTCCCATTCCCCAAGTATCTAGTTTCAGACTCCCCGCTGTGTGCGCGTCAGATTAACCGTTCCAGTGCCTGTTTCGAACTGGTTGCATAGTTACACCCAGCGTCTTTATACATGTTTTAATTTTGGCTCTGACTGATCAATGAAGCTGTATTTCATAATTATCTGCAATATGAATGATAGTAATGTATTTTGTAATGTAATGTAATTTTCTATAGAGTATATATATATATATATATATAAATATACTCAGAGTGAACCCCAAGTTCACCTAGCAGTTTCAAAACATCATCCTTCTTTGCCTCCTTGACACAGTTTATCTCCAGAACAACAGCTGCTTGAAGGTGTCCCACTTCTTCCCACGCTTTAAGACAGAATGTTAAAGTCACAATTGTACAGCTTCTTGAAGCCCAGCTTGTCATCACAGACTTCCAAGACCCTGGCATCACTGATCGATAATGAGCGAGAGCGGAGACAGTGTTATAGGTTACAGCTTTGAAGTCATAGCATTGCCAGTGTTCCCCATGATTTATGATTTCTAGGTACTCAGATGGTGGCAATATGGAGTCCTTCTTCCTGATCTCCTGCTCCAAGCAACCAAATACATGATCAGGGGGCAAAACTGTGGCCATGGATTGGAAAGGTGTAGTTTATTCTCAAGTCTTTGAATTCTTGCTTCCTAGGGACAAAAAGCATTGATAATACACTAATGAATTTTGTTTTGCTTTGCCCTCTGTGTTCATTCTGAACGACAGTACCCAAATAATACTGCAAAGCAGTGGCCACCATGTTGCTGTCTTGCTTGTTTTGATTCTCCAACCATGTAAAAAGGTGAATGTCTCATTTAACACCAAAAACATATTAGTACAGCTGTCTTGAATAGTAGGTCTGTGAAACAGATGACTTTGGCAGCACCAGATTCTACAGTCCTTCAAATGCAATTGTGAAAGTTCCCTCCATAGTGTTAAGCAGATGATGGAATGTACGTACTCGTCACTTGTGTAAGAGGTACAGGGCTGATTCTCGTTGTTTTTCGTAGGGGCGCAACGGATCACAAAACTCACAGTTCAGATCACATCATGGTTTTGAGTCACAGATTTAAATAAAATCTTAACAATATAAAATATTCAATACTCAATTGTTAAATTGAAGTGCATGATACATTCTTCCTTTAAACATGGTAGTGAATGAAAAAATATGATTAGATCTGCCCACGGTAACTGAATTTAAATCCAAGAAACCAGTATCATGTTCAAATTCTCACGTTTGTCATAAACTAAATTTCATAAAAAATGGTTCAGAATTAAGAAAGTTACAGTTAATTTTGTAGAGAAGTCTGCATCTCTCAATACACATCGTATTTGTTTACTTGTGCCGTTTGACTACGACGATATGGTGGATGTGCAGACGTTTGGCGGTAACATACAGCAGCTAAAACACAGCCCGCATCTGTCTTTATCTTGTCTTACCTGCAACTGTCCATCGATTTATGGAATTATTGCTTTAAAAAGTAACAGCGGAATTAAAACTGAGTGGCAGATGAGGGGGCGTGGTAATTGCTTGTACACATATTTTGACATGTGTCCTACTGGCAGGTTAAAGTCGTATATGAACACGCGATAATATGACGCGTTTGCGATCTGCTCTTCATCTTTTTCACATTCAAGTCAGCTAGGAGATAATTTCTGCCAGATGAACCATTGCGAGGCTCTGCAGGTAAATTTTTCAATATGGTCTCTTACTACTTGTCTCTTCGCTGCCTTTTCATTTGAGTGGCAAGCACCTGTGCACCTCTGAGCGGCTAGATCCAGTACTCGGCAATGTTGCAGAGGCGATATTTTTTAATGATGGAAAATAAACATTAATTCTTTATTAACACACTGCCCCTTCTTGTAAAGCTCTTGGTTAGAGCAGTGAGCAATTAGTGGATTGAAAGGAAAATAATTGACATATTTTTTGATGGCTGATTAATTGTTTAAAATGATTTAAAGTTTAAATCCAAATGCCAAACATTTGCTTTTTTCAGATTCAGAAACATTAACTTTTGGAACGTTTTTCCAGTTTTACATGAATTAAAATGCATCTTTGGGTTAAACAAAATAAGCCATTTGAAAAATAAAAACAATCCACAGATACATGGAAAATGAATATTGTCAGCAGAAGTGTGAAGGCAAGACTGGACGATGTGTTGTGTTCTTACCAGACTGAGAGCCCAAAGAAATGTATAGAAATAAAAAGCAAATCATCTGAAATAAAGTTTAAAAAATGTATTATCCACAACATGCTAATAGACATTAAGCAACATTCAATATTTACGAAAAATGTTCATAAATGACACTATTTTTACAGCCTCAATCAGAATGAAGTTTAGACGGTCAGATCCCTTTTGTGTGTTTTGTCGACTTGAGGCCATCGCCATTTGAATGGCATGATCTCCATGTAAGACAGCCGAGTGGCATCCTATTTTACTTTATCCGTTGTGGAATAAAGCACTCCCTTTATCTCAGTCAATTTACATTCAGACGGCACATCTCCAGCTGAACAAAGTCGCATCCATGTTGCGTCACCTGCCCTGAATGCTATGCGCTGATTCGCAGAACTAATTCATCGGGGTGTGTTCCGTTTGACATTTTCTGCTGTAAAACGTGAACTTGCAATTCCTTGACAGTCGACAATAACAGCTTTTGTGACAAAATGCAATTAGGGTTCAGATTGTATTAAAAATTACTCACGACAGTCAATTAGTTTTTTTAAAGGATGGCGTTAATCAGTTTTTACAAATTAACTCTTCTTATATATATATATATATATATATATATATATATATATATATATATATATATATATATATATATATATATATATATATGTATATATAAAGAATATACATATATATATATGTATGTACAGCCCCATCCAACGTCACGCTCTGAAAGGCCTCATCCAGCCTCCTCCAGCCTTATGCAGCTCATCCAGCCTCATGCAGCCTCATCCAGCCTCATGCAGCCTCACACAGTTTCATGCAGCGTTATCCAGCCTCATGCAGCCTCATCCAGCCTCATGCAGCCTCATCCAGCCTCATGCAGCCTCATCCAGCCTCATGCAGCCTTATCCAGCCTCATCTCATCCAGCCTCATCTCATCCAGCCTCATGCAGCCTCCTCCAGCTTCATCCAGCCTGATGCAGCCTGGTGCTGCCTCATCCAGCATCATTAAGCCTCATCCAGCCTCATCCATCCTCCTCCAGCCCCATGCAGTCTTCTCCAGCCTTATCCGGCCTTCTCCAGCTCCTCTGACCTCATCTAGCCGCGAGTAATGACTGACATGCCCGGAGGATGCAAATTGACTCTGGACGGAAATTAGCCTAAAATACCAGCACTGATTGGAGGCAGGAAGGACGGAGGAAGTGTGGATGGAGATGAAGCTGTGGCGCATGACTGAAGCTTACACTGTAGAGATGAGATGAGAAGAGAACAGAGATTTATTTTAGTGCAATATGTAACAGCCAAAATGACATAATTTGTAGGAGGGTCTCATATTTAGCAAAGACTAATTTAGATGCTGTGTGATGCCTGGAGTTGGTAAGCCTGAGTGGATTTAGTCATAACTTATTACACTCAATTGTGATGGAGAGAAATTTGGAGTGTATTGGGTATTGGAATTTCAATATCCCTTATCCCAACCGTTGGGTTCTCAGACATTATATCAAATAAAAATATTGCTCCTTTCTCAAGTAGTTGGTTAAAATCATCTCTATATGGAATAAAAATAAATATTTGGTTTTATTGGAAGGGGTAAATAAAAATGTTAATAAATTTGCGAGAAGACTCTAAAACCGGGCAATGAAAGATACTGGAGCTCTGTCATCAATCCATTATGTACTATGCACTTTGCACTGGAATAAACGGGTGTTTCAATTATTTTTTCTCACGTTTTCTAAAATTATTTTATACATTTAATGAATAAAGGTGTTCAATGTTTACTCAATCTTGAGACTCCAAAGATCCGTGTAGGAGCTGGAGATCTTTTGTCATTTCACCATCTGTTTCATCATTTAAAGACGATTAGCGCTGATGATGCAATCTCTCTGGAGGGAAGGGAAGTGTCACGCAGGACAGTTTGCTTAAAAAAAACACATCCTGTCCTCTGGCAGTCTCGGTGGGCAGGATGCTCGTCGCTGCGGGGGGCGTCTGCCGCCCTCTGTACTATGGTCTGCATGTGCAGCGGCCGGGGGCTGACCAGGGGCCTGATGGGGGCATAGAGCTGCCTGGCATGGCGGAAGCGCATGGCGGTCGCTGGGGGTTGGGTGCCTATGGGTACTGGAGTTGGGCGTGCTATGGCATGGTTGAGTCCGCATGGCCGCTCCCTGGCCTGCTGCGCCCCTGCGTTGATCTGGTTCCAGATCTCTCCCAGTGCCAAAACTCATACTCAGTACATACACCAATAGGCCTAGGGTTTGCGGGACAGGTGGGGTGTGAGCTATATGGGTGGAGATGTGGTGGGCGGATTCGCGTAGACTTGCTTGGAGGACTCGCACCCCCACACCCCGCAATTTTAACTGCAATTGCCAACAGCACACATTGAGCACTGGGATTTTTCGGGATGACAGGGTGTTGGTGGATTGGTGCGTGGTTGGCTGGGGGGCAGCTGGGTGGGCCCCCTGCCGGCTGGGCTCAAGTCCTGGCGGCTTGCACTTGGTGGCTTCTGGTGTGCTACGACCTGGCGGGGCTGCGGAGAATGTCGCTGGGTGCCTTCCAGGGCCCATGGGGGGGCGCGTGCTGTTGTGGGTTGGGGTGTGGGGGGCAGCTGTGGGTCTTTGCTCCCCTGCGCGGCTTCTCTGCGGTGGGTGCCGGTGGAGGGCCCATATATCTGGCGTCAGCAGGGGAGGGGGGCTAACATAAGGGTTGCGCTGATTACACTCGGCTATGTGGATGGGCAATCGGGGCTTGCGGCCGGTTGGGGCATCTGGTCCGCTGCGGCGGGGCAGGCCTCGCCCTTGTGCGGGCCACGGGTGAGCATGGGGTTCCGCCGGCTGGCCTGCGGGTGCGGGTGGCTCGGGCAGGGTGTCGGTCTGTCTGCACGGTACCTGGCTCCTTTTTTGCTGTTTGGAGGCATCACAAGATAATACACCTTATACCTTATACCTTGTACCTTATACACCAGAACCTTTTGGTTTAGGAACTAGAGCGCAGAAACTAGACTAGAGACTAGAAACTAGACTACAGACTAAACTGTAACGGGTGTGGTTAGGACCCAATTGCAGCACAAAGACAGGCAGGGATATTTGGTAATGTCTTTTATTTGTAGAGCAGACAGAAGACAGGCAGGGGGCAGGCAGGATACATCGTCGGGGACAGGCAGGTTCGATAACGAGGAGTACAGACAGAAGACTCTGGACCAGGGCTTCTTTCAGCGGGGATAGCGTGGGGAAACACTCAAATGATTTGTTTGTCATTTGTTTAGAGAACAAAGTCAATTTCACCTTGAAGGCTTTCACGTTTGAATACATGTCGTATACAAACTGATCTTTTCCTTGTAGCTTCACGTCCAGCTCATTCATGTGTGCCAGTATGTCCACAGCGAACGCCAAATCACAAAGCCAGTGTGCGTCTTTTAGCTCGAGAAAATCACCGGCTTTCCCCATTGACTCCAAAAATGAGCCAATATATCCAAATATTTTGCAATCCCATCTTTGTTGAAAACCTGACACTCGCTGACAATTTTGCACTTTTTCTGTCTGCTCATTTTGTTATGGGTGAAGCATACGTGATGATCAGGTAGAGTGAAGAAAAGTGACTTGACATCAGAGAAGGGCAGGCAATGCACCATCTGGTGGTACCATTAGGTATTACAGGGAAAACAGTGAAATTAATACTACAAATTTAAATATATTATAGTATTGGTGTTAATGTAAATGCCCTGATGGGCCTGATTAAATAACGCCGTGGGCCAGATATGGCCCACGGACAATAGTTTGCCCGCCCCTGGTCTATAGATTAGACTACACGCTAAAAACTAGAGACTAGACACGAGGAACTAGACTACAGACTACTGACTAGAGACTAAATACTAGAGACTAGAGACTAGAGACTAGACTAGTGACTAGAGACTAGAAACCCGACTACATACTAATGACTTGAGTCAAGAGACTAGAAACCAGACTACATACTAAAGACTAAAGACTAGAAACCAGAAACTATACTATGTACTGAAGACAAGAGGCTAGAGACTAGAGACTCATCTTCAGAGTAAATACTTGAAACTAGACTACAGACTGAAGACAAGAGACGAGAGACTAGGCTACTAACTAGAGACTAGAAACAAGACAACATACAAAAAGACTAGAGGCTAGAGACAAGGAAATAGGGACTACAAACTATACTACAGACCACTGACTAGAAACTAGAGACTTGAAACTAGACTAGTGACTAGAGACTAGAATCTAGACTACATACTAAAGACTAGAGACTAAAATTTTGAGACAAGAAACTAGATAACAAACTCAAGACTAGAAGCTAGAGACTAGAGACTAGAGACTAGAGACTAGACACTAGGAACTATAGACTAGAAACCAGAGACTGGAAACTAGACTACAGACTAGAGACTAGAGATTAGAGGCTAGTCTACCGACTAGAGACTAGAGACTAAAAGATAGACTGCAAATTAAAGACAAGGGGCTATAAACTACAAACTAGAGACAAGAAACTAGAAACTAGACGACAGACTAACAACTAGATACCAGACACGATAGACTTGAGACTAGACAACAGGTAAAATACTCAAGAATAGAGACTAGAACCTAGACTATATAGTAAAGACAAGAGACTGGAGATCAAAGACAAGAGACAACAGATTAGAAACTAGACGTCAGACGAAATACTAGAGGCTAGACTACTGACAAGAGACTAGCGACCAGAAACTAGACTACAGTCTATATATTACATAGTAGAGACTACAAACTACAGATTAGAGACTGGAGTCTCCAGACTATTGACTGCAATTTGCAGACTGCAGAATACTGACTACACACTAGAAACTAGACTGAAGACTAAATACTAGAGACTACAACTTAAAGACTACAGACTAGAGAATAGAGACTGAAGAATAGAAACTAGAGTAAAGACTAGACTAAAGACTAGAGACTACAGGGTACAGACTACAGCCTATAGACTAGAGCTATAGAATACAGACCAGAGAATACAGACTAAAGACTAGAAACTACAGAGTAGGGACTACAGTTTACAGATTAGCGGTATAGACTATACTGACTAGAAACAAGAGACCAGAGCTGTATGGCCCCGAGGCAATGAGGCTGTTTAGCTATTATATATATATATATATATATATATATATTTTTTTTTTTTTTTTTAACTTTTTAACAGGGATCGATGGAAACAAATGAAAGGTGTTTTTTGCTGCTTTTACTTTAGTTTTCTTTGGGGATTGTGTTGCGTGAAGATTGACTTGTCATTGTACTCTGCTAAAAAAAAACAGTCATCACGTGAGCTAGATGTAGAAAAAATAATACAAAATTTGAATTTCAAATGTAATGGTTTCACAGGTTATTTTTGTATTATTTGTCTTATTCATTTGACTCACAAACAGAGATTAAATTACAAATCCCCCCACCCCCCAAAAAATGGTTTTGAGCACACACAGCTTTGTGTACCTTTCATTTTCCCATCTCCTTCCATCCCTCAATAAATCCCATAAAAATCCAGGTGCAAGGTATGTGAGTCTTAATGAAACAGAGTGCAGCTGGTCTGGTTAAACTGGTTCAAGTCCACAACACTTCCAGTCCATCACCACTTTGTTCTGATACCTCATTCTCTAACACAGGTACATTATGTATGATGGAAGGAAGTTATCATTCAATAACTGACACTATAGATAGACAGACAGACAGCTATACAGCTAGAAAGTTAAATAGATAGATAGATAGATAGATAGATAGATAGATAGATAGATAGATAGATAGATAGATAGATAGATAGATAGATAGATAGATAGATAGATAGATAGATAGATAGATAGATAGATAGATAGATAGATAGATAGATAGATAGATAGATAGATACATTGACAGACAGACATATCATCAGGCTTTGGAGTGAGTGTTCCCCAGGGTTTGGGGTTAGGGTTTCTCAGGGTTTGGGGTGAGGGTTCTTCAGCATTTGGGGTTAGGCTTCCTCAGGGTTTTGGGTTAGGGTTCCTCAGGGTTTGGGTTCCTCAGGGTTTGGGGTTCAGGTTCCTCAGGGTTTTGGTATACTCCTCAGGTGTATTAGGATTCCTCCTAATACCTGTTGGCTCTTCGCAGTTGGCCATGTTCCTGCAGCTCGGAAGCATCATACATTTCTCTGCGTTTTAAATATTAATGGTGCTGCAGTTATTCCATGTACATTTTTATGCTCGTACAATGAATGGTATTTGGGCTCAATGCTTCTCCTTCGATGATTTCGACTCACGTCATGAAGATATTAAGTAAAGTAGCAGGTTTGGTGTTTTTAGACCTTTGGGTCTTTTTTGGACCTGAATAACTTAACTGGACGACTCCTTTGTGCTTGTATAGTGTCCTTGCCTTCCTTGAGAGGCACTTATAAATCTTAAAATAGCCCGCAGACTTAGGGTTAAGTTTCTTCCAAACAGATCCCCATACGAAGCAGAAATTACTGAAAAAACGTCCAAATTTGACTGAAATCACAGACACTGGTCTAATTCATTCAACACCAAAATATGTCCAATCCAGCTAAAACACAACACAACAATTACATAAGCTACGAACACGTTTGAGGTTTTGTTTAACCCCGGAGTTCACAAGCATCCCATGGTTTAAGTTTCATCCAAATTGATCCACAAACGTAGCAGAAATGAATGAAAAACCAAACAACCTTGACCCCAAGTATGCAACTGGCCCTGCTTGAGTGACATGCCACTATTCTTAAACAACATTAACAAGATGAGATTTAGAGTAAGACGCTTTATGGCGTCATCATACCAAATGTGCAGGTTATGATTCAGAATGTCCATTGGCATCGTGTCCAGTGTGGGGTCTAGACACGTAACTTTACCAACTATTGATTTATGTGTGTATTTATTTGTCTTCTTACCTGGTAGATGTGGATCTGTTAGATTGATATTTTATCTCTTTGGTCCCCATTACTTTTATGAAAATAACCTGGACCACGTCGAGTCAAATCCACTGAAATGTGCGACTGGTGATGCGTTCAAGATCCAGCGAGTTGTCAGAAAAATTGAAGCTGTCCAATGGTAATGAATGACATAAATACCACAATTTTTGTATTTCATGGTAGGGCTGGGCGATAAAACGATCTTGATAATTGTCACAATAAAATCTTCCACGATAACGATGATACATTTATAAGATTTATTTCCGATACAGTTTGATACGGAATCCGTTTTCCTTTACCTATAAAGACACAACGAACAGTCAATTGTATAGCAGAGAAACTACCATGTGACATGAACAGCCAATCATACAGCAGAGAAACAACCATGTGACACGCCGGTGCTTACTCCGCTGTCCGGTCGGTGCTGTGTGCACGGATGAGGCCCTCCGGAGCTGACGCAGTGGGTCTTCCTGAAACAACAACTGGAACTTGAACTCAGCCTCCTCCCAACCCTAGCCTGTTACGGCTCCCGTAACAGGAGAGACATTTTCAGTAACGAGTGGTCTGACACGGTCAGAAAGAGTCCCTTCGTTCCCTTCAAATGCCCCTGCATATAATCACAGAGCGCAGATTCGACTTTTCGTATTGTTCTCAGACGACAATGATGTTTATAATAAATATTTTAGGGCTGCAGTAACGAAATTTGAATAAAATTTGAACATCAAAAAATTAACTGACATTAACTGAATGCTGACATTGCCAGATAGATTGTGTATTGTTTTTTATAAATAAGTAATTGATTATAGATTATAAATATAAATTGGCTAACATTAATGAATCAATCCACATGTGATAAGCAATAAAGTTCAATATAAGTTCTTCCAGTTTGTTGCACAGTGAACGCACATTAGAGAGAAATATCTTTGCACAGGTAACTGCAAAGTGCACACCGTCACGTCTCCCTCTCCTCCAGCGTTTCACTGTGTGTACAAGGGAAAGTGCGTCTTTGGCCAGAATCTCCAGAAATTCCACTGATGTGGCGATGAAGAGAGAGAGTTTGGAGAAAAGATTGCTCTGATCGGAGAAGCCGAAGCGTGCGTAAGCCACCCCCCCCCCATTACATTTAAGCATTAAAGATTTAAATACATTTCAATAATAAAAATAAAAAGCATACAAATTTGATGGGGATAATAGAGGAATATCTGCAGTCATAATATATTTCTGTTATTTATTTTTCTCCTTAGTTTGCATATATTTTATTTATTCAGTGTTTAAGGTAAAGCCACGACAATACACTTAAAACTGTAAATTGAGTATTATAATTATTATTACCCTTATCATTTGTTATATATCATGCTAATTATTGACATCGATCAATATAAAAAATATCATCAACATCATCAACATATCATGATGACTTTTTTGGCCATATCGTCTAGCCCTGTTTCATGGAAACTAAACTAACTGAAAATGTAATTCAAATGTAATTAATGGAATAGGTACTAAAGAGAACTAAAATTGTGACCCACCACAGACTTTAGGTACATTTGGTGTCTTTTAACTCTTTTCTTCGCATTATTTGAAAGCGAAGAATCAGAGCTTCAAAACAAGGTGTCACTTGTGCACACCAAGGAAATATTTTTAAAGCTATGACTTGTTAATGACAAGGGTTTGGAAAACTGTGATTCTGAGATAATCACTTTCAAAGTTTTCCCCGCACTTGGTTTCATTCAGCCAGCTCCCAGAATGCAAATGGTTGGAGGACCAACACAGCCTGGCTACTTGTCACATGGCCACTTGACACCCTGCTGAATGGAGACTTGACACCCTGCTGAATGGGGCAATCTCTGCATTGTTCTTGTCTTTTGAGGGAATGTTGAACAGCGTCGTTGACACACAACAAATTTTGTTTTTCAAAAGTCTTTTATTTAACAGTAAGAATAAACATGTTTTATAAAAGTGGAATTATTTAGGAGTTTAAAAAAGCGGACAACACAACAAAATGAAGAGTCTATCAATAATATAAGTCTCTGTATATCAGCCTTGGTGTGTCATTAAATATAGAAATGTGCGTATGTCAAATATCTTCAAAGGTCTTGGAGTTATTATGTGGGCTAACCCCAATTTCATCACGTCATCAACTTATACATTGTAACAACAACGGGCGTATCCTCAGTCTCCTCTTGTGGTTCTTGAAAATATTCAGTTTCCAGCTGGATTCTCTCGGTGGATGCACTGGTGAGGTGACCGCACCTGTAGACAAGGGTGTAAAACCTGATTGGTGTCCATCTTGAACCATATCCACCTATGGGAAAGCTGTTGGTTCCCTTGAGTCGGCTTCTGTCTCAAAAAATAAAGGTTGTGGAACTTAAGAAGAGATTCCATCTACTGGTTCAGGTTGAAGAACATGCACAGTTGGAAACTCAGGATACTCTGGATAGCCTGCTCAACCTGACCTTACCTGGTATCTGAGTTCGGCAGCAGTCCATCTGGTATGATGGTTGTCTGGATTGATTCAGCCAGGTCATAATCACATATTAAAGGTAGTGGGGGACGGTCCATGAATGTCACTGTCCAACATCCAACACAGCAGTGGTATCCCTCATGAAGTCAAAACCCAGCAGGCACATCTCCTGAATTTCAGCTACCCACACAGAGTAAGGGAAAGTCTGCTCACCAAACTGGATATTGACTGTACAATGACCCAGCATGGATTTTCTATCTCAGGTCATCGTGATAAGACACTGGAGGTCCTTGGGCAGTATGTCTGGGCATATGATTGTCACCGTCGAACCAGATTCAACCAATGTACCTACTGCCTTGCCATTAATCAGAGCCAGCACCCTAGACAATTAAGGTCCAGTTCGGGGGGGGTCACACAATCTGCTACCACAACATAATTATTCCGAGCTGTTGGGTGTATGGAAGGTGCATGGCCAGGAGCGGAGTAACCTACCTCACCTTCGCTCCCCACCCCATTTCCGATGGCTGGCGTTGGCCCGGTGGCATAGGATTGTTGAGTTCAGGGCAGTGGTACTGAATGTGGCCCCTCTGACCACACCTCCAACAGACATTAGACTGCATTTCCGGTGGGCCTCTGTAATCTTGCGGCCTAGGGGGTCTAGGTGTGAGGTCTGGGAAGCTTTTGTATCCCGACCCTCCATAAAGATCTGCTCCACTTCGTATGCACACTCCAGGGCCCCTTCCCAAGTTACAGAGCTGTAAAGTTGGACCTGCTCCCGCAGTTTGTCAGGTATCAGCCCACTGATGAAAGCTTCCTTTGTAAGGATAAACCTCTGCTCCTCACTGAAGTCTGGTGGCGGAGTTCAGCTGCATAGACCCCCAGTTTCTCTCTTTCCTTGCTTGTTTTCCCGTTGAAGAGTCATCTGGCAGTCGATTTACTGGTAGGCTCACCAAATTGCCTTTCTCTGGCTATCAGCTGAAATTGGGTCAAGTATTTCTCCCAATCAGTAGTGCCATCTTATTACCCTACCTTTACTTGGTCTCTTCTTTGATTTCCTGTAGCTGCAGGAGCTGGGGGGGGGCAGCTATAGCCGTGGCGGTGGCTTGTGTGAAAACAGTAAACAGGAGTGCAGTGGAGTCTGGTGGGCCAGGCGATTGGAGTGAAAGGGGTCGTCGGGGGTCCTGCTAACCTTATGAGCCATGGGGCGGCAGTAACTCTCGTGCACTACAAGCCCCGTCCATGAAAAGTCCCGACACTTGTGAGCTCATTGAATTAGCATGGTTGGTTGCTAAATCAACATCAACTCTTGGAACCTTGGGCTGGGTTGCTGGAGTCATCACAGTATGACACCACCCTGAAGGGATCATGTTATTAGCTTGGTCAGCGGCTAAGCTAATAGTCTCCAGCTGTGAAACCATAGCATCCTGGTAGTTAGCTTCCTCAGCCAATGGGCTGTCAAAAACAGGCTGTGGTATCCTAGCCCAGTTAGCATTAGAGGACAAGCTAGTTGGTTGAACCCAGAATGTTGCACCCTTATTTCGATCTGAAAATAGAACATAGGTCCTACGTCCTGTAGAAAGGTTTGTTCGGCATCTCAGTATTACTTGCCTTCAGACACTGTCTAAACATTCCGGTCTCCATTTTCAGTGTGGATACACGGGCTGATCTCTGCTACTGATAAGAAAATGACCCCTCCTC
The DNA here is from genome assembly GCF_960531495.2 of Zeus faber. NCBI lineage: Eukaryota > Metazoa > Chordata > Actinopteri > Zeiformes > Zeidae > Zeus > Zeus faber. The sequence goes on along the minus strand of NC_137199.1, from coordinate 14,076,280 downwards.
CACCTGGCTCTGATGAAGATCTGCCTGGATTGAATGCACCTCTGTTTTCCATTTTGGAACTTGACTTGAATGCTTCTCCATCTCTCCCTGAATTTGACTCAAACGCACCTCGCTCACTTTCGGTTCGCCTGACGGAGGCGGAGTCAGGAATCAACTCGCGTCCATAGTTGCCGTCCAACTACCGGAGGTTCGAGGTACTCCAACACTTCTGACACCAATGTAGCGTTGCGGGGTAACTGAACGGGTTGAGAAGAACGGCGAGGAGACAATGATGAGTTTGATAGCTCAACTGAGCCCGGTACTATTACCTTGCAGCAGCATCAGCTAACCCGAGGTTGAGGTGTCCCCAGTAACAAAATGAACAGGGTGGCTAACTCGCTGGCTCTCTCCTTGTCTCTCGTCTCTGCCTCCTTCCGCCCAGACACACTTCTACTGAAGCCCGATTATCCCACCCCAGAATAACTTCCTAGCCAATTACCCACTATGGTGAACGCAATAAAACATTGCAAAACAATGGATAGATAAACAGGAACTTATACCCAGCATTACATTATTATTATTATTATTATTATTATTATTATGATTATTATTATTATTATTATTATTATTATTATTATTATTATCTACAAATAAATCTGCTTTTCACTTTACCATTGTCCATTCTAATGAAAATATTTAACCAATGGATTTTATTTATTCTCCAGGCGGGCTGAATTAGTCGTCTTAACAAAACCTTTTTAACTTTTTCATAGAAGAGTGCCTTGGACACACTGATCAATGTGCACCTACAGTAATAGCACAATCTATATATCATAACGACATTAACAACATTATTTACTGGTCAAGCAGGATATATTGGTATAATATTTCTATATTGGTGATAGTGGTACCAATCTAGGGTCCTACATCAACTTTTTTATTGCCTTTCTTTTGCCAGTCTACGGCTGCATTCACTGAATGGAAAACCTTCTTTTGCTTTTTCAAGTTTGTCACAACACACGCTTTCTGCCCCATTTTCTTTCCCTCCTCCATCTGTCACTCCATCTCTCCAGCTATGCCTCATAAGTTGGAGAGGTGAAATCTTTCAATGTCTTCTCTATGTGCACACCTCTAACCCCCCCCCCCCCCCCCCCCGCACGTCGTTGGCGTGTCTCCGAAGCAATTTTCTCAACTATGAATAATTCACCGGATATTATTCCAAAGGTCATCTTCTAGTAATTAGTGCCCTGCTGTTGACTAAACAGCCTCAAGGTACCTGATGGCCAGTTTAATTACAATTTGAAATGAGTGCACTGTTTGACAATCTCTATATGTTCTCCCAATGCTCCAGCGGATGACACCTTGAGAGCTAAGTAGGCTTATAATTAGCTGTAAGTTTGCCTTGTTAGCAGATAGGGAAAGAGTGGGGAAAATTAAAAAAAAAAAAAAATGAAAGAAAGAAAGAAAAATGAAAAACAGATTGAGGCAGCTGTTAAAATCCCCCTCCCTCCAAAATAAGCATGACGGTAATTACCAGAAATCCATACTGAAGTAGTGGTTGTAGTTTGGGGGTTGGTGGGGTGTTATGTGTTGTGTTGTGACAGTACGGACATAACGCACCGTTGTCACTTTCCCTTCCACGATCGGCCAATTACCATTGGAAACTAATGGCGCAAGCCGGTCCAGGCTGGGAACTCATAAGGAGCTTCGACGTCCAACATATGCTGGACAGCACAGTCCGCTAAGCCCCTTTGGTCTTGGGTAGAAGATCCATGACGCAGCTTTTATTTGATGTTTATTTTTGAGCCGGTGTCAGCAGATCCTGTCATCTGCTGGTTCCACTGTTATCTCACTAACTGTAGTTTAGACAGGAATTATACTTTGGAATAAATCATATTTAATTCATGATTTAATTTTAAAAGATCTTTATTCATTCAGCATCGTTCATTGTTTATTTGGCCTCTGGGCTCTTCTGCTCATCACTCCCAGTGAGGTGTACAGCAAACAAAGGCATGCTTAATGAGCTAGAAATATAGGAGTGAGCTTGAATCCCCCCATTGGCTAGATAGTAGAGCCCAACAGGTGGATGCAGGGGGGATGGAGACAGCGCAGCAACACAGTAGGCAAAGCTGTCAGTAAAGCAGGTGGAGCAAGAGGGACTGGCTGCTTAAAAAGGCCAGCCCATAAGAGCGTGGAAGTGCTTGGCAGCGTCAAGTTATCTGACCGAACTAGCTTTATAAGCTACGCAACATACAGTAAGTCTTCTCAGATTAGGGTCCCAGAGACTAAATCTTGGGGGCTGTCACCTAATGCATATCAAATTGAGGGTCTTTCATATGAAATGAGACACTATGACAAATGTTTGGAATCACTGAATTCAGCTATCTAGAGAAAGAGTCGTATCTGAAGGTCTTATGTACAACGGACGTTTTCTCCCGCTCTTCATATTTACTTTATCTTATCTTTACAATCTCCTGAAAACAACTGAATATCATGTTCGTGGTCTGGGGGTGGTGTGGTTTAAGCAGCCACAGCTCTCTGGCATCTGGGTAATTGGGCCTGGGATTAGTGTGGCTGTACACCTGTTGCTCATTAGAGTAATCAATTGAGATACAGGTAAAACCCCCATCACCACATACACACAGGAGAGGAGCCCTTGTCATGACATGTACTGTATTCCCTCTGCTCCCGGCTTGTTCCACCTATCCCACTCCCTACAATAAAACTGGAACTGTTCAACCATCGGCTGTGTCTCTGTGGAGGAGGGCCCTGAAAATGCCACATGCCACAATCTAATTTATAGGAAAGTGCGGAATTTTAATTTTGTGTTATTTTCTGTCTAATATTCCAGTGATACATGAGGCTTGACCCGGCGAGTTTGAGGGCTGCTAGACAGCAACAGCAATACAATACAATTCACAAAACCAAGTTTCATTTTCTTCTGAGAAACACTCTATTACTGTAAAAATGCTTGGAAACAGATGGTCGCCAGGAGACAGCAGGGTACATGGAACATAGAAGGTACAGTTAGTATTTCCAATTAATAGAATATATATATTATCCAACACTTGCTCTTAGTCTAGTATTTTGTTTGGAAAATACGCATTCCATGAGTGTCGATACATACTTTGCAGTTGTTTTTGAGTTGCTCAGCGGCTGAATAAAAGCAAAATCACTCTCAAGGCCATGCTGTTATACTCTATATCAGCACGGCAGTTATTATCTTCAGCGGCTGAATTGCAGCCGTGCCGATGTATAGTATAACAGCTCTCCCTATGGTGTGATATCGCTTAAATGGACTCTATTGACCTAAACTTGAGAGCCATTGAATCAACACCTTTAAAAATAGTTATTATTTCAATAATAGGCATATTATAAGTGTGTAGTATAAGTTATTATTATTTCAGCTTGTTTTTTTTTTAAATAGTTGGCGATTTCAGTAGTCCATTCGTTCCTTATTTTATTGCTTAACCAATTCATTATATTGTTTTATCATACAATTTTAGTCTAATTTAAAATGTGTATTCATTTTAGAATTATTGTATTTATATCTATTTTTAATAAATGACTTTGTATCCAAAAACACTACATAAACAAAGTATATTATTATTGTTATTACTATTACTACTACTTATAATAAATACCACTACTACTACTACTGCTACTACTACTGCTACTACTCCTACTACTACTACTACTACTCCTGCTAATTTATTATTATTAATAATAATAATAATAATAATAATAATAAGAATAATAAGAATAATAATACGAATTATTATTATTATTATTATTATTATTATTATTATTATTATTATTATTATTATTATTATAATACAATTGCCTGTATCATTGCCATCACAACCCATTAAGGAAAACCAAACATCACATAACACTATAAAACACAGAGGTGCACCAACGAGGTCGTATCTTAAAGACTCAATATATTTAATGGCTCAAGTAAAATTTCAATGACAGGAAAAAATCATTTCACCATAATGGGAGGTCATTTTTTTTCACTCATTGGATTTAAATGGTATATCTTACAAAAAGGCATGACGAACAACAAGGTACCGTATAGCTTTAATTAATCGACCGATACAGAATCACTGACAGGCGTTTTTTTTTAAGCTTCCTCCCAAAAATCAAAGAAAAAAGTCCACTTACACTCACTGATGACTAGTTTACAGGCATATACTTATATCTTAGAGCAGGGTTTTTTATCTATAGAGTTTTGTACAAGATACATGTGTGTTCGTAAAATATTCTGGCAAACGGTGCATGCCAGTGTACATACATGTGCACACACACATTCGTCCACCCCACACACACACACACACACGCACACACACATGCCTCCACGCACGCGGAAACTCCGAATAATATGCATATGTTTTCCATTTACAATACAACAGAGATTGTCGTCTCAACCTTTCTTTCTCATCTTTCCGTTTTTTTTCCCTTTTTTCTATTTGTTTTTACAAGAGATTTAAACCATCACTTTTCACTTATTCACCCGTTTTTCTCCTTTCTAGTCTTTCCTCCAATTTCTATTACAGTGGTTAAGGTTGGAGGAAGGGGAGGTGGGTCGGGGTGTACGCCTATGTACAGTTTTTAAGAAATTAGTTATTAACCGTCTTATTTTGCATTATTTATGTGCACGTCGCTAGAGGGGATATGTGGAATGCGTACCCGCTCATCTATTTGTTGTTTTTTTTTCCGGAGAGAAACGAGAGACGGCAGAGCAGCAAACAGCAGATAAGTGAATATGTGGTAAAGTGCCTACTGACGGCTTCCTTAACTTACACTACAAGTGTTATTATCAAAAAACAGATTGCTTTGCAAGTCTAAACAGTTTCATGCAGTTAATGACAAAGGCGACACGGAGACCATGACACAGATGTTTAAAAATAATACAAATAATAATAATAATAATAATAGTAATAATAATAATAATAATAATAATAATAATAATAATTAAAAAAAATATATATATATATATAATGATGATAATAATAATAAATCCTTATTTTTATGTTGCTCTTGCTCTACAGAAGCCCGGTAAGTGGAGCCTGATAGAAAATTCAGGAGCATTTTTATGCAAAAAGAGCTTTGTCTTTCAGGTCATTTTTTCAAGAGTCTTTAAAATTCTGCGTTCCATTTGATTTGAGGACATTTTTTAAAATCGTTTAATCATTTAAGACTCTAATGTAAAATGACATGCATTTTCTTCGAATTTTTCATTTCTTATCCGAACGCCAATGGATGTCATGCATCTTTGAATAGCTCAAAAAAGGGAAAACAAAAGGGAAAGAAAGAGAAATAATGGAGAAATATATATATTTTTTTATATTCCCCTAAATGTCCCCACTACTGCATATCATTTCTACATTTTCATATTATTGGATTTTCCTTTTTGAACCCGTTGACATTATTTGACCTTTTGCCCCGGGAAGGGGGGGGGGGGGGTTCTCCATCCCAAAATATTTGGATCACACCTTTGCATTCATCACGCCCCCCCCCCCCCAAAAAAAAAAATAGAAAATAGATCACAACATTAAATGTGATGTGTGTATGCTCCTCTTTGATATTTGTTCCTCTTGATTAAATATGCATTGTTTATTTATACAAATTTGGGGGCGGGCGGGTGGGGGTGCGAGAAATAGTTTGTGTGTGTGTGTGTGTGTGTGTGGGGAGGGGAGGGGGGTGTGACAAAGAAAGAAAGACAGAAAGATAAAAGATGAAATAAAACGTCAAAAAACAAACATGACATGGCGTGCATGGAAGTGGACTAACTTGTTTATTTACATTGATTAGCGGCCGTGTTGGGATTTCCCTTCATTTGTTGTTGTTGTTGCTTCTCTTCCCTCCTTTCTGAGCGAGTGTTTTTTAATTCATTTCCATTACCATAATTGGATGGAGGTTGGATGGAGTGGTGTCCTTGGCAGCCGCTGTTTCCCCCCCATTCTCTTTTTTTTGGGGGTGGGTGGGGGTGATATCAGTCCTTGCACAGAGACAGTTTCGGCTTAAAATCCTCTTTATAATCACACGGAGCGTCCCGACCCTGATTTTAAAGGTGTGGCAGCAGCTAAGAGGATGCACACACAATTACTGCCGCGCAACGCCATTTTGCGTTTAGCTTACTTTACACCAAATACGACAAACGACAACATCAAAGCGGAAGTCCATTCATTCCTATGGAGAGTTGGATTCCGTACGTGAAAAGGTGTGAAACTCTGCCATAAACTCCACCCTCCGTGGATAAGCTCCGCCTCCTCTGCGTGAGGAATTTCCACATTCCTTCGGAATTTATGTCGGTTCGGTTTTTCATTGGAACTGGGCTTAAAAGAAATAAATTGGTCACATACTGTACACCGTTCAGCCATCACATTAAAACCACCACTAATAATGACTAGTATCGTGTAGCTCCCCCTCGTGCCACCAAAACAGCTGTGACCCATAGAGGCATGGACTCCACAAGACCTCTGAAGGTGTCCTGTGGTATCTGGCACCAAGACTTTAGCAGCAGATCCTTTAAGTCCTGGAAGTTGCGAGGTGGGGCCCCCATGGATCGGCCTTGTTGTTCCAGCACATCCCACAGATGCAAGATCGGATCGGACTCTAACCCCGGCCATCCACACGATGTAGGAGAAAACCTGATTCATTAGACCAGGTCACCTTCTTCCATTGCTCCATGGTCCAGTTCTGATGTTCACATGTCCATTGTAGGAGCTTTCAGTGGTGGACAGGGGTCAACATGGGCACTGTGACCGGTCTGCAGCTACACAGCCCCATACACATCAAGCTGTGATGCACTGTGTGTTCTGACACCTTTCTATCAAAGCAGCATTAACTTTTCACCAATTTGTGTTACAATAGCTCTTCTGTGGGATCGGACCAGATGGCCTTGACTTTGCTCCCCACGTAGATCGATGAACCTTGGGTGTCATGACCCTGTCGCTGGTTCACCGGTTGTCCTTCCTTGGAGCACTTTTGGTAGGTACTAACCACTGCAAAGCGGGAACACCCCACAAGACCTGTTGTTTTGGAGATGCTGTGACCCAGTCTCGCCATCACAATCTGGTCCTTGTCAAAGTCACTCAGATCCTTACGCTTGCCCATTTTTCCTGCTTCCAACACATCAACTTCAAGAACTGACTGTTCACTTGCTGCCTGATATATCCCACCCCTTGACAGGTACCACTGGAATGAGATGATCAATGTTATTCACTTCACCTGTCGGTGGTTTTAATGTCATAGCTGATGGGTTTATAACATAGTGAGTGTGAGGATGTCAACAGATTTACTCTAAATAAATAATTTTTTTATAGAAGTGAATTGGCCACAAGGGGGAGAATCTGACTGTCGAATGTGATTAGCGATTTGGTGTGAAGCATGCTTGAGAGATTCCCGGGGATAGTAGAAGAATAAAAACAATACAAGAATGCAAAAATTGACCTCATGATAATAGAGGCTTTGCAGTAGCCACACATGGGATATTGGAAATCTTGATTCTGGATGTTACTATTTTACAATTAGAAAAAAATACTGATAAAATAAAATAAAGTCGTGTTAAAATTCCTCTGCATCCAATCAGCGAGAGAAATTATTTGGTTGAGGTGTCATCAGCAGAATCATCATGTGGTGCACTGTTGCCGGGCGGACTGCGGAGAGATAATATAATAATATAATAATAACCCACGAAAACTCTTGCAGTCTGCATGAAGCGAGAAGATGATTTAAAATAAAATAAAAATTAAACTGAGAGAAAAAGTACTTTTAGAGGGGGGAGGAGATGGAAAGCTTGAACATTTCTCAGTTATAATTAATGTGAATTATAGTGTAATGACAGGTTATTTTTGTAGGAGGCGCAAGGGCACGTACGAATGCACTGGGGTTGTCACGGCAACTTAGTCATGATGAGCCAGTCCAGGACAAAGTACCATCGTTTGGGAGGCAGTGTTTCTTCCCCAAATTGACTCCTTGTACCCGTCCAAAGGGGTATGTTTGGGGCATTTACTTATCTGGCCAATAAATATTATTTATTTATATAAATAAATGTATTTATATGAATAAATGTATTCATATAAATATGCGAAGCAACCAATTATTTCATTTCGGACATGGAAATTCTGATTAGTTTCACCTTTTTAGACACAGCAACATGTCGTATTGTGTCCACAGTGTTTAAGGTACTTCACCAATTAAGGTGAACTGCAAGGGGCTGCGTTCTACCGTGCAAACCCCAAACATGCACGTGCACAACCCGCTTACCACTACGAAGCCGACTTGACATATTTTTTATTATTTCATTTTTATTTATTTTTTTTGGTTGTTTTTCCTTCTTTTTTTTTTCTTTTTTTTTTCTTTTTTTTTTTTTTAATACCATTGTTCCTTCAGGACGAGGTGTTTCCAGAAGCGTGGCGGACCACGACGAAGCCGAGGCCGCCACCGAGATCACATCATCAAAGCAATTAGAATGTTGCAAGAGTTCCATAATTGGCTCTATAGCACCTATTATGTTGATATTCTGAGCGGGTATTGTGAGAGAGAGCGAGAGAGAGAGAAAGAGAGAGAGAGAGAGAGAGAGAGAGAGCGAGAGGGAGAGAGAGAGAACAGAAAAAAAAAAACAAGAGAAGAAGAAAACAAAGGGTTAGTTTCCAAAGCGCTTGTGCCTTTTCAAGGCTAAGTTAATGAGATAACGCCGGGAATGAACGCGGTGCTAATGGAGGTGGCAGTGTCTGAGCAACCACCATATGGAAAACATCCATATGGTGTGTGTGTGTGTGTTCAGGTGTGTGGGTGTGTGTGCAAGTGTGTGTGTGTGTGTGTGTGTGTGTGTGCAAGTGTGTATTTGGTGTATGAGTGTCACAGACAACAGACCAGTGCTGCATTTCCCATTGGCCTTGCTGTAGTTGTAGTTGTAGTTCTGTGTTTTTTCTTATTCGATCCTTCTGCAGTCCCCTGACATAAATAGACTCTTTATGGTTTTCATTGTCATCCGGGCTCCACACAAAAGTCTCCAACCTCCAACCAAAAGCAAACAAATGCAAAATAAAATACAATTTAAATAAAGCTGCACCTGAACTCAAAGGAGAAACACCATCCAGACCAAAGCAGAGCTCAAATAACAATTCACATTTAGATTGTTTTTTTTTTTCCTTTTTCTTATTTTTTTCACTCCGCACGATAATAAAGTGTATTTGTGTTGTACGTGTGTTTAAATAGTAAAAGTGTCGTTATAAGGGTGCCGTTCCACTGGATCCACTGGGTCCACTCCGCTTCACCTTGTTGACCAAACAAACATCACAGACTGAAGACGGCAACATTCTCTTTGTTCATTCTTTTCTTTTCAGTGATGGAACTACTTTGGTATATAACTACCATGTAAAGACGATACATAGATACGCTATGTAGACACATTTCCCTCAGAAAGGTCGACTCCCTTTACACTCAGAACCTAAATGTCTTTGTCGTACGTTTCCCTGACCGCTAGCCACGTCCGGACGGGCACGGCCGGTCGGCAGATGACGACTCCGACACACCGCCCCAAAACATCCCCTGGAACCGGACCTGTATGTGGATGGAGAGACCTAAGTAAATGGACTCGGCTCTTTCTCCCCTTTCTCTTCATTTTACAACTGATGCTCGTGCAGGAAGGCGGCGCTGCCCCCGCCGCTGTGCGTGTGCTGGCCGGGCGAGGAGAAGCTGGCCAGGGGGATGACCTTCACCGGCTCCTCCTTCTTGCTGTGTCTGTCCAGCGTATTGTAGAATTGGGGTCGGTTCTTCACTTTTTCCGCTTCGTCCTTCCGGGGCACGGAGCGGCCCAGCGTGTGGCGCCCGTCCATCACCCCCAGACCGCCCAGGCCCCCCAGGCTGCCCAGGCCGCTCAGGCCGCCCAGGCCGCCTTTGGAGCCCCGGGACCAGCTCTGCTGGAAGCTGAAGGAGGGCACGACGACGCCCGCTGTGTTGTTGTTGGTGCTAGCGCCAGTGGCGGTGGCGTTGGAGGCCGGGGCCGGGGTGCAGGTGGAGGTGCAGGTGGAGGAGGGGACGGGGCTGCCGCTGTCAGGCGACTGGAAGTGGGCCAGAGCCGGGGGCATCCAGCAGCTGTCGGAGTGGCCCAGGATCAGGCACTCCTGGGTACAGGTCTCAGAGGCCTCGGCCAAGGCTTTCTGCAGGTTCACCTCAATGGCTGTTCAGGGGAGAGGGGGAGGGGTGTGGAGAGAGAGAGAGAGAGAGAGAGAGAGAGAGAGAGAGAGAGAGAGAGCGATGGAGAGAGAGAGGAAGGGAGGGGGGGAGGAAGAAGGAGAGACTTAGTAAAATCCTTCAAATCACAGGAGATATAGCGGGTCCAGGTGGTCCACGGCCACTCACGGAAATGTTCCACTGATAAAGCAAATAGAATAAAGTTGACCTGCAGAATGTCAGCCTCTTAGCGAAATGAAAGCCACTAATAAATGTTTCATTTCATCTTGTAATGAGAAAAACACCAACAGAGCATTTCATTTTCCCATTCGTATTCCCTCGACTCCATCTGTTTACCTACAATATGCAATGAATTCCCTGTAGCTTAATTATAGTCTGGAAAAAATAAAAACCCCAGCGTCTCCGTGTTTGTGTCTCAGATTGGCTTTATGGCATTAAATATTTAACGAACATCTTAACAGAGCCGTGTTTATTTTAATCACTGTCATTGCCACTGCCCACATTCCTCTCCAACGTCTTTGATCTTTCTGATTCCTAAAAATAAATATGGTCAGCGGTGGAAGAATTTTTTAGGAGTATCTGTACTTTACTTGAGTTATTATATTTCTGTCGATTTTCACGTTTACTTAGTTGCATTTAGCCCCGAAAAAGCATACTTTTATTCCCATGCATTTCCCCAATTCACCTTTGTTACTCACTACAAAATAAAACCGGGAGCCAATGATGTTGGTGAAGCCCATTATCACCAACTTCATGTGCCATATCAGCAGCGAGCAGGTATAATGACAAACACTCATTAGGCTTCCGCCAGGTCTGTGGGTTTCCTGCGGGTTGGGGTGGTGGCTGGGTTTGCCATGGAGACCTGGCAACCCTGCCCGTTCAGTTTAGCGGCGTTGCTACTGATCAAGTGCAGGCGTGTCCCAGAGAGACACAACCAGAGCAGTGTGTTGGAGAGCGTCGACCACAGACGCTGCCATAGACCTGCTACGACTGGTGGAGACAAACACCCGGAGCCATGTTTCCTGTTGGAGTGAAGGGTCTTAGCTGGAGGCGACGCTTCCTATAGGCGACATAGGCGGCGGCCTAGGGCAGCGACTTGAGCGGGGCGCCAGAACCATCAGTAAGTGATCGTCACAGGCAGGATTCAAACCCTGGGTCGCTCCAAGCCTGCTTCCTTTATGGTACACACCCTTTTCCGGTTGAGCCACCGGGACTGCTGCTGGTGCAGGACTGCTGCTGGCGCCTACATGTACACTGCATAAGCGATGGGGCGCCCACGCTCCGACGATGCCAAGCTAGGCACCCGTACAGTATGCTTTTATTTTCGGTGCAGGTCATTTTATTTTACTCCATCTCCTTATGCAATGAAAGCACCGTGCACCCTGCATAATGGGGACACTTCTTATCGAATTAAGTGTCTATTATGCTGACAGAAAAATACTGAAACATAGGCAACAGAATAAAACCACACACAGCACAGAATTTATCAGTCACTTTTACTCAAGTAGTACTCAAATGAGTGACTTACACTTTTACCAGAGTAGTATTTTTTAGTAAGACATCTCTACTTCGAATACCTTTCCCAATGCTGCCGGCTAGAGAGGGCGAGAGAAGAAGAGGAAGCACCTGAGATGGTATACGCCGGTGGCTGTGCGAGCGATGTTTCTGGGTATTGAGGGGACGTTGAATTGAGCTAATTGTAACTGTGTTGGATTTGCATGCAGGCCGGCGGGGGCGCGGCGGCGGAGCTCTCCAACTATCTTATCTCATTACGCCAACGCTGACATCACATGTGGAAGGAGTTGGGGACGGGGCCTCGGCAATAACGCCTGTCAGGCCGGATAATTAGAATGTAAAACAGTATGCGGCGAGGCAAGCGGGGGCCCGCGGTGTGATGCTTCCCGGGAACGTCGCGCCGCTCCTCCTCCAGGCCGGCGGCTTCAAGCTGTCACACCGAAATAATTCAGCATATTTGCATAAGTAAGACCGCTGTCAATAATTGAATGATCCCCGCGCGCCGCTCGGTGCGCCCACCCCACCCCGCGCACGGTATGTGTTCTGTTCTAATCCCCCAGACACCACGTGCTGGCACACCTCGCCTACGGGATGGCATTCCACAGAATTTAGATAGGAGAAGATAAGATAAGATAACACTTTATTAATCGCCATGGGGAAAGGTGTCACAGCAGCAAAAAGGGAGTGCAAGTCAGGAAACGGGTTGGACGAAGATGCAATAAAAACAATTTCATAAATGGTGAAAGTAAGACTTTTTCATATTAAATATAGTTATTTTACTTGTTTTATTTACATTTATTTATGTTGTAGTCTTTTGTTCATTCATTTTAATTTGGTTTTATTTAATTTAAATGTTTATTTATTTTTAAGAACATCCTTTTTATTTCACAGCTATCCATATATATCATTACAAGACAGCCTTTATGCTTAATGCTCATTTCATCGTTTTACTTATTTCAATTTGTGCAAACGAAAACGTGTCGGCATCAATTTACGAGGGGTGGTCCTGAAACTCCCCCGTCCTCGTCCTGGTTTTTACAGTGGAGACGGGGGCGATATATTTGGAAAAGGCCCACGTGTGGTGGCCATATTGAGGCAGAGTTAAGGGCTCCCCTGGGCGCTGAGCGTGCCACCTCTCAGAGGGTCACTAACTTCATTACGGCTAAAACAGACGCCGCTCATCAGTCCCTCAGGTCCCTGGCTCCATCTTAATCTGCGGGGGTTTTATTTATTTTAATGTTTTCTGCTGTTGGTGAGGCCCTTTCGAGATATTGCTTTTTTAATAGAATAATGGTATTAGCATAGATTTCCTATTCTACAGGACACACGAAGGGAGACGCACATTTTTATGCACACACACATTGATAAACTCTCTTGCACACACACACACACAGGTGAACGTGAGACTGTAATGTTCTCTATAAAAAAGTCCTCCATGCGGCTCCAGGGGTGCATGAAAAGTGTGAACCCACTGCAGTTCAGTGGCAACGGCACTGGGCGCCCTAACATATTACCTGCCATATTTCACATTAAAAGTTCTCCAAATGCCTTCCTATTCTGGTATCATTCCATGGAGATATGTTAGTGTTAGCTGAGTTAAACCGTGTGTGTGTGTGTGTGTGCGCGTGTGTGTGTGTGTGTGTGTGTGTGTATGTGAGTGATATCGCTGACAGCTTCGACCGCCTTGGCCCGCCAGCAGCCTGTGATGCCGCTGCCTCCTTTTGTGTTCAGGGGGAAAGGAAAGAAGTGTGTCCCGCAGAGCTTCACTCACACACACACACACACACACACGCACACGCACACGCACACGCACACGCACACGCACACACGCACACACGCACACATGCGCACACATACTACCTCCGACGCAGCAGAAGATCCCCCGACGCCGTGCAACACATCCCTTTTTCTTTTTTATCCTTTCCACATCCCCTTCAAATTTCAATGCAGACGAGCATGGATGCATGATAGCAAACAATGGGGGGATAACAGAAAGCAGCCAGTGAGATCAGGCTTACCCCCCCCCTCCACCACCCCCCAAAAAAACAAAAACACAAACCCCTCCATACGGAATCACTCATCTCCATTCAATAGGATTCAAAAAGAAAAAAGAAAAATAAACGCCACCGCATCCCGCTTCATCCGACACATGTTTCACGTCACGCTGCTCGGCATCGCCAAACAGCCCAAGCCCACTCCAATAACTGGGGATATCCAATGCTACAACACGCACGCACGCACGTACGCACACACACACGCACACACACACACACGCACGCACACACACACACACACACACACACACACATACCAGCGCCAGCCGATTCTTCCAAATAGCCTGCGGGCTAAACTGACTATGAGATCATAAGGCCGTCTATTATCCATGTTCTTGTGGTGTCTCTCAGGGCGCCCCCCTGGTGCTCCTGTCGAAGCCTGATCCCAAGGTCTTAAGGCAAGGTCAATACCACCAGCTCACGGGCCTGCGGCTACCGCTATCGCTATGGCTACCGCTGCACCTGCCGCTGAGCAGCATCGACACGCGGGCGCCCCGCCGCGTCGGCCAGAGATCGAACGCCGATGCATCCGCCCTCACTCGACCTTCCGCCCCCTCCTCGTGGCACACCAAAGATGGCGGGTGGGCTGAAGAGCGAGGTGAGACCGCGCCACGCCGCATGTGCGGACCTTCCAGGACAAGACCAAAACCCCCTGATGGTTCCGCGTCGGTAAGGTTATTTAATGGTTCAAGCGATTGTTGTTCCCTCGGAATACGTCAGAACTAATAAACAGGTTGTCTGCTGATAATCCAGACTCTAGTGGAAAGCTGTCGCCTTACGCTTATTGAGCGTTCCATTGAAAATAATTGCACGGTGTACTCTAGGCTGTTTATTATTTTATGACTTTTTCTTTTTTCTTTGGAACTTGTTATTATGTTTTTTTTGGTCGTCTTTTTTGACTTCAGCTTACAGTATATCTTTTTGCTTCATGTTCTACACTGAGCTGCTGCAATGCCCCAGACATCCTTCCTCTTCTCCTTCCTAATTTTCCTCCTCACCTTAGAGCGGACGGCCAAATCGATGCACGACCGCATCTTTGTGTTTTGCCACATTGTCGGCTGGTGGATTCTCCGTTTTATTTCCGTGACTCTCCTTATTTTCGTACTTATTTTCTGTACCACCTGTTTTTTTGGGGTTTTTTTGTTGTGCGTTTTCAATTTATAATTAATATTTATTTTAGTTCCAAGGACACTGTCGCACTTACATTAGCGTTAGTAGGAAACAGTTATTAACTTGCGACTTCACGGAAGCGACAGGAACGGCTGCTGCGAATATATTAAAAAACGAGAAATTGAAGAATGTGGTTTTTTTAATGAAATGAAAGTAATTACCCCCAAAAATACCTCCAGCATCCAAGGATATGCCTTGATTTCATAAACCAGTCAATCATGACCGGATCTCGAGAGGAAGGGTTTTTCTTAGCACCAGCGCTCTCTGAAAATGTTTGCATAGGATTATTATCTCGTCCCCTATGTTTCATAAAATGTGATTATATATTTTTCCGGGACTCAGATTGACGGGCCGCCATATTTCGCGACGCGCCGAGCCCAATAAGTTCCCCGGCCGCAGCCGCTCCACACATGCGGCCGGGGTCGCGTTTTGATGAGCCTCACATTCCGACTCGCACGCGTGCGGTGATTGAAGGCATCGCGTTGGCGTGCACAAACTCATTATTGCTAATTAAAAGGGTATAATTGCGCGCAGCCAGGGAAAATAGAAGCCGGGAATAAACAGGAGGAAGGTGGAGCGGGTCCCCGACACTAATTGGAACAGCCTTTTGCGACGTATAAACCTGTTCACACGGAGCGCAGTTACGGCGGAGGACAACACATCGTTTAGGCGTCAGGACATGATGGGACCCATGTCGGAAATGTCATATCTGCGCTTGAAATGACATTTAATCAACACGTGGGCGGACTTCGTTTGTGAGAAGTCTAAGAACAATGCAGTGAAGGAATCAAAATAAACGACGAGGAGCGGAGTGAGATCTGCAGCCCACTGAGTGTTGTAATCATATTTGTAACTATTCTGGAATCCGTTTATGTCGCAATGTGAATGTTTGACACAGCGTGTATCGTTTGAAGGATGACCTTTTGTCCGGTTGATTGTTTACTATGGGGTTTATTTTTTATGTTTATTGTTAATTTTTGGGGTTTATTTGTTGGCAATATTATGTTTCTTCGCTAATTCTTGAATCTGTCTATACGTCTGTCTGTCTGTCTGTCTGTCTGTCTGTCTGTCTGTCTGTCCGTCCGTCTGTCTGTCTTTCTGTCTATCAATCTACCGATCTATATATCTATCTATCTATCTATCTTTCTATCTATCTATCTTTCTATCTCTATCTATCTATCTATCTCTATCTATCTATCTATCTCTCTATCTCTCTATCTCTCTATCTATCTACCTATCTATCTATCTATCTATCTATCTATCTATCTATCTATCTATCTATCTATCTATCTATCTATCTATCTATCTATCTATCTATCTATCTATCTATCTATCTCTATCCTTCTATCTCTCTATCTCTCTATCTCTCTATCTATCTATCTATCTATCTATATCTATCTATCTATCTATCTATCCATCTATCTATCTATCTATCTATCTCTCTCTCTCTATCTATCTATCTATCTATCTATCTATCTATCTATCTATCTATCTATCTATCTATCTATCTATCTATCTATCTATCTATCTATCTATCTATCTATCTCCAAATAAACAACTATCAGATAAACTCATCTCATGTGAAAAATAAAAATCCCTGTAATAATACATAAAACATCAAATAAAATCTAAAATAATCTGTCCTTTTCTATTTTGGTTTTTCGATCCTTCATTTCCGCCCGACCTGAGGAGCAGTGTAAGTCACCGCTCTGCCCCTGATCACTGTCACTTAATTTGGGATCAACAGCTTTAAATGGAGTTAAAAAAGAAAAAGAGAAATGGCGGGTCCATCCAGCGTTTTAAAGCGGTGACCCTCTGCTCTTGGTGGAGAGACGCTAATGGTTCTATTATCACACAGCGCTAAAAATACGATCATTATCATATTACGTGTTACTGTACGAGTGGGAACGAGGTGAGACGAGAGCGAGAGTGAGAGAGAGCGAGAGAGAGAGCAAGAGCGAGAGTAAGAGAGAGCGAGATATATATATATAGAGAGAGAGTAATATACGTATATATATATATATATATATATATATATATATATATATATAGAGAGAGAGAGAGAGAGAGGGATAGTGAGATACAGAGAGAGCGAGATATATATATATATATATAGTGTAATATACGTATATATATATATATATATATATATATATATATATATATATAGAGAGAGAGAGAGAGAGAGAGAGAGGGAGAGAGAGAGAGAGAGAGAGAGAGAGAGAGAGAGAGAGAGAGAGAGAGAGAGAGATAGTGAGAGACAGAGAGCGCGAGCGAGCTAGAGAGAGGTGATAGCGATAGGGACCACGCCAGCCATGAGACAGATCGTGTCAAACAAATGGAATCTGAAAACGAAATAATTGGGTTTGTAATTACTCGCCGTGTCACACGCCCACCCTCCAAACCCAGGATCTGAAGAAGCAAATGGATGGCCATTAATAATAATGGAGCTATTAAAAAAAAAAAAAAAACATGGCTGCAAACGAGAGAAAGGAGAGAAGTGAGAGACAGGTCACTCCATTTCCCTTCTTCCCTTCTTTAAGAGCACGAGTGCTGACAATCACTGAAGTCGGTTAAACCATCCCAGAATTTAAATAATAACATTAAACCGAGACCGTGGTCGATGTCGCGCAGGTGACAAACTCCAGCGTGTTACTCAACGGCTTTATTATGACGTATATATATGGATAATATCCAAAAATATACATATTTAAAAGAATATTGTTTTTTCTTCAAAACAATCATTTAATGCAGCCGCGTTCAAAACATCAATCGGGTGAAAAGTAGAGATATTTGCTTTGAAACGTAATGGAGTAACAGTCAGAAGTCTCCCAGACTCCATGCGCTCAAGTTAAATGCCGATCCGGCAGATTTCCGTGTCGTTGTCTTTGGCGCCACCTGCCTAATTGAATTGCGGGCGTGGTTTTGGAGCCCCGACTTCCAAGCAGTCAGTTGCCGTCATCCGAACGTCCAGTTTGTTTCTTCTTCTTTGGATTTGCACTTGTTCCTGAACCTTCGCTGTCGGCAGTCATCAATCATTTCCGTCTTTGTTCGGCCGTAGCAAACGTTTACTCGCAACGGCAGCGGAGACCGGGAAAAAAAAAAAAGGTGCTCGCTCCTGCTGCCCCCGCGGCGCGCGCTGATGATCCACTCACGGGGGCTTCACCTACGGAAAACCTTGTCGCCACTTTTACTTCTGTTTGGAGTCTGCTGGGTGGGCTCCCCCCGCCCTCTCTGGTGGACCGACCACTGCTCGGCGATGGAGAACGCGTCACGAACTGTGCGCCGCTTGTGATTTTTTTCCGGGGGAGTGGCGCCGCCGCCACCCCGATCGTAATACTCAGAATACTGCAATTGCAAGGGCTTTGATCAGGGGACAAAAGGCTCAGTCATTTTTGTGTTACCTCATTCTGCGTTACATAGTCACTTAACACTAATTTATTTGAATGAAAATCTTAGAGATTGCCGCCTCAAGTACTGAAATTTGAAAAATGTACTTCGGTACAATAATAAGGTACGGTGGTACCTTCCACCTGTTTTTTTTATTTTTTTCTAGGTATTGAGCAGTGTATAATAATCCCTGGCTGAAGTAATAACAGCTGTCATTGTCACCGGTGACAAGGGCAGAGGGTTTGTGTGTGTGTGTGTGTGCGTGTGTGTGGGTGTGTGTGTGTGTGTGTGTGTGTGTGTGTGTGTGTGAATATGCGACTGCAGCAATAAAGGAATAAACCCCACAGAGCCGCAGAGGTCACTATGGCCGTGTAGGAGGCTGACACCCGTTCAGATCCATACGAGGCCGGACAGCTTGTCAGGGCTCCCGTCCAGGTGCGACCCGTGCACGACCCAGCGTGCACGACGCAACGTGCGCGATGCGACCCGTGCACACTCCAGTGCGCACAGGGCGGCATGTCGGTACCGCCAGCAACAGCTGTCCTTCCATTTGGGGGAAAGAAGAGAAAAGACAAAATAAAATAAAAAATAATGTGTGTGGTTTGTTTTGTTTGCATCATGATGGTCCAGCCCAAGGGGTATACTATTTGTAGGGTAAGTTACTAAAAGAAGTGTGATTTTCTCATCTCTGTCGCCGATAACAATCAGGTGAGAACACTGCAGACTACTGGTCGGCCACAGACAATCGTCACCGCGTCATTGGTCACACGATGCTCAGCGTCCAGATCCTGTGAGTTGGTCGTAATCTGCCTACTTGTCTCAAGTCTCTTCACTCTGAACCGTCTCGCGTACACATCGTGCGGCCGGCAGGAACTTTTGGACATTTCAGGGATCGCCAAGACAACGGAAACTATCGACCCGGCTACCCCGACCGGAAGTGCTGGCAGGTGGCGTGGAGACCAGTGATGCATTGACCATCTGGCATTTGGGCAAATGCCAGAAGGGCCCCCCTGGTGTGGGCCAGCCCAGCCAGGCCAAGACTGCGCGGTCCCTTGGCACATGGGCCGGGCCCATAACTGTACTGGTATTAATATAATAATACACCAATAAAAACACATAATGAAGTCACATGGGAGGTACTGTCACGGTTGGTGGTAAATTGACAACAATTTGTGTCATGACTCAAATAAAACCATTAAATGATGTGTAAATGATGTTTGATTGAATGGCCTCCAACCGTATGTATGGTAATTCCTACCCCCAAAAACATCCCTGACCCCGTCACCATCGATCACTTGTCAACAGTTTCTGACTCTTTCCGTCACCG
Source organism: Zeus faber (assembly GCF_960531495.2). Classification (NCBI taxonomy): domain Eukaryota; kingdom Metazoa; phylum Chordata; class Actinopteri; order Zeiformes; family Zeidae; genus Zeus; species Zeus faber. The sequence continues at coordinate 14,056,639 of NC_137199.1, read as the reverse complement.
TCGTGACTGCCGAGCGTCTGCAGCTCATACTCCACCAAACACTAATTCTAAGCTTGTAATGAAAGATCCATGTCCTACATCATACCTTATTCTGTATATAACATCTTACTACTAGCATTAACTGTACTTACACCTGCACTATATACTGTATATGCTTATACCCTGTTATACATCTGCTATGTTCATAGTCTTCTACTAATATTATATATTTTTTATATTTCTACTTAAATCTCATGTATTCACCACCACTGTTCTGCTGTCAATACTGTTCATGCTGCATATATATATATAGATATATATACTGCATATATCTTATTTATCCAGATATTCAGCCTTACATATGTACATATTCTGCACTTTACTACTTTTCTGCACTTCTGGTTAGATGCTAATCTGCAGTCCAGCACAAAGGAGACAATGTGGTGGACGGGGACTCGCCCCCCAGACTAATTACCCCGCAAACGCCCCTTCTCTCCACCCATCCCTCCATCTCTCTGAATCCCATCTTCGCCCCCGCCGCCCCTCCTCCACCTTCTTTTCGGGTTGCTTGACCCATTGTAACCGAAAGTAATTGCGGGGGCAGAAAACAACATGTAATGATTGCTTTATCTGGCTGAGTGAAAAGTCACTGACGGCAGAACAACAGAACAACAGATAGATGCTTTCAACAAGGAGAGGAGGTGGAGGAGGAGGAGGTGGAGGAAGTGGAGGAGGTGGAGGAGGTGGAGGCCCCCCCCCCCCCCCGACCTCCTCCACCTCCACCTCCCCGTAGCCGACAAACAATTTCAGACAACAAAGAATATTATTGACTGCGCTGAGATTAGAACGGCAAAACAAATAACGCAGTTTCTCCTCCTTCTTCCACCCTTTCTCCCCTTCTTTCTTTCTTTCTTTCTTTCTTTCTTTCTTTCTTTCATTCTTCCCTCCTTCTTTCTTTTCTTTTCGTTTTGTGTCGTCCACTGATTAAAGGTATGTATTTCGGAGGGTTCAGAGGGGGCTGAGGCACTGGTTCTCCTACACACACACACACACACACACACACACACACACACACACACACACACACACACACACACATACACACAATGCTCCCACTTAATCGAATGCAAATTTCCTTATCTTGCCGTGTCACATCTGGAAAATACACACAACGTACAACAACCCACAACATAATAATACAACAATAACAACAAGATATCACACAACAGCACAATAACAACACAACACACAATGCCACAACACACATCACAATAACAACACAACACACAAAAGAGCAACAACACAACACAACCCAATGTTCCAAAAAATAAAATAAAACCGTCTGACAAAACGCTTATTGTGAGATTATCCATTTCCAAAAGCGAGTGACAGAGGTAGACGGAGTGTGTGTGTGTGTGTGTGTGTGTGTGTGTGTGTGTGTGTGTGTGTGTCCCCAGTGCGAGGTCAAGATGGCGGTGTCAGCGTCAACACAATCAGCCATGGACAAACCCGCAGCGTGGGCCGAAACAATCTGCAATCAGCGCTCATCACCGTAAGTAGTGCACAGATGGATGGAGGAGGGTGGAGATGGATGGAGGAGCAGGAGGAAGAGGGAGATCCAACTCGAAATAAAAAAACAACACCACACACACACACACACACACACACACACACACACACACACACACACACACACACACACACACACACACACACGGAAGACCATAGAAACGGGAAAATAGAAACAACAAAGAAACAAACAAAGATCCCCATTCTTATGGTTTTTTTTTCCATGTGACTAGTTGTACAGTATATACTGAATGCTGCACATATGTAGGTGTGTTGTCACCACCAGGAAGCAATACATAAATGCATATTTACCAGAATAAAAAGAGTTGCGTGTCTTCCTTAAAATTCCGCACACGTAGATGATTGTCAGAGAATTTCCATATCTCCCAGATAACGCGGAAATGAAACAAAAAAAAGGAGCATGGAATGGCTGGAAGGGAATTATATATATATATATATATATATACAGTATATATAGTTTTTCCCCTCATATTTCTATACATGTCTTTTCATATCTTTCTATATATATACAGTATATTTTTTCCCCCTTTTTTTTTTATATATATATTTTTAAGAATGAGTATTGTTTAAAATAAATGTCTTACAACTACTTGTTACTGTACTTGGCTGTACTACATTTACAAATATCTACACACAGTCATGTTACCTAAATTTTTCTTTAAATAAATATTTACATTTATATCTGGAGGACTGGATACATCAAAATGATCATCAATGATTCATTAGCTCCATAGCCATTTCCAGGGCAGTTGAAATGGCAAGTGACTTTGAATATTTGACTTTGAATATTTTAGTTACATTTAACAGCAGGTACTTATATCTCTATCTCCAGTTTAAACTCTGAGGGCTGAATTCACAAAAGGATTGTGCGGCTTTTGCAGCCTCGCAAATAACAGAAAAAGCGATGGGTCTAATTCTCATGCGTCCGCAAACGGTGAAATGCACCGCTGACTGTGCTGCCATGCAGGCAGTGTCTCAGTGCGCTGGTGCCATTTGCGCCTATTTAAATGAGGTATTATTCATACATTAGGTGCAAAATTTGCCCCTTTCTATGCAAATGAGCCTTGCAAAAAACATCCAATTCACAAACACAGGGGCTAATAGCCACACGCAGTTAGAGTAAACATATTACTGTCTGCAGAGAGCTGGTGGCAACTGCGTGGGGGAAAAAAAAATGCTCTGTTCATTGTATATGCTCTGCTGATCAGAGCATTGAGAATGCCTGAGGGGGGTAACAGGGGAGACCCCGTTATGCAGAGACCTCAAGGGGTCCCTCCATTACGCGTCGTCTCCGTTACACCCCATTGGTCTCTGCGTAACAGAGAGACCCCCAGGACACCAGAAAATAATGTCAATGCTCTGATCAGTGGCGCATATACCTGATCAAAACTTTTTTCTTTTTTGCCCTTATTTACCACATTGATTAATGCGATCAAACATGAAACAAGAGCAAATTGCACTTAGCAGCAAGAATTTGGTGTGTTTGCGCTGGCATATCATTATAAACACTTTTTGTGAATCTCACTCTGGGATGGTGCATGTAGCGGCTGCCATTTATGTGCAATTCCTGATTCTCTTAGCGGCTGCAATCCATTCTATGTGAATCTGCCCCTGAGTAGTTTCTTCCTCTGCTGACAATCGCCCACGAACACTTCAGCAGAAGCCATGCTATTCTGCTTTACAACCAACACACTGAAACAATGTGAGGGAAGTTGAGCACAAGAGCCTGAAGAGCATGAGGAACCTGAAGAGCATGAGGAGCACGAAGAGCGTGAAGAGTGTGAAGAGCACGAATAGCCTGAGGAACCCGAAGAGCATTAGGAGAATGAAGAGCGTGAAGAGTGTGAGGAGCATGAAGAGCATGAAGAGCATGAGGAGCATACAGAGCGTGAAGAGCGTGAAGAGCACGAGGAACCTGAAGAGCATGAGGAGCACGAAGAGCGTGAAGAGTGTGAAGAGCATGAAGACCATGAAGAGCATGAGGAGCATGAAGCGCGTGAAGAGCGTGAAGAGCATGAAGAGCATGAGGAGCATGAAGAGCGTGAAGAGCGTGAAGAGCACGAGGAACCTGAAGAGCATGAGGAGCACGAAGAGCGTGAAGAGTGTGAAGAGCATGAAGAGCATGAAGAGCATGAGGAGCATGAAGAGCGTGAAGAGCGTGAAGAGCATGAAGAGCATGAAGAGCATGAGGAGCATGAAGAGCATGAGGAGCATGAAGAGCGTGAAGAGCGTGAGGAGCATGAAGAGCATGAAGAGCATGAGGAGCATGAAGAGCGTGAAGAGTGTGAAGAGCATGAGGAACCTGAAGAGCATGAGGAGCACGAAGAGCGTGAAGAGTGTGAAGAGCATGAATAGCCTGAGGAACCTGAAGAGCATTTGGAGAATGAAGAGCGTGAAGAGACTGAAGAGCATGAAGGGCATGAAGAGCCTAAAGAGCCTGAAGAGCATGATGAGCATGAAGAGCCTGAAGAGCATGAAGAGCTTGGGGAACGTGAAGATCACAAAGAGCCTGAAGAGCCTGAAGAGCATAAGGAGCACGAAGAACACGAAGAGCGCATTTTCTCTTTCTTTCTTTCTTTCTTTCTTTCCTCCGTTCCTTCCATTTTCCCTTCCTTCATTTCTTCCTTTCTTCTGTCCTTCTTTTTTCCATTTATCCTTCCTTCCTCGACCGCCAACTTGTTATCAGCTGAAAAATGGACCCCCTGCCCCGCTCCCTCCTTGCAGCTGAGACAATAACAGTAATGTACCCCGGAGGGAACAGGAAGAGCTCATCCTGACGACCAGACACTTACGCGGCGCTCGGCTACGCCGGGCTACACTAGGCTAGTTGTTTACGTTGTTTACGACGGGGGATGGACCGTCGCATCCCAGACGCTTCTTCATCTTCTCCTCCGATGCTAATTCGATCCACTCCTTCTCCATAATAATTGGGGTCACTGGGTCAGGGTGATGAATCGTCCTGGTCGCAACACACATTAGCGGCCATGATGTCCTTTCCATTATCTGCCTAATGTTTTGGAAAACTTTATTGTTATTGTGTTATGTCACAGGAAACTGAGTGGAGTAGTCTGGGCTCAGTTCGGTTTCTAGACTCGATGCTGAAAGGCGTCTTCCCTCGTGTTTCGGAAAAAATGGGCCCTCGTGGTTTTCAGCGGGTTGGGAATTAAATTTGAATATAAAGTTACAGAATAATTTCGGGTTTGTTCTAGCATCTGCTCTCACTCTCATTCATTCGCTCACTCATTTGCTCATGTGCTCACTCACTCTCTCTCTCGCTCACTCGCTCAATGACTCAGTGACTCGCTCGCTCACTCACTCACTCGATCACTCACTCACTCACTCATTCCCCCACTCAATCACCTGCTCATTCCGTCACTCACTCAGTGACTCAGTGACTCTCTCACTCATTCGCTCACTCATTTACTCACCCAATCCCTCTTTCTGTCCTTCACTCTCCAACTTACACAATCTGTCGTTCGCTCACCCACCCACCTACTTGTTCTATCACCCCCACTCCCACTCACCAACTTGCCGTCTCAATCCCTCACCCACTCACTATCCTCACTCATTTTCTCATTCCCTCACTCAATCATCGACCCACGCACCCACTCACTCACTCACTCTCTCACTCTCTCACTCACTCTCTCACTCACTCACTCACTCACTCACTCACTCACTCACTCACTCACTCTCTCAGTCAACCTCTTTCCCACTCGCCCACTAATTTCTTCACCCTCACCAACTCACTCAGCTTCTCTCCCCATCTCTAAAATATTTTGTCAACAGATTATAAGAGTGATCTCGCGTTTCCAATAAAACCAGGATTCATTAGCGCTGAACCAACTGATGTGTGTGTGTGTGTGTGTGTGCGTGTGTGTGTGTGTGTGTGTGTTTGTTTGTGTGTGTGTGTGTGTGTTTGTGTTTGTGTGTGTGTGCGCGTGTGTGTGCGCGTGTGAAGGTTATTTTTTTCTTTCACGCCGATACACATCCCTTCCTCTGTGGGGGGCGGGGTATTCATTTTTAACCCAAGACCTCCCGCTGAAGAACGAATCCTGTGGCGGTTTCTCCGCTGAGCGTCTGAAAAGGGGAGTTTTACGACGCAAAGTCAACCGCCCGCTCTGGTATTGAACGACCTGTTCCTGCTTAACATGTTTAATTCATCCGCATCGCCCCACGCGTTCCTGAAAGAAAGAGAAAATGTACCCTAATATCAGTGTCAGTGGCGAGTGGGAAATGTAATAAATTCTATATTTATTTATTTTTTCGCTGTTTGGATGTTGAGGTTCGGCCGTAAAAGGTCGGAAGAAAAAAAAGGGAATTGCAGAGGAACTGAGTGGTTGGTGTTAATGTTTCTGTCACTACGGTACTTTATTTGAGTCCCTGTCAAGTGACTGTCACTGGGGAGGGAGAGAGAGAGAGAAGCTAAGTACTCGTGTCCTCGCCAGGCGTTCGTTCGAAGGTTGGAATAATTACAGTCGCTGAAAAACACAGGTCATAAAAATCAACATTAAATGAAATAAAAATTGCATGTCCCCTGTTTGTCTGGCGGCAGTGGAACACACTCACTCGCTGCGATTTAAAATAATTTTGATTCATTTTGTTATTTTGTTATTATTGCTATTTATTATTATGTGTTAATTTTTATTTTTTATTATGATGTATTATTGTTTATTTATTATTTTTATTATTATTATTATTATTATTATTATTATTATTATTATTATTATTAATTTGACTAGTAGAAGTAGTATTTTTGTTATTATTATTATCATTATTATTCATTTTTATAACATATATTCATATTAAACGCTCAAATTTACAACTCGCATTGACTCCAAACATATCGTTGAGGTGACAAGCGCTCATCTCACCACAGTAAGGTGTAATACACTCCAGTGGTGTGAATGCCATGTGTACATACAGTGTATATATACTGTGTATTATATGTCAATATTTTATTTGGCAAAACTGAAAACTTCGCGGAAAGACAGGTTCGAATGAAGAGAAAACTAAAAATGTGCTTGTTTGCGGTTGTGTGTGAAAGGCGCAGAAACAAATATTGTGCGATATCTGAGGACATTTCTCTGAGGTTCCATGTGGTGAGGAGGAATTATATTTTATTAAGCAGATTTACACGGAGAATAAAGAAAAGCGAGTTGTTTTAAGTCTCTGTTACAGTCGGGCACTTCCAGAGCGCACCAGCATACATTAATACATACATACATACATACATACATACATACATACATACACTGTACATGCA